>NC_081563.1:44557157-44657844 GCF_022355385.1 Mustela nigripes | reverse complement strand
AAAAAAAAAAAAAAAAAAAAAAAAAAAAAAAAAGTATGCACTGTAATGAGTATGTTAATAAGCTAGGTGGGAGAGAGTCCTTCCACAATGTATATGTAAATTAAATCACCATGTTATATACTTTAAATATCTTACAATTGTATTTGTCGGTTATACCTCAATAAAGCTGAAGTAAAAAAAGAATTAACATCTATCCATTAAAAAAAAATCACAGAGATCTCCTCTCATTGGAGATTAAAGTTGGACATGCAGTCTTCAAAGTCTCGTCTAAGTTTAAGCTTCTGTGATTCTTGTTGGCTGGGGAGAGCCATTTTTTCTTGTTCTGTCTTTTTCAGGGAACTGTTTCATATTCATCAAATGGTTGTGGGTTTTTAGACTTTGTGCAAAACACTTTGCAGTATCTATTTGAAGGTGGCTCGATATACATCATACGCTCCTCGTGTCCCACCCTGTGGGCAGACAATTTCTGGTCATTTGAGACAGTCTATTTTTCTTTTCAAGTTTGTGAGTTAAACTGTGTCTGTCCTTTCATCACGGTGCCCTCCTGCGAAGTAAGGAAGTGGATTGTGAGATTAGGTACCATCCGTCGACTGCATTCCTTTTGGTTTGCTGAGGAAAACGCCGTTATTTACATTGATGAATAGCCTTAATTGGGTAAAATAGACTGGTAGTGCTGAGCTAATACCTTTAAATGTCTTGTCTTATGCAATTAATATTCCCTTGTCACACATACATTTAAACAGTTGGAAGAAAGCCTTGTGTTCTTGACTCCTGTCAGACTTAACAAATGATTTTGTCAAGTCATTCCTTTCTGCCCTGGTTGATTGATAGCTAAATTTTGGTCTTCTAGCTTATGTAAAAAGTGTTAACTATGCCTTTCAGCTTGTAGGCAAGGGCATTTAAACCATTCTAATAGTCAATTTACAGAGGAATTACATTGCCTGTTTACTGGAGGGGTCAAAAAATGTGCCCCTGTTCATCAGGGCCACAAATCACAGGGCCCGTGAGCTAATAAAGGCAGTATTTATGAGTCCTTGCATTTGCCCTATGATACCAAGTTCAAGGTGCCCCGGTCTTGGCTGCTGAGGGCTTTGGCTCCCAGTTTTGGGTGTCCCTTTGCTTATGGACTATGTACTAGGTAGATATAGTTGGCATGAATAAGGTTTGATTCTAAAACCCTTAAGAATGAGAATGAAATTTAGAATGCTAGATTGTTACAGGACTAAATTTCCTGTGAGGATTTCAGCGATCTCTCTGTTAATAAGGCAGATCTCTGCTAACCTCTGCTGCCACCTGGCTTATAGATGGTCATACATACCATGGTTACCATCTCCGAGCATGCAAAGTGGATCCCAGTCATTTCTGGGAGGAGTCTCACTTCCCTTGGCTTGAGCCTTTGTTGAGAATCTCACAACTGACCGTTTTAAAACACTGTAGCCAATAAGTTATGTTAAGATAGCTACATAGAGCACGCATAACGCATCAATATGTTTTTGCAATAGATAGATCTTGAACCATGAGTCCTCCATCTTTTTTTTTTTTTTTTTTACAGACTCCTAAAGCCCCAGGAAGTCACAGAGTCTCTTAGTGAGTATTCAGCAGGTCCCTTTCAGCTCCTGGAGGGGGGGATTCATTAGGACTCAACGAGAGGGACCACTGATTCCCTCTTGTGGTGTTCATCTGCCACTGGTTCTGTTCTTTCATTCTCTCTACTGTGGTTTTCTTCTTTGTGCTCTTATGATCTTGGGGAAGGCTTTCAGAATTCTTTATGCATTTCACTCATTAATCAGGAAGCAGGATCACACGTGTGCCTGCAATTTTTTACGCCACCATCATATATACCGTTGCTTTTGGTTAATAATGTGTGCAAAGCCGGCACAATGTAGACACACATTGTGTGTATTAATTTACTGCACGGATCCTGAGGCAAGGCTGGGTTCAAATTCTGCCACTGCCACATATTTATTGGCCCTATGAATGTGGGCAAGTGACTGAATTCTATTGCCTCAATTCCTTTACCTATAAAATGGAGAAAATCATAGCCAGCTCTTTTCAGAGAAAAGTTATTCTAAGCATTCAGAATAGTGTCTAGCACAAAGTAAGCATTATAAAGTTTTAAAATATGAAATACTCATTTCGCCCAGTCCTCTACGGCTCTCCTCCTTAGCCCTTTCCTCCATGTCCCACTGCTGCAGTTGACTTCTGCCTTCTCCATACACCCTCCATTCTGCCAACCTCTCCTTCGCTACCTTGTACTGCACTCAGCAACTTTGGGGTCCATGTTCCGCTAACATTTTTTCCCCAGCACCAAGGGAAGCTGTATACATGCTGGCTTGAGGCACCCCTGAAGATCCACAATAATCCCAGCATTCCCTTGGATAATAAAGCAACATTTCCCTGCTTCTTCCAACAAAAGCAATTGCTCTTGCTTATTGTAGAGGAAGAAAGGGCCACAAATCACAGGGCCCATGTGTGGGCAGAAAAAGGAACCAACAGAAGGAGCCAAGCGTCTGCTCCTATTCCTCAGGATGAGCCCCAACCAACCACCCTTCCTTGTCTTAGTCCCCATGACTTCTCTTAAGTACAACTTTTGAACTAAGGGATCTGTTAAATCTATACAAGTAAGAAACCGCAGCTGTGATATTTTTAAGCATGGTGCATGGCTGTATCATGAAACATATACAGCAGACTACTGTTAATCTAGTGATTCTAGTAAAATGACTGAATTAGAATGACACCAAACTAGTTAACTGATTGATCAGAAATGCATTTTGATGATGTCTGCCCAAAAAGATGATTAAGTGAACACAAAAACTTATTCTAATTAAACATGCATATTATTTTATCAGTTGTCTCTTGTTACTATTGTGCCATATAACATTTCGGTGGCACAGAATAATAACATTTATTTCTAATTAGTCTGGGGTAGTCACCTTGGTCAGGCCCTCTCACGTGTCTGGGCTCAGTTGCTCTTGACTGACGTAAGATGGCCTTCACGGGGATGATTGAGGTGACTCAGTTTTATTCAGCACTTTTGTTTTCCTTCTTGGGAGACAAACGTCTAGCCCAGGCATGTCCTTCTCAAGGAAATGACAGGCAAACAAGACTGAGCAAGCCCCATGGTGAATAGGCCTTTCAACCCCCACCCCCGTAGGTATCATGACAGCCAACATCTATTGGCCCTAAGTATGTCACTTGGCCCAGCCCAAAATCAGAGAGGGCATTCGTTGCACAGTTACATGGTAATGGGCGTGCGTATGAGAAGTAAAGAATTGGGGTCATTAATACAGCAAATCCACTATAACTACATAAGTTGGCCTCAGTGCTTCTTATTCCATTAAGACATGTTCTGACTTCTGTCTTGGCTGTATTAGCACTCCTAGAGGAAAAATCTAGAGGACAAGAACTGTTTATTGGGCTAAACTAAACCACCACATGTCTGCTGTTGGGACCATGCACGTAGGTATTGCTAATGATGATGGCTGTGTTTTGAATTAATCCAGTTCAGCCTGAGTGGGAGAGGGGGGCATGGAGAAAAGCATGAAGCCTGATAACAGTTCTGTTTTTTTCTTTTTAGAAGTAATTGGTTCCATTAAGTAAAGAAGCTAGTATCCCAATTAAAATGATTTTGCTTCATAGTAGATAGTGCCATCAGGATAATGAATAGAATGACCAAAGAATTTTGTGTTTCTCTTACAAAGGAAACAAAATCAAGTAAAACCAGTGTTATTCTCTAAGTGCTCTTCAACAGCATCACAGATATGCCTCTGCTCTCTCTATCTGCCCCCACCTCCAGCTCAAACAATGAACAGTGCCTTCATTACCAGTGAATAGTGTGCACGGATGGCACCTTAGTTTAGTGAAGTGGTCTTCTGTGGGTTACTGCACTGACTGATTACCTTAATTGACCTTCAGCCTGGCTAAAATTTGCCTGACTTAATGAGGCTCAATTTTTCTCAAGCCTCCTAGGCTGGATGGCTCCTGGCCCAGACACTTTGTTGCTTTGCTTTTTCATTTTTAATAACAATTACACCCCAAAGCTTGGGGAAATATGGTCAAATATGTCAGTAATCATGAAGAGCCCTGAAAGAACCACATCCATGGAAAGATTTAAAGTTTCAAGGTTTTGAGCCCTTGTAAAATCACCCTCTACCCCAGATTTGACCTTGGTCGGTATGGCTTGCAAAATTCTAGTGAAGAAGCTAATATGGTTAGCAGGATTTTTCTAAACACCTGTCTAAATGACAAGACAGATGTTAAACAGTCAGACATTTGTTAAATGTCATCAGCCCAGCCTAGACGCTTAGGTGTTAACTTTTATTTCTAAGAGTCAGGATGGCAGTGGATTGCTCAGACATACACAGATAATTCTGCCGAAAGACTGAAATGCAAAAAGACTTAACTTGCAGAGAAATTTAAGCAAAGAAAGCGTTCACATTGCAGGAGAAATGGGATTGATTAGTGTGAGCTGCCTGTTGTGAGGAGGATTATGAAATAGTATTTGAGATCAGCATAAAAGAATGCTGTGATTGATTAATCATGTCTGGCATAGGCATAGAAAGGAAATGTTGTAGTGTACTTTCCGTTCCTGTCCTACTTCATAGTTTCTGAGCTTGTTCCTTATAAACAATGCTTCATCTTTAATTATCTCCTATATCTATTTTGTCCACCTTCTGCCTATGCTTGAGTAACTGGATTATTGTTCTACCAGACCTATTCTTTATTGGCCATCCTTTTGATTTCGTCCTCGGAATTCCCTTCCTGTGTTTGGGGGATCTTCTCATTGTATGAATTTTGGTGTAAGAAGTCAAATGGTCAGTATATTCATTTTCACAAATGCTTTCCCCCAGTACCTTCTTTTGTCACCCTTGCAACTAGGTGTTGTTGACATATGACCCTGGATTTGAGTCTATATTTCACTCAGATAAAAATCAAGTGCATTTGCCTAAGACTTTGAATCAAAAGCTAGTATCACAAAAGCACAAGGTGTTCTAACATTTCTGAATTCTGTCTCTTCTTTGAACTAGCAGAACAGGCTTTCTGCTTAAATCTGCCAGAATTAGCTTCTAATGTTTGCAACAAAGAACTTGACTGATGCGATAGGTCTTCTAAGGCAGTGCTCCTCAAACTTTATTGTGGAATCACCTACGCATCTTATTAATATGCAGATTCTGACTGAAATGCAGGTCTGGGATGGGGCATGAGGTTTGCATTTCTCCTAGGAATTGGCAGTTATGTGGGCCTGTGGTTCAGCCTTTCAGTAGGAAGGATCTGAGGAAGGAAAGGCAGCCTTAAAGAAGCCAGAGTGGGCAGGAAAGAGGAAAAGGGGGAAACATGGGGTGCCTGGGTGGCTCAGTGGGTTAAGCCTCTGCCTTCAGCTCAGGTCATGATCTCAGAGTCCTGGGATAGAGCTCCGCATTGGGCTCTCTGCTAGACAGCGAACCCGCTTTCCCCTCTCTCTCTACCTGCCTCTCTGCCTACTTGTGATCTCTCTCTCTGTGTCAAATAAATAAATGAAATCTTAAAAAAAAAAAAAAAGAAAAGAAAAGAAAAGAAAAAAAATAGAAAAGGGGGTAAAAAGGAATTTTGTTTCAATGTGTTCTAGTTAGTTAGGGTAGACCAACTAATGAACTTCAAAATGTGCAAAAGCCCCAACACAGTAAAATTGCATTCTTAATCATGTAACAATACTGGGCCAGTGATAGAACACTGGGAAACTCTCCTTCATGCATTCAAGGGGTCAGATTGATTGTTGGAGCAGGGGTTGTCCGCCTTCAGTTAAAGAAAGAATCCCAGGTCACCTTGGATGTCATATCTGGATTCCACCCAGAGAACATGGGAGGAGTGTACATTAGAAATGTTTGTTTCTTTTTTTAAAGTTTTTTATTATAAAAAAGAACACAGATATAGGAATCCACACACTATGAATATAAAGTTTCTTAATTACTATTATCTGAATGCTCACAACTACTATGCAGGTCAGTAAATAGGATTTTGCCAGCCTCTTTAAACTCATTTCTGTGAGTGGCACCTGGATGGCTCAGTGGGTTAAGGCCTCTGCCTTCGGCTCAGGTCATGGTCCCAGGGTCCTGGGATCGAGCCCCACATCGGGCTCTCTGCTCGGCAGGGAACCTGCTTCCTCCTCTTTCTCTCTCTCTGCCTACCTGTGATCTCTATCTATCAAACAAATAAATAAAAAAATCTTAAAAAAAAAAAAAAACTCCTTTCTATGCCTCCTGTCTCCCTCTGAAAGTAACCATTATCCTGACTTTTAGAGTGTTGACTTCCTTCTGTTTCTTTGTGGTTTAATCACCCTAATGTACATCATCAGATGGTATAGTTTAGTTTTGCCCACATTTTGGGATATATCTCTTTAGTCTCTTAATCTACTGCATCCTCTTTCCTCCCTTTCTCTTGCTTATAATCTATCTGTTGAAGAACACGGATGGCTTGTACTGTAAGCTTTCCACAGTTTGCATTTGGCTGATTAGATGCGTGTGGTACAGTTCCATATGCTATTCTGTATTTTCTGTAACTCACTAGGGGGATCTTCTACCCATTTCAGGTTTGATCCCTTTGACAACACTATAGTTGGCATTGTGCTATTTCATCAGAAGGTACATAGCGTCTGGTTGTCTTTTGTGTGTGTGTGTGTGTGTGTGATACTTTCAACCACTGGTGTTCATTGCCTTGATTTTTTAATTCATTAAAGGCTGCAAAATGGTGGTATTCTATCATTCTGTTTTCATTTAAGTGAAGGAAGTTTAAAACAGTTTCTTCATGAAGAAGAAAGAAGAACTTTATATAGGAAAGGCAAGATATAGTCTTGATTCTTTCAAGAGAAATGAATCAGTTCCTTGTCATCCTTTAAAGGTGACCAGCTAATTTTTTCTTTTCCTGTTTTAGTCATTATAAACTTCTGTATTTAAATATATTTGATGGGTTTTAATCCACTGGATTTTTTTTGTGAAATTCAAATTGTCTAATCTTTGGCCAAGTGGGAGGCTCCTGAGTTATTTTTCACGATTCTAGCTGTCTTTGATAGCTCTTTGCTATTTGGCATGATAAGATATTTCAGTCCTCTTGGTGTATTTCAGCCTCAGAGTACTATTTCCTCAAGAAGCCCTGGTCTGTTTTAGTGGAAAACTGTATTTCAAAATGTTCATTGTTACTGGGTTACCCATTGTTTTTAAGCCTTTTCACTGGATAGAACTAGGAAATAGTGTGTGTTTAATTTAAAATCTTGTGTTCATATTGATATTTCTTCAGATCTAGGATTATAGGGTATTTCCTAAACCCCTTCTGTATTTTATCTTCTTTCTTCTACACCAATACTCCTCATTAACAAGGACAAAGGAGATAAGAGATAAATCTTCCTAATTATTTGTTTTATTCTACCTTTGAACACAATAGTTAGGAATAATAATATTCGTATTATCACTATAATTAAAACTATATACAATGGTTAAAATATTTTTGTATATCCTCTTCCCTTTCACTTCGCATTTTTATTGTGTTGTACAATGTCTTCACTGTCAGAGCATGTAATTACTTCATATGATCATCTCTCTCTTTGAGTCTCCATATATTCTTAGTTCTATCAACAGTGTATATCTAATGCTCACTGTCAGTTTCATATTGATAATTTTGGAGTTATTTTGATTGTTAAAATTCCTTCTCTAACAGATTCCCTGACAAAGTCTTATGGGAATAATATTTCCTGAGTTCTTGCACATTGATCAAATTTTGTCTATGCCTTATATTCTTCAAAGTCAGTTTTGCTGGCTATAAAATTTTTAACTCACATTTTTTTTCTCAAGTGTCTTAAATTAAGGTATTTCATTTTCTTCTGGTATAAAGTTTTGCTATTGAAAAGTCTGAATATCATCTAATTTCCTTTTCCTTATAAGTTATGTGTTCTATTTTGCTAAACACACAAGAACTCCCTCCAACGTTTAGTTTTTAGAATCCAGTTATTTTGCTAGACAATATGCTTCAGTCTTCTCAGGTACATGATATGTCCTTTCAGAATGTAGTTTATATTATAGGAAGGTTTTTATGAGTTATAATTTTTAGTACTTGTTATGTTTTCTTGTTTTGATTTTCTTTTTCATGGACCTCCGATACCCATATACTAATTTTTTTTATATATCTTCAATATTTGTCACTTTTTCCTCAAATTTTTAAAGATTTTTAAAATCTTTTGGATTTATTTATTTATTTTAAGGATTTATTTATTTATTTGAGAGTTAGAGGGAGAACAGGGGAGGAAGAGAGAAACTCAAGCAGAGTCTAATGTGGAACTGGATCTCACAACCCAGAGATCATGACCAGAGCCCATGATCTGAGCCAAAAACCAAGAGTCTGATGCCTAACTGATGATATCACCCAGGTGCCCATCTTTTGGATTTTAAAATGTTTTCCTTCTTTTCTCTTTCCACTTATCTTAAGGCATTTGCTATTGTATTTATTCATTCTTTAGTTTTTTTTTTTTTAAGATTTTTTTCCTTTTATTTATAAATTTTTCTTAAATTTCATGATCTAGGGACACCTGGGTGGCTCAGTCAGTTAAGCGTCTGACTTCAGCTCAGGTCATGATCTTGGTGTCCTGGAATCCAACCCCAGGTCAGAGTTCCTGCTCAGTGGGGACTCTGCTTCTCTCTCCCTCTGCCCTTCCTATCCCTTGTTCATGCTTCCTCATTCC
This sequence comes from Mustela nigripes, assembly GCF_022355385.1. Lineage (NCBI taxonomy): Eukaryota > Metazoa > Chordata > Mammalia > Carnivora > Mustelidae > Mustela > Mustela nigripes. The sequence continues at coordinate 44,649,140 of NC_081563.1, read as the reverse complement.
CTCTCAATCTCATATGAATAAATAAAATCTTTAAAAAAATTTTATGACTCATTCTATAATCTTTTCTTTTTCTAATTTATATCTTTTTTCATGTTTTATATCTTTTTTTAGTATATTTGAATTTATTTGAGATAGTTTACAGTTTGAATCTTTATAGGTAAATGTTTTTGGCATACTTTCAGTGTGTGTTAGGATGTGTGTCTCATGTATCCTATTTTTTTATTCTCATTTTTCTTGTAATAATTTTATATGAGTTTTTACTCATATAATTTTATGTTGGTATTTTAAGTTGGTATTTTTTTTTAAGTTGCTCATTTTTATGTGAAACCAGTCTCCTTGAAAGTTTAGAAAGAGACTTGAAGCACTTAGCTATTCTAGCTTCACAGAGCTCTCACTTCTATTATTTTTGTGTGATGTTAAGAAATATGGTGGCTTGATTGGTGAGATAGCCTGGCTCTCTGCTCCTCTCCCCCACTTCGTCTGGGCCTTCTTTTTCTTTTATCTCTATTGTCCCTGTCAAGTTTAATTTTGATTATACTCCCAATGGTTTCTCCTTCATGTGGGACTCTGTCCTGGAAGACAGCCATGGCAGATCAGTTTCAAGTGTTTACTGCACTGTCCCCTTGAGACCTTCTTATGGGGGCTCTGCCACTTACTACCCTATGATTGCAGACAAGTTATTTAACACTTCTCAGTCCCATTTTCTTCATTTGAAAAACTAGTATAAGAATAGTGCCTATTTTATGGTGTTGTTTGGGGGATTAAATGATATTATATATAAAGATCTTACTTGAGTATCTGGTACATTGTGTGTGGAATATATGAGCTCACCAATAGCTCACATTATTCCTGAGCTATAGTTTAACACACGCTGCCAAATAAGTAGCTGACTAATGTTAACTTCGCATAGGCTTTATATATTTTATGTAGTGAAATATCAAGCCCAATTCAGAGGTAAACCAAGCTAAGTTATATATACACACATACATATTTTATGGTAATTAACACAAAAAGGAACTGAGATTTGCTCAAAGTCTTCCTTCTTTTGACCAACAATAAATATGTATGTATCAGCCTACAAAAGATTTGCCTGCATACTCCTGAATAGGTATACTTATTTGGAAAACATGCACATTATTTACCATCTTCTCGCATTTATTTGGGTGTTTTCTCTGTGTTATACATCTTGACAATAATGAGCAAAGCAGCCCTGAGGTGATTTTCCAAGTATGGTTTCTTTTTTCTTTTCCCCACGTAGCTGCCCTGCTTCCCATTTTAACAATGTGGAAATGATGCCAATTATGCATTATTAGATATTTGGGTACGTTTGTTTTTACTTACCTTGAAGAATAAGTCTAAGTACTTCTTTCTGGAGCATTGCAACTATATCATCATAGCACTTTGAGATTATAAGAGGTTTCATGTTTCTACCAAATCAGATTCAAACAATGGATGCAGAAAGGGCAGGCTACTGCAAAAAGGTGAGTTTTAGGAGGGACTTCAAGGCCCATCTCTTCATCTAAAGTTCTCTACACTTGCTGATTGATGCCTAGATTTTTCTTTTTTCTAAAGAGCCTTGAAATGAGTCCTGTGTCTTTGAGCTGTATCATGATTCAAAACTTTCTGAAGGGAGACATTTAAGCCAATGAAGAAGGAAAATAGACTTTTGATAGGAAAGGGCCAGGCCTATAATGTATGAAGCTACAGACCATATATGTAACTTTCAAATTGACATATAATACAGTTAATTCAGAAGCATCTATGTCATCTCTCTTTGTTTTCCTTTGATATGATATGCACTGGGAAAATTAAAAAGAGTTGAAATGTTATTTCCATGGATAATGAGAACTGGGCATGGTTTAGAAAAATTTTTTATTCTCAGGCAGTAATTTAATCCATGTTGCTAAATGAGTAATAGAGTCATAAATATACCATTCTTCTATCCCTTAATTGTGTGTGTTTGTTTTTGTTTTTACTGCAGCTTCGGAAAGCAGTGATGGATCACATATCTGATTCTTTCTTGGAAACCAATGTCCCTTTGCTAGTTCTCATTGAGGCTGCAAAGAGTGGGAATGAGAAGGAAGTGAAGGAATATGCCCAGGTTTTCCGTGAGCATGCCAACAAGCTGGTGGAGGTGAGTAAGGAGAAGCCTAAAGAGTAGAATATATTGTTGGGTTTAATCCCCATATATGGCTCTTGGAATTTCGGTAGATAACCCTTCTGTGGTTTTCCTCAAGAAATAGTCTTGGAACCTATCTTTCTTTTACCTTCTGATGCTTATTCTATCCCTTGCAGAAGAGGCAGCTTATCAGTATTCTCTCCTTTCTCTATCTCACAATTCTATAAACATGTTCTGGAACATATCTCCTAATTTTCCTGAACAATAGGTAGAGGCTGAGAGAGGAGGAATAGAAGGGATGCTCCAGAGTGCTGAATGCCAGCTTTCATTTGAGGAATAGAATTAAAATTGCCAAATGGAGGTTTCAACACTATACCCTTTTCTTCTTCCTTATTCCCCTCCATGCCCTGAACCTAGATTACCTGATCACATTATGTGTTTATGTAAAAAGCATCTCCAAAGAGATACTGGGATTTCTGATGAAGGATCTTGAGGCAGTAGGATGAGTCCAAGTTCAGAGTCCTAAATATATTCTGTGCATTAGAGAATCCTGTGGGAGTGGTTTTATAAATGCATAATTATGTTATGTAATACTAAAAAAAATACTATTTAAGACAAACAAAATAAAAGTGAAATGATAATCAAACTGCTTATATCTAGGAGCTGAAAACCAACAGCTTGGCAAAGGTTGGATTTAGTGATGTGGGACTTAATAGAAACTTAATGTTAAATAGGAAGTGTGTGTGTGCCAGAGGAAGAGTTTAGAAGGGGAAAATATCCTGGCAAATTTAGGGAATAGTTATTAGGACCAGGCTCTGAGCACTTAAAAACAACAACAAAACTCTGGTATATCTCCACTTTAATTTAGGATAAAATGAAATTACTCAAAATGACAGGCAACTTAAATGCAAGCTAAGAATAAAATAAATTATTTCTTGTTTTCTTCAGATGGCAAAATTAAACACTGAATAAATATATCAAATGTAAAATCCTTTCCGTTTTTCTTGGAGTAAGTGATAAGGTTGTGTTCCGATGTAATTAAGGCCTAAGCACAGACTTGGCTTGCTCTTTGGTTACTCCAGCACTGCTGTTTCCCCTGGGACTGAATACACCAGGCCAGCCAGAAGTCCTCTGGCAAGCCCAGAGGGAGCCCCTGGTCCTCTAGGACACAAACTGAGCCATTGTTACCCATGACAGCAGTCATCAAGTTGAGTGTGCAAAACCCTAGGCCACAATAATGAAATCCTTGAGCTTCCCTACATAACCCCAGTGTCTTGAGGCAACACCAGTCTGAAGCTAAAAATAGACCTACTTAATGGCACCAAGGCAGTCTCTTGCTCTGTCTCCACCTACGAGGCAAGCACTCCGTCATTCCTCACATTCCACCTACATGTCCCTGTTCACTTGGCAATTGAGGAATCTAGTCTTCCCAAGACTGACCTTGGAAGCCTTGGCTACTTCCTTGTTTTAAGAAAGAGAAGGTATAAAAAGGGGAGGGGTAGAGTGGGAAGGGGAGGAGGAAGACGAAAAGAAATAATGTTGAATGAATGCTACAAAAGTTTTAAATATTCATATATAAAAAATAGTAGTATTTACATTGAGATAGATCATTGCATTTTTGTAACTTCAGTGTTTACAAGATAATTGCAGAATTTATAGAAAACATTAATTAATGGTGTGTTACAGGCATGGTGGACAGAAAAAGGGACATGTGTTTAAAGTTGTGTGATAACCATACTCTACTTCCAGTCTTGTTTGTGTTACTCTGTAATCCTATATATAGCCTCATTTGAGTTAACGCTTGTGGTTCAAACTTGATGGCCTGTGTAAATGTGAGCCCAAAGTAGCCCTCATGTCTCCTCATTCTCCCTTCTCCTGTGATAGACTTTGGACCCATTTACTACATCCCCTCATCCCATCTATAGGATTCACTTGATCCTGAACTTGTGGCAGAAACAGCAGCTCAGGTCAGTCAGAACTCCGTGTTTCAGAAAATCATTGCTTCCTTCAGTTATTCCCTACATTACCCCTAGGTGGTTACTACAGCCAGCAGCATTTTGGAAGGTCTTGATGCCTAGGAGATGAAGGGACTGAGATGTGGGATTAGCCTCTGTTTGACTGGAGATGACTGGAATAAAAAACATTTCTATAGCTTATGTCCTTCAAACAAGTGCTAGATTGCTGATGCATACCTGTTAAAAAAAGCTGGAGCACTAGACTGAGAATCACTAGTTTTCTCATTTTGAAAGTACTTGTATAGAAATGGACATCTTTCTGGGCCTTGGTGTTTATGTCTATAATGTGAAAAATTTGGTAAATATATTGATTTTATATCCATTGACCTTGATAATTCATCTACTAATTCCAGAAGTTTGACAGTTTCCTTTTGGATGTTCTGTATATACAATTGACCTGTCTGTGAATTATAATCATTGTAGTTCTTCTTTTCCAATTCTTTTACCTTGTTTTTTTTCCTTCTCATTATTACACTAACAAGGACCAAAGTATAATATTGTGGAAATTAGTATTTTTGTTACTTCTAGAACTCCATGAGAACATTTTGATGTTACCATTCATTCTATTGTTGTTGTAGACTTTATACAGATATTTTTATTTGCTTAATTTAATTCTCTCTTATTCATTCACTAAGATTATAAAATTGTTTCAAACAAGTTTTCTGCACATTTTGAGACAATTACATATTTTTTGTCTCCTTTAATCTCCTTCAGAAGTGTTGATATCTAAATTATGCTTTCCCTCAAAAAAATGAGTAGAAAATTATTTTTATTTTTTAGACATGAATGAGTTAGATTGCCATTACTTATTATTATTTCTTTTTAACATTTGGAGGAATTCACTGACACAGCAATCTAAGCATAGGTGTTTATTTGAAGAAAGGTTTTCAAGTTGCAGATTCAATTATTTTTACTAAACATAAGACCATTTAGATTTTCCATTTCTTTTCAGGTCAGCTTTAATAAGTTATAGTCTAGGAATTTGTTATTTTTATTTAATTTTCTAATTGTTTGATATAAAATTATCCATAATATTCTCCTTTTAAAAATAATTTGTATCTGCATCATTATTTAACAAATTTTTTTATTCCTTATAGTGATAATTGGTACCTTCTCTCTTTTTTTCTTGCTTAGTTTTGCAAGAGGTTTATCAATTTAATAATATTTTCTATAATGCAAGTTTAAGCTTTGTAGATTTTCTTTGTTTTCTATTTATCTGTTTATTCTGTTATCTTCATATTTTTTCTGCTTTCTTCTGGTATATCTTACTGTTTTTCTAACTTTTGGAAAATAAATAATTACATCATTGATTTTTAGCCTTTATTTTAGTAATATATGCATTTAAGGCTTAATTTTTCCCTAAGCTATGCTTTTATCCGGTTATTTTCTATTGACCTAGTTTTCAGCTTACTCATCCTGCTTCCATCTGTGTCCAATATGCTTGAAACTGATTTATTGTATTCAATTATTTTTAAATTTCTAGTTAACTTTTTTCATTGATTTCAGTTCTCTAGTACATTCATTATGTGGTCCCCTGTTTTAAAGAGATATGTTAATCATAGTTATTTTTAAAGTCCAAGTCAAAGAACTTTAATTTTGGGGTCAATTTTGTTTCTGTTTTGTGGTTGCCCCAGAGAGGTTATCTCTTCCCCAGCCACACACAAAAAATGGCTTGTATTTTAAGACTGATGATGCAGCACACCTAGGAATAGGGTATGAACAGGTTTATTCATCACAAAAAGGGACTTTTGAGGACTAGCAGAGCAGGCACCCACGCTAGTCCATAGTAGTTTCAGCACAAAGAAGAAAAAGTGGTTTTGGTTTTTATCATGTTAGGGAGGTGGATTGGGCTTGAGACCTCTGTGTGGGAGCTGGGTGTGAATGGTTCAAACTTCCCTACTGGCATCAAAAAAAAAAAAGGTGGGCTTTCTTACTGCTTGTGCAGTTTTGGGGCAAGATGGAAAGGAGAGAGCTGGGGCTTAAAAGCTGTCAGCCATCAAACATTCAAAATGGAGTAAAAATCTTCGTTATGACTCACCCCTGATGTTTGATGGATAACTGGAATGTGCCATGTTTCATTTAATTGAATTTGAATTTGTTTAAGTAAGCTATTATGGAGCTCTGTGAGGTTTCCAAAATAGAGACAGATTTTATCATGGTGTCTGTTTTTATTACTTTATTTTTATCTTGGTTATGGATTTTTTAATTATGTCAGCTATTTTTTTATTAAATGGCCAACATTTGTATGGAAAAGTATAAAGGGTCCATGTTGTAGTATGTTTGGGCTGCTATAAGAAAATACCACAGGGGCGCCTGGGTGGCTCAGTGGGTTAAGCCGCTGCCTTCGGCTCAGGTCACGATCTCAGGGTCCTGGGATCGAGTCCCGCATCGGGCTCTCTGCTCAGCAGGGAGCCTGCTTCCCTCTCTCTCTCTCTCTCTGGCTGCCTCTCTGTCTACTTGTGATTTCTCTCTGTCAAATTAATAAATAAAATCTTTAAAAAAAAAAAAAAGAAAAGAAAATACCACAGACTGGGTGGTTTATAAACAGAAATTTATTTCTCACAGTTCTGGAGGCTGAGAGGCCCAAGATCAAGGCAACAAAACGGGTGCATTCTGGTGAAGGCCCTCTTCCTGGTTGATAGCTAGCGCCTTCTCACTGTGTCCTTACATAATGGAAGGTGTAAGGGATCTCTGTGGAGTCTCTTTTCTAAGAACATTAATTCCATTCATTCACCATCCTTATGACCTTGGAGTCTCCATGGCTCCATCTCCTAGTACATCATATTGGATATTAGGATTCCATCATATGAATTGTGGAGGACAGACACCAACATTCAGACTATAGAGTCTGGATAGTATTTTCTCTTTCCAGAAAGGATTCACCGTTCTCTAAAGGGCATCAGATGTGATGAGCATCAGGTGTCGTATGGAAGTATTGAATCACTAAATTATACACCTGAAACTAATATTACACTGTATGCTAACTAACTGGAATTTAAATAAAAATTTAAAAAAATTAAAGGGCAGCAGAGATATAGACCATTTCAATCCAAAGACTCCAATGATTTGAGGCTAGGTTATACACTTTGACAGGTGTAGTCTTCCTTTCTTTTACCCTAGTCCTATGGAATAATCTTTTAGGGGTGCAGGAGGACCAGATGTGTTACTAAGTATCTCACTTTATTTATGAAGCAGTTTCTCCAGTTTTTGTTTTCCCACCATCGTGATATGGTTGAAAATTTAGTTGGCTTTTTGGATTCTTTTAATTTGCTTCTTCCTGCCCACCTGGGGAATGGGGTGGGTAGGGGCAGAGAGTGGGGGAGGGGCGGTGAGCGAGAATGAGGATCTTAAGCCTTCTCCACGTCCAGCTCAGAGCCAACACAGGGCTGGATCTCACAACCCTGAGATCATGACCTGAGCCAAAAATCAGGAGTCAGATGCTTAAGCAGCTGAGCCACCCAGGTGCCCCTAATTTGGCTGTTGGTATGTGTAACTTAATAGAAAAAAAAAAAAAAAAACCTGTGATCAAGTGCCAGTCCTTGAACCACCCCCCTTCTCCATGAGACCTTTGCTTCCTTGGCTGTCCCAAACACTAGTTTTTGCCTCTTCAGACATATATGAGGTTGTTGGAAACTCTAAATAATTCTCTTCTCAGCAGCTACCTTCCATCTGGTGTCTCAGTTTCTCTTCTAACACTAAGAATTAACAAATTGCTGGGAAGAAAGTGAAGTGCACAAAGGTGGGCTCCCCTGAGTGAGCATCTCTTTTTGAGCTAGTCTAGGTTTTGAGCCCCTTGGCAGCTGTTCTGTACTTTCAAGGAAATGATTTTTAGTCTGCATTTTTCATTATACTTAGCAGGAGTGTGGGTCTCTTCTTGGCTACTCCTTTGGGGCTAGACCTAGAAATCCCAGAGAGAGCTAGTTTAGATAAGTTTGTGGGTGATCTTGGTGCCTCATCCACTTCCTGCATTTCCTTCACTTAGAGCCTTCTTCTGCCAAACACCCCCTCATGATTCTCCCCGGGCACACTGGATGCCTCTTTAAGAACTTCTGATAGAACTCTGAGTTGCCATTAATGAAAATTATGTAAGAGTTATATATCAGATCATTTTGAATGAAGAATGAGTGAATACATAAAATAATCTATGAATCAATGGTGATAGTTTTAGCTTTTCAATTTTTTTTGTTATTGAGTTTCATGCTAGTATATTCAATTTTCTATCAAATTGTATGTTTTTTTTTTCATATTTGTGGGCCAATTTCCAACAATTTGTATTTGCTATTCATAGAGATTGGTGTGATGCAGTGACTGGATGGTGTCACAACCTATGACACAATGTTGTAATCCTTAGAAAATCTCTCAAAAGGACAGTTTTAGGCAAATAAAATATTAGCAAAATATGAATCAGAAAAAAAGTTAATTTGGCTTTTTGTGATTGCCTTAACAAGTAAAATTATATGGTTTTCTTCCCCACAATGTTGGTAATACTTAATAAAGACTAGGTGAATTTACACCAGGGTTTGTTGGTTAAGAAAACATAACAGGTGCTATGATGCTTTGTGGTCTATAGTATCAGCCACTATAGGAAGTATCACCAGAAGAAATGATTTTTTTTTTTTTTAATGTGGCTATTTTCCCTAATCTCCAAAAGCCAGCTAACTCATCCCCTCTGCCATTTAGCAAAAGGCTTCAAGGCAGAGCTGACTCTCAGGGTGTGTGGAACTGATCAGAGGACCCCTGTTGTACCTTCTTTCCAAGGCTTTGGAGGAATGGAATGCAAGCTGTGGCAACTTAGGACCAAAGTAATGTGTCCTGGGTAGGGGTGAAAATGAGGGCAAAATAATCATTGCTGCAAAGGAAATAAAAACTAATCTATAAAATGAGATGCAGAATCAATACAGCTGTTCTCAGAACCTCCAAACTGATTTTACCCTTTCCATTGGTTTCCTACACAGTCAATGCGCCTCTCTTCTTTCTCCTCCTAAATCTCTATGATATGCACCAAAAGAGTATGGATACAAGCTACACATGCTATTGTCTGATGGACCTTAGTATCCTCCTGGCTGGCAGTTTTCCTTCATCTGCCTGGCCCTCCTTCAGTCCCTTTTACACACAGCAGCAGCCAGGGGGAACTTCTAAAAGGGAAATCAATCATGTAGTGTCCCTGCCCAAGACCATTCAGATACTTCCTATTGTTCTCAGGCAAAAGACCAACCTGTTAAAGAACTATGCAAGGTTTGCATGATCTAGCCTCTTCTTCAGTCTCCAGGCTAGTCTTCCTGTCTTCTTCCACTTTCCACAACATATCAGCCTGACACAAGCCATCCTCCACTTGTCAGGTGGGCCAAGCTCCTTCCCCACCTAGGCCTATGCTTGTGCTGTCTCTTTCCTGACAGACTCCCCCTTCTACCACTTCCTTTCCATTCAGCTTTCAGCTTGAAGATCACGTCCCTAAATGGGATCAGTTCCCTGTGCGTCTTGCTTTTGTGGAACGTTATTTATTTTTTGATTTGCACACATCCGGCTCTATGACTGTCTGATATTTCTCCTGCTAGATTAGCAATTCCTTTAGAAAGAGGCCATTTCTAATTGATTCCTAACTACACTGCAGCATGTGGCTGAACAGCTAGCAGGTATTCAATAAACAGATGTTGCCTAAAGAATAGTAAAATAATAAATGCTTCCAGGGATACTGCCAACTTTTTGACTCCTGAGGTAATATATTTTAATAGCCTGGCTGTAGGTCCCCAAACAGGTGCCTCTGGGGTTACTAAAGGGGCATTGTGCTTATTTAATTCCCTAACTTACTACAAAGGAGGAATTTCAAATTTAAGAAGGACTAATGTGGAGATCACCTATTTCTACCAAGTAGAAAGCTTGCTGTTTGCTGGCGTGGGAGAAGTTGAACAAACTCGGTTACGATGCTCCTGAGGTAGGGCCCCTATCTCTGCTGTCATTTCTTTCCTGCCCACCACCTCACGAGCACGCGATTGTCCTGATCCTGGGTTACTGAGGTTGTGGGAGAGAGAGCTGGTTCTGGCGCAATAAAGCACATGATCAAGGCCGTAACAGTAGTGTGTTAGACAAGGGGATCTCAAGTCTCTGCTTCGTCCTCTTAGTTACAGCGGATGGCAGCCCCCCACGCAGAGCAAGACTTGTATCTGTAGCAAGTGGAAGGTTTGAAATAAGGGACAAATCCCAATATTCAGAATCGCTAATAAGATCACCAGTAAAGCACAAACTGCTTCTGTTTCAGCCTTGAGTAAATAGCTTTTCTCAATTAGTGTTTCCACTTCTTTCAGAAAAACTCATTCAGCAACAAAACACACACAACCGGGTGCTGACAGTTGCTGGCAATATAACCAACAAAGCCAGGTAAACTTCCTGCTCTCATGGGGCATGTGTTCTTTCGGCAAGGACAGAGAACAAGTATGTACAATAAGTAAGGGGGAACTAAGTGCTGAAGATCAAAATAGAACAGAGCAGGGAGATAAAGAAGAGATGAAGGAGGGCATGTGTGGGCAAAGAGGATTGTCTCCTAAGATGAGTACTAAGCAGGGACCTGAAGGAAGTGGAAGAACATTCCAGATTGTGGGAATGGAAAGAGCCAAGACCCCCAAGGCAGCAGTGTACTTGCATGTTTGATCAAGAACAAAGAGACCAGTGTGCTTGCAGCTCAGAGGGAGAGGAGACATTTCAGAGATGAGATTGAGGGCTGGGTGTAAAGACTGTATTTTGCTCAGATATTTTAATCTATTGAAGGCTTTGAACAAAGGATGACATGATCTGACTTCCATTTTGAGAATTACTGTGCTGCTCTCTGGGAAATGTACAGGAGAGTGACAAAAGCAAAAGGAAGAATAGATAAAAGGATCCAATCATCCAGCAAGGGATTGGTGCTCTGACTAGAGGAGAGGCAGTGGAGGTATACGCGGAAGTGCTTAGGTTTGGGTTATAGTTCCAGGGTTGAGCCCATGTGTTGGATGTTAAACTGTGAGACAGACAGGTGTCTGGATGACCTTTGGACATGAAGCATCAGTAAAATCACCTGGAACTCTTAAAAAAACATAGCCTACATTGTCAGACTGGTTCTTGATTGGCTCTGCCTAGAGCTTCTTGATGGGGTGTTCCTGAAAACCCTACACAAATATCTTGGGTTTAAATAAAACAGTAGAACGTTTCAAATTATAGAATCTTGATTCAAACTGTGAACCAAAAAGAAAATCAAGAAAAGCTGCATCAGAAACTACATTGATGGAACTGGATCTCCATGCATTTTTTTTTTAAAAGTACAAACTGAATATTATCATCTTTTTTCTCAGTGCTGCCCTCCCCAATCCAATTAGTACATTTGAACTGAATTTGTGGAATTTCTCAACTAATTGAGCCATAACAAATCTGAAAATTATAATATTTTATAAAGAGCTGTTTTGTTCAGTTTAAGCACATGTTAAACTTACAGATTTTTTTTCTGTCTTTGAAGAAGTGTATAGTTCAACTCCATCCCTCTTTGAATTTCCTGATTCCTAAAATCTGCCATATTATGCATTTTTTCTTATAGCACACAATAAACATTACCAAAACTCACCTAAAACTCTTAATAATTATTTAGGGATGCCTGGTTGATTCAGTCGATTAAGAATCTGCTTTCAGCCCAGATCATGATCCCAGGGTCCTGGGATTGAGTCCTGCATGGGATTTCTTGATCAGCGGGGAGCCTGCTTCTCTGCCTGCCACTCTCCCTGATTGTGTTCTCTCTCTCTCACAAATAGTGAAATCTTTAAAAAAAATAATTATTTAAATATAGGGCTAGGGTTCTTTGTAAGCTCTCATTACCTTATTTAATGCTTTTGACAACCTAATGAAGTAGCTATTATTTTTCCACTCCATTTTACAGATGAAAAAAAACTGAGGTTTCAAGAAGCTTAATAACTTGCCCAATGTCATACAGCTAGAGGCAGAATTCATGTACCAGTCCAGGTATCCTAGATTCCAGAGGCCATGCTGTCAACTCCTGGGCAACACTGTCCCCAAGCTCTTGTCCAAGGTGTACATAAAGAATAGAATCCTGTCCTTGTAAGTATTAAGTACAGTACCTGGCCCCAAAGTAATTGCTTGGAAAAGTTAACTACTTCTCTACAGGTTCCATATCTCTCCAGTCTCATTTCAGAGAGGAGCCATATTGGACTGTACCCATCCCTGGAGGTAACACATATTATTGCAAGTGAATTCCCATACACCCAGATAATCTAAGCTGGCAGATAATCTAAGCTGCTTTTTGGTACTGGTATTGGGCATAAGTTAAGCTTACTTACTAGCTTCGTGGATCTTCATCTCCAGAGCCTGCATCATTTATGCCCACTTTAATTATTAATTGCCATGGACTTTCAAGGTTGCTTGCAAATTGCAGATTCTAAAGATTTTAAATATTTCATGTCAGAGGTCTCCTGCGTTCCTTGAGTTAACTACCCACATAATGTAAACACTTCCGGGTTACATTTCAATCTTTATAACATAGTCGATATGCAAAGTGCAAGGCCATATTTTGAAGTCAAGTTATTTTTTAGATGTAAGATGAATTGTTAATTTCCACAAAATCTTCATTTCCTGGCATCTGGATAAAAACTTGTCCTACCTTGACTCATCCAAAAGATGAGGCAAGTGCACTTAGAAGAAATGTCCAGAAAAGGGAGGCCAGTTAACTATATTGCCCATACCTAAGAAGAGGAAAGATAATCAACACTTAGCTTCTCTATGCTAGATATTATTGTAGTCTCTTAGTCCTCTTTACACGTAGGTGCTTTAATCATCAATATCATAGTTTTGCCGATTAGAGGAAATGAGGCCCAAGGAAACTAAAAGCAGCCTGACCGAAGTCATCCAAATCACCAGCTGACAAGTGAGTGACAAAGAATTGCCTCCTGATACCCCTCTCTCCTTTTCTATTCATGTATATATATTTATAGTTATAGTCATTAGCCTTTTACATTTATTAACAGTTCGTCCTCACCATAATAATATCTTAACCTAGCACTATATTAATATTCTTTTAGTCTACTCTCCAAAGTTGAGAGAAAGTAGTAGTATTGTATATTAGGAAGATTCGGAAGAACCCAGGGTCTGGGCTGTGATTGTGGTGCTGCCAGATCAGACTTTGGAAGGTGACGTTCAGTGTCACTGTTGCAGATGGGTAAGAGATATTTGGTCTTTTGTCCTACTAAATAATGAGTTTTATTGTTTCATCATCCATGTAAGGAGTAACTGTTCTCTCTCTCTCTATGTGTGCGTATGTGTGTATTTTCTCCTTAGTTGTGTTTTCTGCAACTGTTTAAAGGGATGTATATTTAGTCCAGCTAATTCAGAGTCTTTGCTGTGTAGTATAACCTTACATTATTAAGATCAGAGCCATCAGTGCAAAAAATGAAAAATTGAGCCCCACTGAAAATGATGTGTGTGTTTTTTAATATGAAGAAGTTTTTAATTGCCCAGGAAAAAAACAGTTTTGACGCACATGCGTTCAGTCTTTGTTAGCGCTAAGGGCTTTTTAGATCACAAAGCCCCCTGATCAACCTGGAGCTATAGTTTGAGAGGAATGGTATGTTGGGGCATTGCTCTTTTGAGCTAAAATGTTTTCAGATAATGCTACTCCATTAGCTTAGAAGGCTATGGAGTTTAACTTTACAGAGCCCTGTGGCCAGCCTGAGGCTCAGCATATATGTACTTTCAACCCTTACCTTAAAAATCAACACTGAGTGCTTTGCATCTGATGACTGGAATTTCTCTGATGGTGTAAAGATCTACCCTCCAGTTGTGAGAATGATCAAATCACTGTAATCCTCTGACCCCAATAGTTTGCATCAGGTACCTCACCACTTAGGTCCTGTCCATCTCTGACATTCTGTATTCTAGGGACCTTTCGTGATTTCAGATTCTAGGAAAAGGAAAGGCTCAAATAATTGTCCTGTTCTAGAATAGGTTTGTGATTGAAACTGGAATTTGGGGACTATGAGAAGAACATGTCACTGCAATAGTTCATTAATGCCCTCTTGACTCAAGTAAACATAAAATTGAAGTCTGGGGTATAGTTGGCTAAGCTACCTTGGGGCATCAAGTAACCAAATATATGGATTCCGTCAGTACTTATCATACTCCCATGGCTTTCATCTGTGACTGTGACTGACCCAGTATCTGCAAGATAGGTATGAATGGCTGTTAATCAACTTGGTGATTATGTAGGTGAGAACCAAAGAAAGGATAGAGGTCAATGCCTGCCACAGAGAAAAATCTGCATATTAGCCAAATTGCTTATGAGATCATTTATTTATATAGATTAAAATCTTGCATCTTTTTCCCCCCCTTTCCTGCAGGCTTATAGTGCCTGCTGGTGAAAGTCAATAGTCATGAATGGTCCCAAGGAACAGCAGGTGGTATGGCATTCTATAGCATGTCCCACTCCAATCTCTAAAAAGTATTCTCTGCCCCTCAAAGCCACTCCATCATATATGAATGTGTGGGTATGTATATTAGACATAGACATGCATTCCTTGATCTAAAGAACACATATTTTTTTCAATCATATGTAAGATACAGTATGGACATCTTTAGGGGGAAAAATGGTTTAATTGACCTTTAATACAAAACCAAAGTAAAAACTGCTTGTTATACAAATGCACCTTCCAGAAATTTGCCCACTGCCATTTCCAACCAGATTGCTGCCCTCCTATTCAGACATTCTAGAGTTGCCACAGCGTGTGAATTTCACATATCCAAGGTACCTGGGAATTGAGTCAATGTTTTCATATGATACCAGTTGCCACCAAAATATAGTTTCTTACTTAGACTGACAAGTTGCTCTTTTCTATGCTAAAACAATAAGAGCCCATCATTTATCTTTCCTAAATGTTTTCTTGGAAGCCTGAAAACACAAACATATTTTTCGAAATCTCTAGAATGTCCTGAGTGAATGACTCCTTTACCAGGTTTATGTGGAAGGATCCAAGGCATCAGTCCCACTGGCTTTCCTCACCCACCCACATAGTTTTTCTTATTTTTTGTTTTCTTATTTTAAATTTTCTAAAAAGGTTGGTTTGTAACTTAATTTCAAAACACAAGATGCTTTGACGTTGAAGCCTGTAACGTATGGGCAAAAATGCACTTCAGACTGCCTGTATGAAAAATAGTGTTGCAGACTTTTTATAAAATGTTATGACAGTTTCCATGTGGAGACAGAAGCTTGGAGGTTGTTAACGGCAGTGGGGCAGCAGAATTTCCTATGGATCAGTAGTTTTATAAGCTAAAAATAGGCAGTGATTTGACCTATTCCACTGCAACACCCAGCTAAGGAGGCTGTTTTGATCTCATAATCAAGTAGCTCAAAAAGTCAAGTCTTTTCAAGTAGGCACCTTCAAGTATCTGTTACATGGAGCTTAAAAAAAACAAAAAAATTGCAATTTACATTCAAACTAATGTATTTCTCACATGCCCATTCTAAAAACACGACTCCAGGCAGGTCTTTGTCCCCAAAGGTCTAACATATCCATCTGGGGAAGAAGTTCGGGTTCATCCCCACCCAGGCAAGGTATAGAGTTGACAAAGATCTAGCCAGATCCTCACTGAAGGGGTAGTCAGGGATTGAGGACAGGTCACATTGTTGCAGAGGAAGCTGGAAATACAGTTAGGAACCGTGCAAGAAGTGTGGTTCAGACTGCCATGGCAAGGTCAGAAGCTCAGGGCAGAAGAAGGAAGACTGGAGGCTTCGTATTAGAGGAAATTGGGGAGAGGAAGATTTAATGGGCAGGAAGGCAGGGAATCTGGTTTCCTCCACTAACTGCTCTACCTGACACAACTCAGTTTCATGAATTGGAATCTTGCTAATTCTTAGCCCTTGAATTTTGCCTTGAGGACCATTTCGCCCTCTCATTGACTTCTACACTCTGTTTGACCTCTGTTATTTATCCCCATGGTCCTCCTATCACCAGAAACCCTTTAAATGGGCATTAAATATATCTGTAGGTTTTAGTGCCTTGTATTTCTACAAATACTGGTTGTATTGTTGCCCATTACCTCCCCTGATTTTTTTTTTTTTTTTCCTTGAGGGAGGGAGGAATCTAATATCCACTGAATTCTCTTTGTTTGATTTTTGCCTGGAATTTTGAGAGTAACAATTGCTTTTCTCAAAATGAAAACAATTCAGCCTTTGTCCCAGTTGCTTCACTTGAGTTTTGGAGGAAGAGCTTTTGCTCAAATACCATCAATAAATGGCTACTGCAGAATTCTGAATAGTTTCTCACGGTCAAAAAGTACCAATGACATTTGTACAAGTGATTTTCTTGCCCTGAAAAGTCCAAGTATAAATCCACAAGGAGAGTATTGAAACTTATATTTCTTCAGCCTGTCTTAGAGAACTTCACTGTGAAGTGACTATTTCCATTACAAGTTTTCCTCCAAGGAGGAAGTCAGTTAAGTGAGGTTTTCATTTTCACAAAGTTGCTTGTCGTTTCCTAGCCACAATAACTTATTAAGTTATCTTCCACAAAAGCTTTCAAAGGACTCAACTCTTTGTTCAAAAAAATTTACGATTTTGCAGAAACTTAGTGCCTTAGTAGCTGTTACAGTGGTATACTTGGGATTGCGTAACATTCTGGAACAACGTGTGGGTGATCATGACTTTAGAAGAGCTGATCTCCTCTGAGTGAAATTTTATACATGCATAGAGATTATGAAGATCGAGGTGGTTAATGAAGAAAACATAATTACAGTAGGGTTTCTCGACTTCTTTCCTAATGGCCGTTTATGCTCATAAATCTTTGTTGCGAGAAGCTTTCCTGTGCATTGTAGGATGTTCAGCAGCATCCCTGGACTCTGCCCACCAGATGCCAGTAGTACCTTGTCCTCTGGTTGTGACAACCAAAATTGCTACAGAAATCACCATAGATTTCCGGACAAAAGAGTCCCTAGTCAAGATCACGTCTCTGTAATCTTGAAGGAAAATAAGTATGTATATCATAAATTTAATTGTATACATTTAGTGCTCCTTACCTACATTGGTGAGTTTGTAATACACATTATTTTATCTGAATAAAGTGACCAGATGACAGAAGAAATAGGTTGAAGTTCTGTTTCTCAATTATAATTACATCTGAAATTGCTGTTACTCAAAACTCTCACTAATTTCTGTCCCCATAAGTAGGTTGGTGAAAACTTGTCCCAGACAATTTCCCTATGATCTTTAATGTTTCCTAAAAATCTCACCACCTAAAGAATGTCTTAATAGCCTGAAACGACTTTCAAAAGGGGACACTTAAGTGTTGTTCAATAGAAATACCTCATTAGGATTCTCTCACTGATTTCTTGGCACTGAGGCAGCTGGCTGAAGCTAAGGCTCTGATGAAAAAGGACAGGTAAAGGTATTAGAGGAGAAGGTAGGTAGATAAAACATGCTTGGAGAGATGCACACAGAGAAGAATATGGGAGATGACAAGGGCCACCCTCTTCCATGTCACCAGTAAGCTTCAGGACCAATTATTAAATAAGACTATGGAGCAAGACATCACACACATGCTCAATGAATGCTTGTTCTTTGACAGTTAAATTTTGGTTGAAATTCCCCAGATGGGCCTGGTCTCAATCTGCCTTTGTTGTCTTTCTCTTACTTTCTTAAAACGGGGGGAAGAACTCCACAAACTCCCATGCGATTAGTAGCTTTCCTCAGTGCTCTGACACATGACAAACTTGCTATCTCTGAGCCTTCACTCCTGCCATTTGCTCAGGCAAATACTTGGTTACAGAAAACAACCAAAGGGGATGACAACACTGAAAGTAATGTTTTGGATGGCTACTTTAAATCAACCTGATTCTTTTTAAGGCTAAAATATGGTTAAATTTTCAAATGTCATGGCATTAGACTTCCTAAAAACTATTTGCCTGCAAATTACTCTGTCAAAGGCAACCCAGAAGGTGCATAATTAGTAATAAGTCAGTGCATATTTACCAAATCTATTTATTTATTTGGCAATTTTTTTCTTGGCATATATTCCAAATCTATTTGTTATCATCAAATAGATAACAAATGGACAATCCTAAGGTATGGGCAGTGTATTCAATTTTTAGGGCTGCCAAAATAAAATACCACATTTTGAGTGGTTGAAACAACAGAAATTTATTTTCTCCCAGTGCTGGGGGCTGAAGGTCCAAGAGGTTTAGGGCTTGGTTTAGGGGTCACTCTACCAGTAACTTAATCATTTCTTTAACAGCCCCCTATTCCCAAATATAGCCACAGTCTGAGGTACTAAAGGTTAAGGCTTCAACATATGAACTTGGAGGACATAACTCAGTCCATAAAAGATACCATTTGGCTTTTCCTTATGATAAAAAGGGCAGAAATATTTACCTTCGTATCTGTTTTGAAGGATTTATGCTTCAGTTTTTACTTGTTGTTTAAGCCAGTAATTGCATACCTCAGGGGTGAATTTTCTAGTGCTCTCAGTTATCACTAATTCTTTTTTTTTTTTTCCTGGCAGATAATTTTTACACATTAAAAAAAAGTTATTAGCCTTTCCAAGTGTATTGCATAGAGCAAGCGTGACTGCCTTAAAAAGTTCCTCCAATACTTAAGTCCAATTCGGGCTCCTGTGGTCAGTCATGATGACCTTGGTCTTCTTCATACTGTCCATTTCTTATGTGTTGGAAAGAGACTCCTTTGAGGTCTTCACTCTTCTGTAATTTACTCACAGACACCTGTATTTTTTCCTCTCAGGATTCATCACTACTAACCCATGAAGCCACGGTGTGTTCCCCCAACCCAGCCCCACACCCTGCCATCACACACTTCTTACCCACGTTAAGGTACTCAACTTGCAATCTGAAAGATTTCCTACACAAGACTCTGTTAGCTGAAAGGGCTCACAGAGGGTTGAAGGATGAGTACTACGCTGACCACTGCTTCCTGTTCTCCATCTAGTATTATCACTTCTAGCCTGAGCAACTGGACATTCTTTGATCCAGCCTGTTGCCACGGCTGCTTGAGGTATATATATATTTTAAATCCCTTCCTGTTTTTAATAATAAAATATTCACTGAGAAGTATTTGAGTGAACACAGTAGGGGTGGGAAATGAGGACAATAATGATATTGTATATATCATGCAATTATGAGCTAGACTCTTCCAAGTCTGAATAATTCCTTGACTACGTAGGGCCTGTTGCCAGCTGCATCAACTGCAGCCAGGGTGTCTTAATATAACTAGTGATTTACCTTAGCAACGAAGGCAGTCAGGAAAAATTCATCATCAATTTATCTTTCTTTCTACCAATGCATTTTAATGTTAAGATATTTGCAAAAAGAGGTGGAAATTATTGGAATAAATGAAGCATTGTGTGCAGCTGTGCTTGACAATAATATCTAGTGTTTGTATGGCATTTTAATATTTAATATTTTTATATTTTTTAAAGACACTTTCATCAATATGCATTTGATTCTTGGAACAGTCCAGTGAGGTAGATAAGGCTAATTGCTTTCCCAAGAGATGCCATACTGTTAGTTGATAACAGACATGATTATATAGTCAAATTTCTAACCATACTAATTCCATTTCCATGCAGCCAGTATTAACTGAGCACCTACTAAGTGCCAGATACTGTTTTGAACATGTGAGTTGTGTCCGTGCACGAAACAGAAATCTCCACCCTTGGGGAACTTAATTCTAACTATGGAAGAGAGATAATAAATGATAGACCAAATAAATATGCGACTTATTTACTAATTAGAAGGTGCAAGTGCTATGGAAGGAGCAGATGTATAGCAGTAATGGAGATTAGGGGTGGGGGGTGCAATTTTCATTTGAGTTGTCAGAAGAGGCTAAGGTGAGAAAATGACCATTGAGCAAAGTCTGGAAAAGAGTGGGTTTGGGGTTTAGTAAGGTATCCACTATGCCTTCCTTTAATTTGGACATTATATATGATTATAATCATATTATAATTACCCAAACAGCCTGCATATATTTTCTTAGAAGATTCAACAATCATAGAGCGATTAAAAAGAACAACGGGCATTGGCACTTCTAAAACATGGCAACATAGCTCTGCCATAGCAGAGCTAGGGCAAAGCCAATCCTCTTTTCCCAGAGTCCTGGTACACAGGAAATGGCAATGTCTTTTTCTTTTTGGTCCAACTTTTTTGAGGAATAATTAACAAATAGGATTGAATATATTAAAATGTACAATGCGATGGATATACATACCCATTGTGGAATGATTACCAAAGTCAACATAATGAACACATCCATCACCTCACGTAGTTAAATTTTTGTTTTCTGTGAGAACGCCTAAAATATCAGCAACTTTCAAGTATACAATACTATATTATTAAGCATAGTCATCATGTTGTACATTAGATCCTCAAAACTTATCCTGTATCTAAACCTTTGTGCCATATCTTCCCCTCCCCCCAGTCGCTGGCAATCACCATTCTATTTTCTGTTTCTATGAAATTGGTCTTTTTTGATTCCACATGTAAGTGATACCATGTAGTTTTTGTCTTTCCCTGATTGGCTTTTTTCTCCTAGTATAATGTCTTCCAGTTTTATGCATGTTATTGCAAATGGGAGAATTCCCTTCTCTTTTTATGGCTGAAGAACATATATGCATTTTCTATGTATATTTTATATATATTATATATGTATATATAATATATATTATATATATATGTATAATATATATATTCACTTATAAATACATACATTTTCTTTATTCATTCATCAAAGGACAACTTAGGTTGTTTCCATGTCTTGGCTATTGTGAATAATGATGCAATGAACATTGAGGTGCAGCTATGTCATCAAGATACTGATTTCATTTCTCTTAGATATATACCCAGAGTGGGCTTACTAGGTCATATGTTAGTCATATTTTTAACTTTTGGGGAAAGCTCCATACTGTTTTCCATAGTGGCTAAATCAGTTGACACTCACACTAGCAAGTACAAGTGTTTCCTTTTCTCCACATCCTCTCCAGCACTTACCTCTTGCCTTTTTGGTATTAGCCATTCTAACAGGTGGGGAATTATATCTCATTGTGGATTTGATTTGCATTTCCCTGGTGATGAGTGATGTTAAGCACCTTTTCATTTACCTGTTGATCATTTTTATATCTTCTTTGGAAAAATATTTATTCAGGTCCTTAACTCATTTAAAATATTATTTGATTATTTGTTTTCTTCTATATATGAGTTCCTTTATATATTTTGGATATATTTATCCAAATATATATCCAAAATGTATTTTGGATATATATTTATATATTAAAGGAGATATATATATATATATTTAATATATTAAAGGAGATATATATATACATATATATCTCCTTTATATATTTTGGATCCTTTATATATTTTGAGTGTTAACCTCTTATCAGGTAGGTGATTACAAATGTTTTCTCCCATTCTATAGGTTGCCTTTTCAAGTTACTGACTGTTTCATTTGCAGTGGAAAAGCTTTTCAGCTTAATGTAGTTCCACTTGTTTATTTTAGCCTTTGTTGTCTGCACATTTGGTGTCTTATGCAAGGAATCATTGCCAAGACCGAAGTCAAGGAGCTTTTTCCTTATGTTTTCTTCTGGGAGGGTTTCAGGTCTCACAATGAAGATTTTAATCCACTTCAACTTAGTTTTTGTGACTTTTGTAAGATAAGGGTCCAAGTTTCATTGTTTTGTATGTGGATATCTAGTTTTCCCAACACCATTTTTTGAAGAGACTATCTTTTCCCATTGTGTGTTTTTGGCACCTTTGTAAAAAAATTAGTTGATGTTATATGCATGGATTGATGTTTATTTCTGGGCTTTCTGTTCTGTTCCACTGGTCCATGTGTCTGTTTTATGCTAATACCATACTGTTTTGATTCCTGTAGCTTTGCAATGTGGTTTGAAATCAGGAAGTATGATACCTCCATTTTTCTTCTATCTCAAGATTGCTTTGGCTTTTGGGGGTCTTTTGTAGTTCAAGTTTTAGGACATTTTTATGTGAAAAATGCCGCTGGAATTTTGACAGGAATTGTTTTGAATCTGTAGCGTCCTTTGGGTAGAATGGCCATCTTCACAATATTAACTCTTTCAGCCCATGAACACAGCATATCTTTCTATTTATTTGTCTTCAGTTTTTTTTTAAATTAATGTTTTATAGTTTTTAGTGTATAAGTTTTTCATCTCCTTGGTTAAACTTACTCCTTTGTACTTTATTGTTTTTGATGCTCTTGTAATTGAGACTGCTTTCTTGATTTCATTTTCTGTTAGCTCACTGATAGTGTATATAGAAATGTAACTGGTTTTTGTGGGTTGATTTTGTATTCTTCAGCTTTACTGAATTCATTTAGTAGTTCTAACAGTTTTGTGTGTGTATGAAGTCTTTAGGGTTTTCTCTATGTAAGATCATACCATCTGCAGACAGATAATTTTACTTCTTCCTTTGAAATCTGTATGCCTTTTATTTCTTATTCTTGGCTAATTGCTATAGTTAGGATGTCCAGTACTATGTTGAATAGAAGCGGTACAAGTAGGCAGCCTTGTCTTGTTCCTGATCTTAGAGGAAAGCCTTTCAACTTTTTGCCATTGAGTATCATGTTAGCAGTGGGTTTGTCAGATATGGCCTTTACTATGATGAGGTACATTCCTTTTATACATAATTTGTAGAATGTTTTTTATCATGAAAGGATTTATAAAATGCTTCTTTTTCCTTTTATTGAAAGCAATAAAATCATATGATTTTATCCTTCATTCTGTTAATATGTATCACTTTTTTTTTTAAAGGTTTTATTTATTTATTTGAGAGAGAGTAGCATGAGAGGGGAGAAAGTCAGAGGGAGAAGCAGACTCCCCATGGAGCTAGGAGGATGAAACAGGACTGGATCCCGGGACTCTGGGATCATGACCTGAGCCGAAGGCCGTCGCTTAACCAGCTGAGCCCCCCAGGCGCCCGTGTATCACATTTATTGGTTCACATATGTTGACCTCCCTTGCATCCCAGGGATAAATTTCATTTTCTCATTGCCTTTTTAGGACAGGGACTTTCCAACTTTTTATGTAGATCTTAGATTTAATGAATTAAGAGTTGTTTACATCAAAACTGAATTCATAACCATCATGGGTTGATTGACATTCCTTATAAGATGCCTACATGAATATTTTGTCATAAGACTGCTCACATATTGATAGAAACCAAAAGTTAGTACTTCTTTTTGTCCCTAAGATTTTTCCCTAAACGTTTTATTATATGCCATTGAAGACTTAGCTCCTTACTGTTGATGAGAGATAAGGAATGGAAAATAGAACTTCAAAAGAGGAGTTAGGTGTCTACTCTGAGAAACAAAAAGGACACTTTGGTGAATTTGTGACCTAAATTCTGTAAAACCATATCTGATATCCCTTAGAGGAGGGCCTTTTATCCTGTGATCTCACATTCTATCTTGTGATCTCAAATTACTTCAGTAGGTAGGGTAGAATAGTCTAGGCAATCCTGTGGTAATAAATAACCCTCAATGTCAGTAACTTAGAATAGCATAGACCTAATTTTCCTTCCTACTACATGTCCATCAAGAATTCTAGAGTTATTTGGGAGCCCCTTGTACCTTCTTGTCATCCTTACTCCAGGTCTTACACTGATGGAATGGCAAGTATTTGTGGCTAAAACATGCCAGAATTTGTAGCTAGGGGGAAAGTAATGCTTCTACTTGGAAGTGGTCCATGCTTTCCCTAGCATTCTGTCAACCATAGAAAGTTTATCTGGAAAGGCCTATTTTACATACTTATAGAATTAAATCCTCTCCTGTAAGTGAAAGGAGAGAGCCAAAATATCTGTGACCTGTGTAAGAATTAGCAGAATGGGTACCATTTTGAAACTTCTATATATCCTAAGACTTATAAAAAAAAATTATATATATATATATGAGAAGTTGCTTTTTGCTTTTTGATGAGGTGTTCTTTTTGCTGTTCTGGCTAGATACCTGGTTCTTCTTCTGAAGTTCTTCATTTTTCAGGGAAGAGAGGGGAAGATTAATTTGTTCCAAGATCTGAAGTTAAAGAGATGAAATTGAAGGTCAACACAGATGGGAAAGACAGTTTTGTTGAGAGTGCACTGAATATGCATTAATGATGAACTCATTTTTCTCAGAAGCTCATGTTTGAAAAAAAAGTCTTATCTTTCAGTGATAAAACTTTTAAAAAACTACAACTCTCTACCATAGATGACACTTTGTTCCCATGTCTCCATGACTTCTGTGATGCAATTCCAAGATACTAGGATCTGTGACTCTTAAGAAGGGCTTATGTGGGTAGAAAAGTCTGACAAATACTATAGGATAGATGAGTAGTCGGCTTAGTTAAGAAATGGAGGCAGAACAAGGAGGCCAAATGGATGTCAAAGATCAAACAGAAAATAAGTTGAGCCTAAGGATCAGAAAAGATGAAAGAGGGGGTGCCTGGGTGGATCAGACTGTTAAGCATCTGCCTTTGGCTCAGGTCATGATCCCAGGGTCTTGGGATCAAATCCCTCATAAGGATCTCCATGTAACAGGAGGCCTGCTTCTCCCTCTGCCTCTGCCCCTCCCCCTTCTCATTCTCTCTCTCAAAAAAAAAAAATTTTTTTTTTTTGTTTTTTTTTAAGAAAAAGGAAAAGATGAAAGAGGACAAGCAGGTCAAAGACCCAGTTCAGGAGAAGCAAGAGATAGGGAACTCAGTCAGGAGCTAGAGATGCCCATGTGCACTCTTTCCCTAGGGCAGAAACTAGAGATTGGAACTTGCAGATGGTAGGTCAGGCAGACATGAACTTAGCTAGTTCTGCCTTTTTACAATGAGGCTGCTTACCTGTCTTTAATCACAGTACAGTTGGGGAATCCTAGTATGATTGATTGATTGCTTGATTGATAGTTTTAAAGGTAGAGCTTAGTGATTCATTAGTTACATCCAGTGCTTATTACATCCAGTGCCCTCCTTAATGCCCATCACACAGTGACCCCATCACCCCACCACCTCCCCTCCAGCAACCCTGTTTGTTTCTTGTGGTTGAGTCTATTATGGTTTATCTCCCTCTCTGATTTCATCTTATTTTATTTTCCCCTGCTTCCCCATGTCCATCTCTTTTGTTTCCCAAATTCCACATATGAGTGAAATCATATATTTGTCTTTCTCTGACTGACTTATTTCACTTAGCATAATAATCTCTACTTCCATCCATGTTGTTGCATATAAGACTTAATTTTTTGATGGCTGAATAATGTTTTATTGTATATATAGATACTATGTCTTCTTTATCCATTCATCTGTTGATGGACATCTGGGCTCTTTTCATATTTTGGCTATTGAGGACATTACCGCTATAAACATTGCGGTGCTTGTGCCCTTCTGAATTACTGTGTTAGTATCCTTTGGATCATCTCTCACTGGTTGTTGACTTCAGGCAAGCTATTTTATCTTTTTTATCAATACCCAGTAGTGCAATCGCTGTGTCATAGGATAGCTCTATTTTCAATTTTTGAGGAACCTCCATACTCTTTTCTGGAGGGGCTAAACTAGATGTCTATATCTATAGAGAGGAGGAAGCAGGCTCCCTGCAGAGCAGAGAGCCAGATACGGGGCTCGATCCCAGGACTCTGGTATCATGACCTGAGCTAAAGGCAGAGGCTTTAACCCACTGAGCTACCCAGGTGCCCCAACATTTCTTTCTTAACTAGAAACTGCTAAGAGCCTCATTTAGTGTGTTGAAAATTATGTTTACCCAGGATTTTGACAAGCCCATGAAATATCCCTTAGGCCACCCTGTCAGAGATGGAATTCTTGATTCTTCATTCAGGGTTCTAATTAATAGTCAATGAGAAGTTGTAGTTGAAACCTGTGCTCTATCAGCTTTCTTCACCTTATTTGGCACACCATTGGCGCCCTTTCAGTATGATGCTAATGATAATTAACAGCCAATTATTGGGTTTTGAGTACATGGTAGATCTTATGCTTGGTGTTTTTCATGCAGTATTGCATTTAATTTTTGTAACAAACCCTACGATATACATAGTGGTTCCCCAGGAATAGGGAAACCAAGACCATTATAGGTCAAGTAATTCGTCTGAAGTTACACATCCACTAAGTAGTGTAATCAGATTTTAATTTATTTTATTTTTCATTTTTAAACATTTATTTATTTATTTGAGAGTGAGAGCATGCGAGCACAAGCAGGAGGTGCAGAGGGAGAGGGAAGAGACTCTCAAGCTGTCTCCGTGCACAGTGCAGAGCCCAGCCAGCGCAGGACTCAATCTCACAACCCTGAGATCAGGACCCGAGTCAAAACCAAGAGTCAGAACCAACTGTGCCCCAAATTTTAAGCCTTGGTCATACCTGACTTGAAAAGCACTTCTGACATGTCTCTTTGTTTCTTTACAAAGTAAGGAAATGATTGCACGTTACTCCAGCATCTTGCTTCTCTATCCTAAGTTTTCCCTGACAGCTACAGTGCTGTGAAGTCCGCATTCCCTGCCTGCTAGTGTGGCAGGTGGTGGACTTTATCTCTCTTTGACAGGCAAAATTTTCTTTTATGTGAAGTTGGAACTGAAAACACATTTCCCTAGTGAGGAGATATGTGGACACTTTTAATTTCTGTGCAATACCATCGAACTTCCTGAATTCAATTATCAAAGCATCTCTCACTGGTTGTGTGACTTCAGGCAAGCTATTTTATCTCTTCGTGCCTCTGGTTTCTCACCTGAAATATGGGGATAAGTAGTATTGGCTTCATAGGTTTTTTGTGAGGCATAAGTGTAGATCATCATGGAAATTCATAGAACTTTTTGGCAAGTAGTCAGTGTGCTATAAATGTTGTCACCGTCATCAGCACCACCAGCATTGCTATTACTATTTCTAATATTCTTCTTGATATTGTTGTTGTTAATCTCAAAGCTGTAGCTCAGTGTTACATGTCATAGTTATATCACCAGCCAGAGAATGAGCCAGGGGCCAGTAAGCATAAATAGTGTTGCTGATTTAGGACCAAAGAGGGACACCAATCTTGCCAGCAGACTTCAGGGGGGAAAGATGGCTTTATCTCTCTCCTGCATCTTTCTGCCTGAAGACCTCAGAAAACTGACTGCAGGAAGACGAGTACCTGCAGAAAAAAAAATTGTATACCTTTTTTACAGGTTCACAAATATGAGAAAAGTTACTTGTTTACTTCTCTAAAATAAATACACTTTTCTATGTGGTCCATCCTTGCATATGTCTTCCCTTCATTCATCCCATCCCAAGTCTAAGCCTTTCTTGTCATATGCCTGGTGGCCCCCTTTGTGGAATAGTATGGTGATGTCATCCATGGGTATTGATGAGCTTATCTGTCATAGCTCCTAATTAATTGTATTTCAGACCAGCCATGAACCGTGTAGTGAGTTCTCATAACTTGCTGTCCTTCAGCACACACACTTAGTCCCACCACACTGCCCAACCTGACTACATCTTGGTTTTGCTTCTCGGTATCAGTACTTCTCCTATTTCCAAGGAGCTCCCATGTACCATCCCCTTGGGATACAAGGATGACTGGTTGGTGTTAGAATTCCAGGCCATGAATCCTCCCTTTTCTTTTTTTCCCTCTCCATTTTCTGTCTGTTAAATGGAGATTCTAACACCTTCCCCTCCTCTGAAAGACAGGAGAAGAATTTAACGATTTTAAGTCTTTGAACCTATCTCCTTGCCAAACAAAACACAATGGTGAGTGGCTTCACAGAAAGAGCCCGACAAGGACTCACATCATCTTTGCTATTAGCCACATCTTGTTTTCTCCTATTAATTAGTCTCCAGGTATCTCAGAACAAAAAACAGAGTTGACCTTACCTCTGACAAAGTCAAAATTTTCCATTTCTCTCTATCCCTGGCCCCTCCTGTAATAGCCACCTGAGGCTGGCAGTGAGAGAGGCCCACAGAAAAGGACTGAAGCTCACACTGTTTCTTGTACCTGTTCACCTGTTTTAATCTTCCTTTGGGATCTGCAATTGGGGGAAAGGTGAATTTGTAGCCCAGAAGCATTGTTAACCACGTGGAATAACAACAGTCTTTCCATGGAAACAAAGTTCACTTAGTCTTGCCTTGCTTGTATGTACACAAGTCATGTTTGTTAGTATCAATTCAGAGAAACATCACCTGCTTTTATAAGATTCCAAGACAATAATGGAAGCTGAACAAACCTCCTTCAGCCCAGTGTGTAAGCTGGTTTTAGAATGGAGAACAAGGTGTAATTTTCTATGTGTAATAGGATTAATTCAAACTGACAGTGTGAGGAAATGAATTTTTTCAGGTTGCCATTCATTTCTTTTCTCTATCAGTCAATCAACAAATACTTATTGAGCACCATCTCATTGAAAAGGAAAGAGAATAAGCATAAGTCATGACCTTGCTTTTATCATTTACTATTTCCTTGGAGAGACAAAGCCAACATCCATGGTGACATAGAAGGAACTCTTAACTTGGTATCAGGAGACTTGTGGTCTTATTACAGTTCTCTGAGTAGTATGGTATGTGGTTAAATGAGAGTATCCTGAAATTGGGCTCTCAGAGTTATAAAATCAGGCATTGTCATTAACCAGCAGTGGAACCTTGGAAAAATTCCACACTTATTAGTTTTCTCATCTGTGATGATGAAGTTAATAGTAGAGTCCAACTCAAAGAGTGGTTGAGGCCTTAGAGCTAAAACTTGACTAGCATTACATTTAGGACACATTGAGTATGAGATATTATTAGTTTGATATTTGAAAGCCTTTGAAAGTCTCTAGGAAAGGAAAGGGACCTGAAATGTGCTGTGTGCTTCCTGTGCCTCCAACACCCCATGGGGGCACATCACATATGCGTTTTTATACATCCTCACAAATGCCTTGTGAAGTTGGTAAGGGAGATTTGAAAATGTTAAAATAGCTTCATAAGGTCTCCTATCTGGTGAAGGACAAAGCTGTGGTTCAAACTCTGATGTCTCAACCCAAAGTCTATCCACTTTCTACCACCCCAAAACCATTCTGAGCCTCAGCTACCCCTTGTCAGAAAACTTTTAAGTGGATTAGAAGGTCCCGGAGTTCAGCTCTAAATTTTAGGATTCCTACTCATCTGACTTTTAAATTAAACTTGATTTTAGGTTAAGGGAGATCTGAGTGGGAGAATACACAGAGACATTTTTTGGAGGTTGTAGTACCTGAAGAAACGGTAAAATTTGGCCAAGTGGAAAAGAGGAGAGGAAGGATTTTTAGGGAGTCATAAATACTGGAACAATGGCGGAATGGTAAGAACAATAGGTAGAGACAAAAAATTGTCCCTACTTGCTGCTACTGAGGAAAAGTAGGAGACAAGGCCGTTCTCTTTCTTAGGTTATCCTTTATGGGGTCTTTAACAGTACCTCCCTAGCCTACACTCACTAGATACCAGTAACACTCTGCCCCATCCCAGCTCTGACAACCAAAAGTATATCTAGCTAGTGTCCAGTGTCTGTGGGAGGGGTAATCTCCCCTGATTGAGAACCCTTGCCTTAACCTTATCCTTTAGGTCATTATCAGAGGAGAGAAATTAACTTCTATCATCATTTGCTACAGTGTGTGTATATTTACCTAACATAGTGTCTCTCAAACTTTATTGTATATAAGAATCACTGGGTGGAACATGGTAAACTATAGATTTTTTTTTCCTCCCTCAGTTGAAAACTTGGTGTAGTGGCTCAGAATTAGAACCCAAGAATTTGATTTTTTTAATCAGCCCCTGTTTCTGTCACCAACTCCAGGTTCTCTGATATAGTCCAGAGATCCCATTTTGAAAAACACTGACCCAGTTGCTATCCATCAGGGTCAATCCTGTCCCTGTTGGTATGGTAGAAAGCATTGGGAACCAACGATTACGAACGTACACCTTCACTTCTTTATTTACTTGGGATTTTACAGTGATCTGGTGAAGAGAGATTTCCTGGTTTCAAAGCCTGGCTTTCTCAAACTTGCACGATGGGTAGCCTTGGGTGAATCACTCACCATCTCTGTGCCTGTGTTTCCTCATCTGTAAAATGGGGACTGTTGTTAGCACCTGCCTCGTAAGTTGCCATTATATGCGGGTGCATACATGAAAAGACTTTTGTAATTGTTCCTGCACAAAGTGTTCAATAAAGGTTTAGAGGTAGTGACAAAGGTTAATTAAAACTAAGAAGCGTGGAATGTTGCCATCACAGCATTGCTAGGGCACTCTTGACCTTTTCTTAGAATCTGTGTTGCACTTAGAACAGGATTTTCTAACTTTAGAGCTCCTAAGAGTCACTTGGGAAGTTTGCAAAATGCGTGCTCCCAAGGTACCCTCACCCCAAGCAAGACAGTCTAATTCAGTCTGTTTTTTAAATGAAGTGTAGGGATTGCATTTCTATAAAGCTATGCAGGTGGGTATGCTGCAACCAACAAAAAAGGCAGAGGCTGCTTAGAAATACATTGTCTTGGAGGGAATAGTTTGTACTATGTACAAATTTGACCTACTCACTGCACTGACCTACTCAGAGTGACGGAACCTACTTTGAGACACAACTTTAATGCTGTTTTCCAATGAATGCCCCATATAGATATGTTGACAAGACATAGTATGATTTTTGCTTTGTTTTGCTTTAATGCTTATCAAGCATTCTCTTTAGTTTCTAGTTTTCTTTGACTTACTTGGAAATTTTTACCAAATTAATTGGGGTCTGAAAAAAAAGTATGTGTGGACTTTTAAAAGGAAAGGAAGAAGACACATTGGAAAAGATACCACCTAGATGTGAAGGCTTTTCAGTAGGACATTTCAGCAAATTGGTATTTGAACTTGAGGAAATAACTTTTTAGAAATTCTAAAGGCAACACCGATTCCTTAACAAGCAAGAATCCAATCATATGAAATTCTAAAACTCTGTCAATATACATTTTCATTTTGTCTTTATACCTATTTTTTGGTGAAAATAAAAATTTTTGAATAGAAAATAATTTCTTCCTCAGGATTCTTTCAGGGGGAGGTTTTTTTGTTTGTTTAAGAAAAAAGACAGATGTGAGGCGCCTGGGTGGCTCAGTGGGTTAAAGCCTCTGCCTTCAGCTCGGGTCATGATTCCAGGGTCCTGGGATCGAGCCCCGCATCGGGCTCTCTGCTCAGCGGGGAGCCTGCTTCCCTTCCTCTCTCTCTGCCTGCCTCTCTGCCTGCTTGTGATCTCTCTCTGTCAAATAAATTTTAAAAAATCTTAAAAAAAAAAAAAGACAGATGTATTCTGATTGTACCAACTTCCTTAATATGTACTCAAAAATCTCTTCTTTCCTCATAAATATTAGAGTTGTGACCATCATGAGTTTTTTCATAATCAAAATCAAAGACATTGCTGAAAATAGGAAAAGTTAACTGTTCTTCCTGTTAAATGCTATATCTTATTTCTATGCCTCTGCCATTTTATTGTTTTAGGTTGATATTCAACAATAAGAGTAAATTCACTATATTCTCAGTTTCACCCTCATTCACCTACAATCTGAAAATTCTCAAATAGTCCAGAAAAATGAAACTGTTACAATTTCTGAGAAGCTTTCAGCAAAATTGAAAAGTCAGTAAGGTTTGCTTTTAATTCCTGTCTTTTCACGTAGCCTGTGTGTTTTCTGAATCCTGACTGCATATGTCCATCACCCAGAGAACTTCAAAAAATCTAAGCCTGGGCCCCATACCTAGAGATTCTAATCAGCTGCTCTGGAACGGGGTCTGAACTTAAGCCAGGTCAAAGATCCCCAGGTGATGTTGATGTGCAGCCAGGATTGAGAAGCTTAGCTGAAATATTTGTATACATCCCCTTTTTGCTCTTTTTTTTTTTTTCCCTACTTGCCTGTCCTGGGACTAATTTTTATAGGGTCATGCTCTTAGTAGGCAAGGGACTGGCAAGGATCATTGCATTGCAGGTGCCTTTGCATTTAACAGGGTCTCCAAAAAACCAGGAACCCAAACATGATGTTGTAATTGTGGATTGATGAGGCAACAGTGCTTTCATTTCCCATCCTCTTTCCTTCCATCTCTCTTTCGCTCTGTGACTTTTTTCATTCTTAAGGGCTTTATACTCAAAGTCCCAAATTCCTACCATGGGTTTGATCATCACCCTACACAGCCTGGGCTAGGCCTCAAGCTTTTCTAAGGCTTAATCCTGCTTATCCCAAACATTGATGATTTTGGTTTGAACAGTTAGTCTGGAATTGAACATGTGAACATTAAGTTTGATTAGCCACCCACAGTGAGGTTTTCAAGTCAGTAGAAACCTGCTTAAGGACTCAGAAGACTTAAAAACAAAATAAAACTCTTAGGTCTCTTTTGTGTTGCAACAGTTAAATCTGTTCATTTCAAAAACATTAGAAACTATGCAGAAGTTAGAAAGAACAAACCAGGGACGCCTGGGTGGCTCAGTTGTTTAAGCAGCTGCCTTCGGCTCAGGTCATGATCCCAGCGTCCTGGGATCCAGTCCCACATCAGGCTCCTTGCTCAGCAGGGAGCCTGCTTCTCCCTCTGCCTCTGCCTTCCACTCTGTCTGCCTGTGCTCGCTCTCTCCCCCTCTCTCTCTCTCTGATAAATAAATAAAATCTTTAAAAAAAAAAAAAAAAAGAAAGAACAAACCAGAAATCACCTGTGATCCTTCCATGTGGCCATATACTTTCACTTATCTCTGGCATTCTTTCTGTCTGTGCTTGGGTCCAAATAACTTCCTATACTTAAAATAAAACCTCTCACTAAGGCAGGAACATATAAGATTTTTGACTAACTTTGTACTTTTGCATTCAAAACTCATAGTTTCTTGGAACTTCAGACATTAGAATGACTACAGAATTTATCTGGTGATCAGTAAAAATGGAGTCTCAGAGAGATTAGGAGCTTAACACAGGACTGGTCAGTGACAGATCTAGATATAAAATCCAGGGTCACTCAGTTCTAGGGGCTATTTACCCTATCCCACACTATGACCTTGGTGTGCAATCAAGTAAAAGGTGGTCAGTTTTATCCAGTTCTGCTAATGATAAATGGTGCTTCTAAAAGTATTTATGGTTATAGCTACATGTAGTCGGAGAAATGACTTAGGATTCACTGCATTATTGCCCTGAGCAAATAGTGTTTGTGGCTGAATTTCTTGGATATTTTGAAGGAAAAGAGATTGATTATTCAGGTATGCATAAGGTTAATATAGAGCTGTGATGTTGGAAATGTACATAGACATTAGTCACAGAAACAGCAGTATTTAAGCCAACGTGTCACAAACCTTGATATGCAGACCTCTGTTTTGTGAGATATTAATAGTATATAGAAAACCCTGGATTAAACCATTTTAAACAGATTCCATAATTATAGGAATCTATTTAATTTTTTATGGGCATTATAAATCTTTATGTGAGACAGAGTATGCCAATTTCCAACTTCGATCCAGAAGTTGTTTGTTTGTTTATTTGTTTTCTTCTTCTTCTTACGGGCACAGGTATTAACATCTTGATAAATGACTATTGTGGCCCCCACTTTAGAACATGCTTGCTTAGTGTAGTTAGGCTTTGTATGTTGGACCATCAAGAGACCATCTAAAGAATTAAGATGTGCTGATACCATAGGGTTAATGTATAGTAATTGAGGGAACAAAAGCATTTCTTCTCAAAGGATTCTTCTTAGGGTAATTATCCTTATCTGGAATTACTCCCCTTAACCTTCTATCTGCATCTTTTTATTTTATTCATGTCTTTTCTGAAAGCCCTATTTTTTTTTTTTTTTAAAGCAGGATGTCATACCTATTTTTTTGAAAAGCCAACAGAAGAGGCATTTTTCAGATGTTCCTTGTATCTCCAGATTTCCAGGCTAGACAGTCTTAAAAAATTTTCAGAGGTATCCAAAGTAATGAAAGTCTTCTGCTAAGGGCACTTGTTGGTGGCAGATCTGTATTAGTCTATGGTTTATGGTGATTAAAATTTGATATAGCACAGGTAAATCAATAGAATCACAGGATTGGATGGTAATTTGCAGCAATGGAACTTGAGAGGAGCATTTCTATTTCTGTTTTATAGTCTTTGTGTGTATTTGTCCTACCCAAGTCTTCATTAATAGCCTCTTGACCATTAAAGTGTCAATGTTTAAAAAAATATATATATATTTTCCCCTTCCCACTTGGGAAGAAATATAGGCATCCCACTTATCTTTCTTTGAAAAAACTTGGGGCATTGTCCTTTGCATGGCCTTCTTACCCTCCTGTGTTACTATGTGTTATTGTGAATAGATGTGTAGAAGGTCTGACCTCACACCCACAGTGCACAGCAGTTTCTCTCATGTCTTATTTGACTGGAACTGGCTCCCTCTAAAGACAATGAGTTCTGAGAAGCATGGCATAGAACGCATGGATGATCCCAGCCCTTAGTGTATGATCCAGCCCTTAAATTTGGAACTCCTGCTCTCTTGAATTAGGCAGCAACCCAAATTCTATTTGAGTAAAATATCTGATATAATTTCAGGGTGTGGGAAAATGATTGGGATCTTATTTGTGAATTAAGTAAAATCTAGACAAAACCAGATTTTATCCAAATTTAAGAATTATGTATTCTGTCATGATAATGTTAGTTTCCTCAGTCCAACAATTATTCTTAGAGGAAGAAAAAAAGGTTTCCATGTATATGTAAATCTACATGGACCAGATTAGATTTAAGTTAAGCATAAATAGGATGGCAAAAAATGGAATTTGGGCATGGAAGGGTAGTTCTATACCAAAACATATTCAATACATGGCTAATTATAACCATATTTACACTGTATTTGATACTTACTATGTTCCAGGTACTATATTAAGATGGCAACAACCATTCCGTCAAATATCACAGATACTTGTGTTAGTTTGCTAGGACTTTCATAATAATCACTACAGAATGGTTGGCTTAAACAATAGAAATTTGTTTTCTCATAGCTCTGGAGGCTTAATTCAATTGTCAAGATGTCAACCAAGGTGGTTTCGTCTTAGGCCTCAATCCTTGGCTTGTAGATGGCCATTTTCTCATTTCAACTTCATATGGTCTTTCCTCTTTCTGTGTCTGTGTCCTAATCTTAACTACTAACAGAGGAAACCAGTCATATTAGGTCAGAGTCCATTTTACATTAATTACTTCTTCAAAGCCCCGATCTCTAAAAATAGGTACAGTCTCAGGTTTTGCAGGTTAGAGATTAAATATACAAATTTTTTTGGGGGGGGATACACTCCTGCTCATAACAAATGTCATTATTTTCATTTTTATGGTTGATGCAGCCAAACTTTAGTTGTATTCCTCGCCCATTGTCATACAGCGAGGACACAATACAATCAGGATTTAGAATTAGGTGTATTTAATTCCAGAACCTGCTCACAGTTATTGTGATGTGATCTGGACCACAGCTCATCCATCCAATCAACAAGTATCTGTCAAGTGTCTTCTATTTGCTAGCTTTTTGCTAGGTGCTATAAACATCCTTGAGTAAAATAGATGATTCCTTCTTTGGAGGCACTGGCTATCATCCAGTCAGCTATGCACTCAGTGGCTTTAAACCCACTGGTCAATAAAGTTCCATCTGTTTCACAAATCATTCAGGTCTCAGAGGGATGATTGCCAAAATGGGAGGGGTCCTCTAGGCAGCTCTCACTGTATTGACATCTCAGGCAAAACTGACCCAGCGCATCCCGAGTCATAGACTTTACCTTGGGTTTGGGCTCCCTTCCCCACAAGTGCATAGAGAAAGGAAGGGTGTCACTGGTGGTACTGGGTGATCCTTGCAGAATGGGCTGGGGCAAACCAACTTAGACAAAGCATTCTGGAAAGGGCTAAATGTTCAAATCGTCAAGTTTGATCAGAGCGGATTTGGGTTTGCATTCAAAGAATTTGAATTTATCCCTGGATGGTGGAATTAATGAGTATGGTGACCCAACATCCTGGGATATGATAAGAAATGGTCTTTAAATCAGGGAGATTTGCTCTTGGGATAGAAAAAGGTCATCCAGTCTCTTGGGAATGGGTAAGTTGAAATGAGACCAGAGCATCAGAGTCTATCGATCAGGACATGATGGGAATGATGAGATGAAGGTGTGAGGTTGGTCTTATTCCTCATGGAGCTGAAATTGAAACTGAACACTGAGCTCTATTTAAAGGCCAAGAGGAAAGACTGGCTACTGTCGTGGAGTATTATTACTAAGCGCCTCTTTCCTAATGTTCTTGTGGGCCCTGTGGGCTATGTTCACGGCAGATAATAAACACAGGGAAATCATATAGATTTCCCATTCCAATACTGTTGAGGATGGATTTCCTAACATAACCTTTGCCCAGCTTTTCCCGGCTCAAGGTCTGTGCAAGGTTGAGCAGGCAGAGCACATGTTATCACTGGCCTTAGTTAGGTATGGTCAAAGCTGGTAGGGCTCAATAGTAACTTCCCATCCTTACCCCAGCCTCTAGAGGGACATATGGTGGGGGTTCGGGGATGGAGGTAGGTGGGTCAGGAATGTCAGTCTGAAAGCAGCACATCAATTTGCAGTATCGGTGCAGGTCTTCACTATGGAGGCAGTCAGTGGATGATTTTAATATACTGCCTTTAAAAACAGGCATTCTCTGCTGAGTTTTGCGGTA
Source organism: Mustela nigripes (assembly GCF_022355385.1). NCBI lineage: Eukaryota > Metazoa > Chordata > Mammalia > Carnivora > Mustelidae > Mustela > Mustela nigripes. The sequence continues at coordinate 44,612,383 of NC_081563.1, read as the reverse complement.
GTTTCAGGATGAGTGAGTTTCCCATGTGTGATCTGTGCTCAGTTAATTCTGTTTTGGTACACAGAGGTTGTTAAAACAAACAAACAAACAAAACAGGAAAACAAGACAGAGAAGAATAACCATCACAGAGCTAGCAACCTGCTTAAATAGGAAATACTCCAGAACATATCTCTATTGAGGGGCATCACAAGGTCTCACAAAACAGGAGTTGTGTAGGAGAATGTGAGGACAGACAGGCTAACTTCACAGAATGTAATTTCAGTCAGAATGGTTTAATCCTCTGACCTCTGACCAAAAGATATGTTTCTATTTTCCACCCCCGTATTTTCCTTGACGGTGATTTCCACCGAATGCCGAGCTTTTGTGTCATGAAATAATACCCGTTCTGTGGGCACTGTTACCAGCTGTCCTAGCTCCTGTAGGAACTTTCCTTGACTGGAATAATAATAAATCATTTCAATCATTTAGAAATTAGCTGCACAATTGTCAAAGCTCTGGCTTCTATTAACATGCTACGGGAGAAAAAAGAAAGGGCAGAGACCGAGAGAGAAAAACATTTCGAGCCACCTTTGAATTGGCAAGGGAGGCTGTGTGAGAACAAAGGTGAAGCCACATAGTTTACTGTTATCTGGTCTAATTGTTCTTTGTCTTAAAATATTACAATTGACTGGATTGAGTATCTTTATCCATGTTGGGAGAGGATCAAACAAACGAAAAGGGGGCTGAGGAGCTGTCAGAGGAAGATAGATTTTTGCCTCAGCGTAGGGAAGAGCCTTCCTTTAAAGGGAGTAGGAGCTGCTCTAGCCCTCTTAGGAGACGGGAGGAGCAGTGCAGAGCTCACCTTGGGGAGCTCTGAGGTCCGACTGTCAGGGTGTCACTTAGCAGGTTCCAAACCACTCCACATCTTCCTTGTATGCAGAGCAAGGAAATCAGGGCCCATGCTTCAGGTGCGGCTTTGCAGATTGCAGGAGACAGTGTCACACCTGGCATGTGGTAATAGTCAGCTCTTTAGTATTATTGTTCAGGAGTACCTTGTCGTTGGCGATGTTCAAATGTTTGGGGTTTTTTAAAGCCCTCTTCAGTTCAGAGATTGGGTCTTCCGCTTCTGCCAGGGAGAAGAGGAGGCAGATGAGCAGAACCGCGGAGGCTGACTGAGGGCAAGCTCCCAGGGCAGTGAGTCCCCACTTATTAGTCACGCAGGGCAGCGTGCGGCACACTTGGTCTCCCCAGGCCCCCCACCCGCGGCCTCTCAGGCAGTGTGCTGAGCTGACCTATGATGCGGGGCCAGCCCTGCGTGTTTGATCATTGTCAGCCTCCTAGCAGAGTCTTTGCCCTAAGCGCAGATTGGCAGGCGGGCAGTTGGTACTTTCCTCTCTGATGATGGGCAAGCTCTGGGACGGCCTGGAGCCAAAGGTCAGTAGGAAAAGAGGGAAGCTGGGAAATCTAATCAGAGGATGTTCATGTTGGAAGGGGGCCTGGTGTCCACTGGAGCTCAGCCTCCTCTTTTCACAGATGAGGAGCCAGAAACTCAGAAAAGGGAGCATCAGTCGAGGCCACGTCCCTGATGAGCAGTAGAGCTGGCTCCGAACGACAAGGCTTTCTTCCAGATTAACGATCGCTCTGTTTCAGCTCACTGGCTCTCATGGCTGGCCAACCGGACAGTCCAAATGCTCAGGTGGAGTGTCGAGGAGGCAGGCTTTTACGAGGCAGCCGCCTTATACCTGGAAATGAAATCAGAGTACTGCAGTGGTCTCCAATATGGGTCCATCAGAAAGGTAAACTTCCCATGAAAGTCTGGGTGAGACCCCTGAAGTAGGGTCAGTAAGAAAGATTAAAGAGTAAAGGAAAGGCCAGGACTTCCCACTGAGCAGTGAATCTCTCAGGGCAGAATATCGGACGAGGGGAGGAGGAATTGTGTGGCTAGATACATACTCTGTGCAGATTTTCGTTCTAAGTGCCCTGATGCATTTCCTTGTCACGAAACCTGCCACTACCTGAAGCACAGAGTGGCTGTGTGATGCGAGGAAGGTCACATGACTAGAAAGAGAAGTTTGGAACTGAACCCAAACCGGTTGGCTCACTGGCCCCTTCACAGTACTGTACGTACACGGACGTTTACTTTCTTTTCTTATTTACAATGTACTTTTCCCGAGGGCCATGAGGATTTTTGATTTGAAGAGAGAGTTCATTATGCGTAAGGACTGCTATGGGTACCGAGTTTCTAATTTATACCATAGACCAGAAGCTGAACATCTGAGCCAAGTGAGACATTCTGCCCTGCTCTGGGTTGTAGACTGATGTTTCTATATGTAATAAATGATTTAGTTAGTTTGGTTGTTTTTGAAGCCTCTCTTTTCACTATGGCCACTTTAGTATCCCCTGGACTACTTCTTCTTTTTTTTAAGATTTTTATTTGTCAGAGAGAGAGAGAGAGCATGACCAGGGGAGCTGCTGGCAGAGGGAGAAGCAGACTCCCCACCAAGGAGAGAGCCGGAGGCGGGACTTGATTCTAGGATCTTGGGATCATGATCTGAGCCAAAGGTAGTTGCCTAACTGATGGAGCCACCCAGGCACTGCACCCCCTGCACTTTGGATTGTCTAATGTGGCTCTGGATTCTGTGTGCTCTGCTTCAGCCTTGATGACATCTGGGGATCACCAGGAACCTCAGGCTCATGTAGCCTCAGTACATGCAGGGTGAGGTAGCAGTGATTTGGAACATCAAGGGAGCAGGCTGGGGTAGTTTGATCCCCATGCAAAGCCACTTAGCATAATGTTCTACCGTAATATATACTGTAATATATACCGTAATACATACTGTGTGGCTTACCAAAGGGGTTGATACCACCACTACAAAATTTCTCAGGGTTTCTCTTATAATTAAATGCACTAAATGTTTAAGACTTGGTATTTAGAGTAGGTTGGATCTACTTTTGAAAACCCACACTTAATTCTAGCTAGATGGCCTTGGACAAAGTACTTACACACTTTGAGTCTCTGGTGTCCTTTGTTATAAAATGGGAATAAATCTGACCCCGTGCCTGAGGGAATTTGGTGAGAAAATGTGTGCAGAAGTGTTTTTTTGTTTGTTTGTTTTTTGTTTTGCTTTGTTTTTGTTTTTTAGTACAGCATTGGTACGTAGTGAATACAGAACACGTATTTACTAGTAACATTAGGATGAGTGTCACTAATGTAAGAAAAAATACCAACTTCTCCCTTGGCTTACTAAGGCCATCATTTGCCCCTAGAATTCCCTTTCCAGATTCATCATTGTACATCTCAAGGCTCAGCACATAATAGATTCAGAAAGGACTGATGGATGGATTCTCATTCTTCTTCATGTTCTTTTCTCTTGAGAATAAACCTTTCCGTGATGCTGCTCTAAGTTTATTTTTTCAGAGGGTTTAACATGGACTTGCTCTCCTTGTGTCCCTCTGCTAGTCTTTCTGCTCTTTAAGATTTTTTGTTTAGTGTATTTTGTTTAAAAGTCAAACACTCTCCAAACTCTCTTGCCTCCTGCCAAGGAGATCTAAAGGGGTGATCTACTTTTGAAAATGTGAAAAGTGACTTCCTTGAGTTTTCAGTTCCTCTCTTCTCCTGCCTCCCTTACCCCTGCCACTTCCTTCTAAAGTTCAAGTTAGGCTGAGTGTGAGGAAGGGAAGAAGGGGTATCTCTCTATTTTTGTATCTTTGCATAAGCGCTGGGGACTTGTTAACTGTGGCTGCAGAAATGAGCTGTACATTATGTCTAAGTTCGCTCTAGCACTTTGAAGAAATAAATAAGGCTTCGATTTTTTTTTTTTCTAAAAATATTTAGGGTAATTCTATTTAGGCCAGTTGATAAGTTACCTCTGGTAGAACTGAGGGACTGTCTGAAAAACTTGGATGTTTCAATTATTCATATAGTTGATCTATTTTGTGGTTAATATAGTTCAGTGTCTGTTAATCAGATGGAGACTACTGACGCTTAATTTATTCATGGTTGCAGGAGTTAGGTAAAGTTTAAGAAGAAGTGGACTGTGTCGAATTATAGAGTTGATTTTGTAGACTCTTGAGACCAATAAAAAATTATGTAAAAAGCCAAATTAAGATTCTCTAGAAGATTATTGGCACAACTACAAAATACATATTTATGTTTGTGTTTGGTTGGTAGGAATTGTCTAGCTAGAGGGCTCGATTTTCCAATTCGTTTTGCAAAAGTCTTTCTCTTTAACCTTGAAGAAGCCCTTCCACTGCTATTTGTGAAAAATCATTTCTGTAGCAGACTGCTTCCTGAAACTCACTGACCCTTCTGTTTGGAAGGGACCTTGAAGTTCACCTCTTTCAACCACACACCAGATCTCTAATCTTGCCTAGAGCAACGTAGATAACAGCTAGTTCAGTAGTTGTCTGTCTTGGGTTTATATTAGACTCTTGGAAACTCAAAAAATTACAAATAACCAGACCTGCCCCTGTGCCTGCCTCCCTATGGCAGGGTCTGCCACTGACATTTAAAAGAAAACTTCCTGGGTGCTTCTAATGTACCACCACAGCAGATCAAGCACCACCATACAAGCTGGCCTGTCATACCACGTGCTGATAGAAGAGGGCTCACAGGCCAAGAGGACCACAGACTGCTCCAACATTTGATTATGTGAAAAGACATGCACGAGATGTTCGGATCCGAGGTGTTAAAGGAACCACAATAGATTTTTAAGTTTGATAGGAAATGGATAGTCCTTGCTTATCCTAAGGGGTTCTCACTTAGAATGTGAGCCCGGGCAGGAGCCAGGGAAGTTTATTGAAAGTGGCAGCTTCTCCTTATTGCCTTGGTTAGGGCTTGAGATTTTAACCTGAAAAATACCAAGTCTGTGCCAGGGATATACTTGATCTTGTTCCTTTTTCTTACTGCTTTTCTAGGCTTTTGATAATTCCTTTCTTTTTTTCACCAGCAGAGTCTGCCATGGGTATGTTATGCTGACTTCCCCTTGCCACTTTGCTTTGATTCGCATGAGAGGGATCACTCAGTCCTACATAAGGGTACTCAAGTCTTTGTAGTTGGGGTTGAACATGGTGGGTCAGTGAGTGAGAGCCTGCTGAGCAGGTGAAGACTTGCATTCTCATGGGGCCATGATGCTCTGGCAGGTTTAGTAGCTTGCAGGGTGCCCCAAAACTCACAGGGGTTCCCTTTGCCCAGCGTTTGCTTGGAAAATACTTAAACTTTTCAGACATCTGTGAAAATATGAAGGCTTTGAAAATAAACTACGTTTCCCCCTACAACTTAATCTGGTTAAGACTGTGCAAAAGTCAGGTATCCCCCCACAAAAGGTAATTGGGGATTTGTGGATCTCTTTATGTTTTGTCCATAGAAGAAAAAATTGTCTTTGTGAATTTGTCCTCCTAGAAAACTACTGTCAATCCAAAGCCTTCCTTTCTTTGGAAATGTAGAAACCAACAAATGTCGTTGCTAATCTTGAGTGACAGCGGTTTAGCCGGCAGATATTTGCATGGTCTTTGGAGAATTATAACCCATATTAAGTATGCCTATATGCTGTTCACTCACAGACAGTACCTTTCAGATTCAAACATGGGAGTTCCAGAAGAAAAAGCAACTGTTCACTTTCACAGAAGAATAAAGGATGTTAAAGGAATGCAAGGTTGGCTTTAAATAAAAGCCAGAGTATGAGGAGAGCAATTAGTACATCTGTCTTTCTGTAGGCTATATATAAGGTATATATCTACGTGTTCTCCCACCCCACCCCATCTCCATCTGTCCTTCACTCCACCATCATTTGTATCCATTTAAAAAGTCTGGCAAAAACTTGGCAAGGTTTTAAAAAGTCATGGCAAAAACCTACCATGTAATTTATTCTACACGTATGCCCAGATATGCATGTACAATCCAGTTCAATAATAAGTATTCCTTACTAGCTTGCAAATTGCTTTTCTTACTTAACATACCTCAGACTTTCCTGTTGTAGGTAAATGCAGGGTATCCCTTAACTCCTGGTTCGCAGACTTTAGCCTGCGTTAGAATCACTTGTTAAATGCATTAGAATCACTTGTTGAATGCAGATGGTGGAGGCTTAATGCCCCTGATGGTGGAGGCTGAACCCCTCTGAATTTTTGACTGGGTAGATCTGGGGTGGGACCCAGTAATTTGCATTTCTAACAAGTCCCCAGGCAGTTTGAGAAAGACTTCTTTTAACTCATTCTGTCCCGCAGCTCCCCAATCTTTAATGGTAGAGTTAAAACTCAAGTTTCTCAGTCATTGCCCTGTTGGCACACACACAGTACTTTTTGGCTTTACATTCAGTGCTGCAATAGATGTTCTTCTATTCCTATTTTCGTGTACTGGTACTTTTATTTTGATAGCATCCAGAACTTTTTGAAACTGTCTTGTGAACTAGATTATGAGTCACAGGAGAAAAATCAGTCTCATTGCTTTGTGGTCACACTTCAGCTAGATCTTATTCACTGGACTTGGATCCAAGTGATGGTGACTTTTTCCAGAAATCAATTCCTCCCATCAAAAGAATGATACTTTCCACCTTTGTGGATAATTAAAGGAATGAGCTCCTACAGCAGTTCCAGAAAAGGGGCTCCAGCACTGAGTGTTGTTAGCAAGGGCAGGTTGGTTGAGTTTAGTGCATAGCCTTCCTGGGGATCTGATTAGCAAGAATATCATCCACTGTGCAATAAAAAAAGGCTTGGCTATGTGTTATTGTTGTTTAAAAGTCAGTCAACTTATTTTATGTTTGCAACTCACGTACGGTGCCTTGAGGCCAGCCTCAGAAGTCTGAGGAATGAACATTGTTAATTGAGCCCCTGATGCATCCTAGACACTTTAAAAATAAAATCTCATCGCACTACGCAAGCAAGGCTGGGAGGCCGAATCTTTACAAGTTCATTTTGTCTTGTTATTGAAGAAAATGAGTCTCAGGCTGGCACAGTTACTTTTTCTAAGCCTGCACATGCTAATATGTGGCTGGCTTGAGATTTGAACTCAGAACTTTCTGGCGTCAAATTTATTTTTTCTTGAAACATGTTGGTTCATACAGCAGGATGTATGAGTTGCAAATGGCGTGTCCATGTAGGCTGTAATGATTGAGTTGGAGGTTGTACAGGTATTGAGAGATTTTTTTTTTAAATTCTTCTTTTTTAAGCCTTTGTTTCTTGAATAGTATCTGTTATAGGCAACCTCACTTTCTTATTCAATTTTTGGGAATAATCATGACTAGATTAGTCATTTGGTTTTCTAGTTGATGCCAATTTCATCGGGCTACAGTTATCCTTCCTCGCTTGTTCCTTCCTTCCCACTCCCACCTTTCCTCCCCCCTTCCTTCGCTCCCTCCCTCTCTTTCTCTTTCTTTTTGAATAAAGAATTGCTGGGTCCTCAATTTTCAGCCTTGAAGCCATCGGTAATCTTGAAAGCAGTTTTCCTTGTTGAAAAGATATGTAGACACAAGGGACAGGAAGCCAAGAATTAGAACATATACATTACTTGGATTTTATCCTCAAATTATCTCTTTTATATTGTTTCCTTTCTTGTCATGCAGTCAGTTTCACCCTTCTATAAATTCCCACCCTATCCTCTCCACCCTAGTTTCCCTTCGATCTTTTATAGCTTATTTTCTGGTGAAGTGTTTGACCTCTGCTCTGAAATCGGCTTTCCTTTCTATTTTTCCTTCCCACTTAGCTGGCATACTAACTATTCCAAATTCTGTGGCTTCTGTTCCAGAACCTCTCAGGCTTTCTCATCTTTTAACCGGTCCTCTGTGTAAAGCGATGCTTACCTGATGGTTTACGCTTCATCTCTGGCGTCTTTCCAATACCCTCTCAAACCACCACTTATTAAAGACCCGCTGACAAACCTCCTATTCAGTCCATCATCTTTCTCATGGTACCCTCTATTGTCACTTTATCATCTTTTCCTTTCATGTTCATGTTTTTGTCACTTCTTTGTTCAGTAACATAGACAGATGAGCTGGAGAAAATAAAAGTAAAACAACTCACTTTAGACTCACCAGCACTGGGTCTAAATTCCTTTGTTATTATAGAACTTTATGCATTTTGAGGTGTTGGTGATTTTTTCAATAGTTTGCTAGTTGAGTATTTCTTAGATGGATTACAGAGTACAGGGAGGGAGCCATTGGGCTGGAGCTGAATCTAATTTCTTTTCTCTGATTTTATATAAAGTTATCAGTAGGACCGGTTCCTTGGAATTTTTAGGGGTTTTTCATGTTCGTGCTGCTCATATGAGCAATAGTCCCTACAGGTGGATACTCACAACTTAGGATAATGAGGAGAATGAGTTCTGATTTGACACAAGAAGTTTGTTATGGAGCTTTCCAATATGTTAGTGAATTTAATTACGTTAATAGCCTTGTGAAGTAGATCTTAATATGCCTATTTTATAGCCCATAAACCAAGCTCAGAAAAAGGAAAGAAAATAAACATATATCCAGTATATATTTATATCTATCCAGTTTGTATTTTCTAAGCACGTTGCCTAAAGGATAAATGATTTGCCCCAAAACACATTGCTTGTAAGTGGAGGAGTTGGAATTCATTGTTTCTCCTGCTGGCTTCCAGTGCCATTGAGTCATATGTTTAGGGACTGAGAGCTCATGTACTCGGGGGTTTAGAGATCAAATCCTGTTTTCCCCTTTCTTTTTCCCCTTCTTCATTCCTCTTTTCTCCTCTTGCCTCTCCCCTTCATGATTCTGGGAGCCTCCTTTTTATGTCTCCATCTTTCCAGGCCAGGAGGCGTACTCTTATTGTTCTGTAGTTGGCCCGGCATTGGAGCCTTTTCTCCCTCCTCCAAGCTTTCAAGCATCTCTGCAGCCCCTGAGAATTCTCTTGGTCTCACCCCAGCAGCTTCAGCCTGAACTGCGAGGAGAGAAGGTTCTGTCTGTTCTGTGTGAACCATAAGAGGGGCTCTTCTTTCTCATTTGTGGCCCCAAGACTGTATTATGTTCACAATCATGTGAAATCTAAAGCATTTACCGCTTCTTGAACTTTCCATCATGGCAATGGGTTCTCCTTGAGTACTGGACTCTGGGTTAAAAGTGGTTCAAAGAATGGGGTGGATAAATTCAAGCTGTGGTAACGTGTTTCAAGTAATTCTCCTTTTCTGGGAGATTCTCTTGCTCTGTTGGTTGAATTTCATCTTTTAAGCTCTCTGTGCTTGTTTTCTTGCTGTGAAATGATGACAAGTAGAACCGGTCTTAAAAATGGGTGGATACAAGTGGTGTCTGTAATGATGGCTAAAATTCCAGGCTTTGCTAGAAATTTATGCTTTATGATTTTTTGCCCTTCCTCAAAAGCACCCATGCCTCTTCCGGCATACACTCCTAAATTGCCTTAGTATGACACCTTATTTATGGAGCAAATACTTATCCAGTGTTTCCAGCATTCAAGACACTGTTTTAAGAACTTTAACATTAGTTCACTGAATCACGTGAAAAAGGGACTAATATAAATCCCACATCACAAATGAAGAAATTGAGACACAGGGAGGTTAAGACACTTAGCCATTTCTTTAGTAAGTAGCTGAGCTGGAGTTAGCACTCAGGCATTCTGGTTCCAGAATCTTTGCTCTTAACTACTTTACTTTCCCCCTACATCCATGGCATAGGACTTCTTAGAAATGCATTTCACTGCATTTTATTTATTTGTCTAAAGGTGTGCCTTCCTCCTCCCTGCTAGAGAAAGTTGGAGATGTTTATATGCTCTGAAAGGAGCTTTGTTTTTACTTGTTAACTGTTGAAACCTGGTGCCTACAGTCAAAGAGATTCTCAGTAGGGGTGCCTATTAGGGTGGCTTAGTGGGTTAAGTGTAGGATTTATCATTTTAGCTCAGGTCATGATCTCAGGGTTGTGGGGTAATTTCGGCTCAGGTCGTGATTTCAGGGGAGTGGATTCTGGCTCCAGGCTCAGTTTGGAATCTTCTTGTTCCTCTCCCTCTCCTTCTGCCTCTTTTACTCTACCTATGCTCTCTCTCTCTCTCTCTCTCTCGAATAAATAAATAAATCTTAAAAAAAATAGATTCTCAAAAAATACTGGTTGGATGAATTAATCTTCTCAGCCATAGCACCAGTGATAGTGACTCACATGGGATAAGTCCTATGGATGTTAAAAAAATATATGTGTTTGATGGTGGAAGGTTATGATCTTGACACGTGTGTTCTCACATAATTCCCAAATATGAATTGTAATAATATTTATTACATTGTCAAAATTTAATGACTGCATAGTGTTTATTGGTATAATTTCCTCCTATGCTACCCTCAGCTATAGAACCGTTATATGGGGGAGTGGATGACAAAGACATAAATTATTCTAGATTGAAGAAGTTTAGCAAATGCTGCCAGGATCAAGTATCTCTTTGGGTACCTTGGAATGCTTGAAGAAGGCTGAAAAGGGTCTTCCAGTCCCTTCAGATACTGTCCCCAAGCTTTCAGATTAGCTGATGCATTTGGAAGTCAAAACAGCTCTTTGCAGAGGCCAATTTGGGAAAACAAAATGTGTCTTTTTTCCATCCTTCCTTCTCTCTTTCTGGGTCTCTCTCCCTTCTCTTCTCGCTTCTTTACGTCTTTTAAAAAAGCAATTAGAAAATCTGTTAAACCAAATAATTTCATTTTTATAATTTAATGTTCATTTTGTGATACAGCTGAAATGAACTCTTCATTTGTTTAAAAAGCCCAAACCTTCACTAATGTTTTCCTAGATGTTATATTCTGTTCCAATGTGGTGTGATGGCCTTTATGTTCTTTATCTTAAAATGAAGCACCTTCCTTCTAATATGAAATATTAATAATGCATCTCATGTGGTTATTTAGTACTATGTTTTGATCATTGGCATGTAGGAGCACAAGTCATGCCTAGCTCTTCTGCCTTCATTTGTGGGTTTTTCCTTTGTTGCTCCTGCCTGCCTTTTCCTTCCAAAAATAGAATAAGAAAGCAACTTCTTCTGTGTTCTTCCTCTGTACCTTCTATTGTAATTGTCACATTTCTGTTGTAATATTGATTTGGAAAACTCATCGGCGTTCCGGTGTATAAAGTAATAGAAATCTGAATCCTGCTGGAAGGAGTTATTTAGTCTTTATTGAGGTGATTTATAGAGAGCTTTTCATCCAGATAAGATGCTCAGAGAAAAAAAGGGCAAAGTGCTGAAGAGAAATCATGACTGTCTCTTAAGCAGCAACAAGAATAGAGATTCGCTCTTTTTTTGTTGTTTCGTCTTTCCTTAGTTTTATGTATGAATAATGTTAATGAAGTAAGTAAATGTTCACCATATCTGGGTTTCTAGAAAGTTACGGATGATATACACCAGGTAAAGTCCATTTCTTTAACATTCAAATAACTTAAAATTGACTAGGAAATCCTCTTAAAAATGGCAGAAACAACATTTTTACAAAAGGAAGAAAACTTTTTCAAACATTCCCTTTTACCCAAGACTTTCCAGAAAGTCTTACTTTGACTTGCAACATTCAGATAAAGATGGAAAAGGTGCATTTGATTGATACATGAAAAGTGCTCCCAGTTCCCATAGCATTTGTCTAAGAGTTCAGCCAGGATGTTATTTCTATTTGATGTTATCTTGCTTAGGTCTCAGCAGGATTTCCATCAAAGAGCTCAATGAATATAAGATTATAAGTTTGGGGTTCCCCAAGGAAGGACATATTTTAGGTAAGAAGGAGAAGGTTGCAATTGCTATAATGGATATATTGCACTTCTCTACACCTAGTATCATCAGCAAATATCTTTTAAGTTAAATATATTCATGGGGCTGCACCACAAGATGTAGTTATACCTGCAAACCAATGTGATGGAAAATTCTAGGTCTCATAAAACACCATTTAGCTAAGGAGCTTCACCTGTAACTAGGCACTTATGTACATTCATTCCCTCATCATTAATGCCTTCAAATAGCCCACCTAATACAGAGAAACATCTTATAGGGAGAGAAAGAAAGTCTCAAAAAGTTTATAAGTCCTATAGTAAGTCGGTGGTAGAATTTTAATCCAAATTTAGTCTTACTTCATACCCAGTACACTTTCCCACTCTGAAACCCTCTAGCTCCATACACAGAGACATACTCAAAAGGAAAGAAGGAGGGAAGGAAGGACAGAAGGAAGCAGTACATGCAAAAATTGTTGAAAACCAGGTCTTACCTGGTTTTCACCAATTTTTTGTAAAATTATTGTTCACCAATAAGATCTCTAGGTTAGCTGATTGTATTGTGCCAATGTACTATTAGTCCTATAAGATGCCACCACTGAAGGAAGCTGATAGTTACATAAGACTTGTAGGAACTATTTTTGCAAACTCCTGTGGGTCTATAATTAATTCAAAACAAAAGTTTGTGGTTTGCTTTTGTTTTTTTTTTTTTTTTTTTTTTTTTTTACTATAATCTAGGACACTCTTTCTGACATCCAAGAAATCAGTTTCCTGACATCTAGAAGTTGAAATACAATGCAATGCTAACACTCCTTTTCTTTAAGATAGACATACTAGAATATAGTCAACCAAATAAATGTTAGATTCCCCATGGAAATGTTGACACTTTTCCTACTCACTATTCCACTGTTACCAGTATCCATGGGGCTTTTTATGAGGATTTGCCAGAAAAGCTTATAGCCTGTCATTTTCAGTATTCCCAATAAATATAATTTTATAATTTGAATACAGGTTTAGCTCTTGGAAAATCCAAGGAGCCATCTGAAATAGGCAGATTTTACTTGTTAATAAAGTAAAATAAACCAAATGGAATTTAGTGTCCATATAGCATAAAATTTGGGTCCCCTTTAAAAACAAAACAACAGCAACAAAAACCATGTTAAAGGCCACATTATCCATACTTTTAAACATGGCAATAGCCTTACATAAGGCCTGAAAGCTGAGGCTATAGAGATGGATTTTACTTCTTATGTGCATTTTTTTTTTCTTTTAAAGATTTTATTTATTTGACAGAGAGAGACACAGTGAGAGAGGGAACACAAACGGGGAAGTGGGAGAAGGAGAAGCAGGCTTCCTACTGAGCAAGGAGCCCAACATTGGACTCAATCCCAGGACCCCGGAATCATGACCCAAGCCAAAGGCAGATGCCTAATTACTGAGCCAACCAGGTGCCGCTCCTTATAGCTATTTTTAAGATGAGAAGCCATCTCTGTAGACTCACAGTTCAACATTATGTTGCATTGATGTGTGTGAAGTGTTCAGCACAGGCCTGATGGTAATAAGTGATCTGTTATAATTTAGCAGCTTTAATCACAATGGGAATGATGATGATTATGATGATGAATTTTACTCTTAGACAAATGCTTTTCTTTTTTGAGTCTTTTTTTTTTTTTTTTGTCATCTGCAAACACATGGATTGAACAAAATGAGAGCTAAATTTTGCACCTTTGCCATTCAGCAACTTAAAGACTTGCACTCTGGGTCAGGTGTCTGGAGGCAGAGTAAGGTGTGGAGAGTGCAGGTGAGACAGAGCAGATTTGTTGTTTTTGAGGTGGTGTGACAGCTAAGAGGAGTCCTGTATCTGGCACTGAGTTTCAATTCTTCCCCTCGATTTATCTCAGAACAAGACCTTTCTTCTTTCTTTTCTTTAGATTCTGGGGTTTTGATCATTTTGCTAACATCTCCAGGCTGCACTGACATATATACTGACTAAGAAACATTGTAGAAAAAAATAGTCAAGGAGTTCATTATGTGCCTGAACAGCCAGAACCACCAGGTAATTGATAATTGTCTGATAAATAGACTGTTGTCTCCCAGTGTGACTGCCATGTTTTTGGCAGGCCAGTGACTGCTGAATATCAGTTGCTTGAAAGATAGACAGATTTTCCATCTATTTAAAATAGAAAAGTCAGTTCAGATATTCAAGAGTTCATTGCATTTGTTTGGTGATATCTGACACTAATCCTTCAGTTGAAAAAAATATCTGAAGGAGCAGCTTCTGGAAAGTCAACACTAGTAGCTTCCCTGGTATACATTGAAAGACTGACAACCCCTGAACTAATAGAATTTAGCTTCTAGGTGCCTCTGAGATGTGGCTTACAGAGGCAGAGCCTGAATTTCTTTGCAGAGTTTAGCATATTTGCCAGTGGGGCTTGAGACATGGGCATAGATAGGTTTATACGTCACTTGGTATAAGCCTACGCACAAGAGCAGGTGTGGGGTGATGAAGAAATAGGAGTTGAGTGAGGGGCCTATGACATTGTTTGGTGGGAAGGCTTTTATCAAATGAGACATCATATTTTTTCTAACTTTCCTACACATCTCAGTGCCTTATTTTTGGCTTCAAAATATCTTTTCATCATATTCTTGGCAATGGCCATGTCAATACACTTTTAGAAAGATACAATAGAACCCTGAGACATGAGTAATAGCAGCACCTAACCTGAGGTCTACAACTAGAGGCTTCCATTGTGGCCCTCCTCCAGCATTCCCATACTAACAGGGAGAAGAGTCAGTGCACCCACAGTCATGGTGTGCCTGTGCAGGAGCTCACAGCCTGCCATTTAGACCACACAGAAATCCCTGCCACAGAGCCCAGACCCACCCAGTTCTAAGACCTACCTGGACCTTCTTCGTAGTCCATTCTCTTAAGGGCAGCTTGAGCTGCTGATGTGCACATCTCTAGGCAGAAGGATAGTCAGGCATAGTTGTTGGGAAGCGGTTCAAGGTGTCCTCTTTTTTATTGGGCAAGATAGAGCTGAGGGAGGAAGAGAGAGAAAAGGGGTAGACCAAAATTTGGGGCCATGAGCCAACTGTTTCCTACCTTCATATTCTGGCACAGAACTCCAAGGAGTCAGAAAATTTCAAATTGAATTCTAAATTTAAAGTCTTACTCCAGATTCCAAAATGTTATTCATAGGCTTGGGGAAAGGAAGAATGCCCCCTGCTCCCAGGTATCCTCCTGACCAGAGTGTTACTCCCTACCACAGCTAGCTGGACAACTTGCCAATGAGGATAAGTAGAAGAGGAGTTAATCGCTGTTGGTTCATTCATTCATCAGACATCCATTGGATACCTACTCTGTACCAGGTTCTTTAATGGACACTGGGAGACACTGATCCAGAAAGACATATTCCCTATATCATTAGACATGGTAGATAGAGTAAATATACACGATATATGAGTGAAGAGAAAAAAATAATAACTACTCTACAATTGTGATAAAAATATGAAACAGAGGGTAGGGAGAAAATGAGAGAAGAACTGATTGAGATGAGCTGTTCAAGTTGAGTCTCTCCGAGCGAGTGACATTTAAGCAGAGTCCTGAAGGGACAGAAGAAGCCAGCGATGCAAGAGTAGATTGGAGGGGAGGGTCCAGCCCAGGGGAAAACACATAGAAAGGTTGTGAGGCAGGAAAGAACTTGGAATCATGTGTAAAGTCGGATCATAAAGGACTTTGCAAACAGCCTATGATAAAGGATTGGCATTTTATCCTAACTACAGGGGAAGCCATGGAGGTCTTAAGTGTAATGTGATTTACATTTTTAAAAGATCATTCTGACTCCTATGTGGAAAATGTCTGAAGAATGGAAACAGGAAGACTAACTAGGGAGTTGTTTTTTAAAAATTCAGGCAAGAAATGATGGTGCTGAGTCTTATCCATTAGAAAGCCTAGATGCTCCCACACCAAGATATCTTGTATCTCCTGAGGTAGAACTCATTAAATCTTACACACTAGAATTCTTATCTCTGTTTGGGAAGAAGAGCTGCATTCTTTTAATATTCCTCTGTTCACTCATCCAACACATGCTTATTAAAAATGGACTATGTTTCTGGGTGCCTGGGTGCCTCTGTGGGTTGGGGCCTCTGCCTTCGGCTCAGGTCATGGTCCCAGGGTCCTGGGATTGAGCCCTGCATTGGGCTCCCTCCTTGGTGGGGAGCCCGCTTCCTCCTCTCTCTCTCTGACTGCCTCTCTGCCTACTTGTGATCTCTGTCAAATAAATAAATAAAAATCTTTAACAAAAACCAAAACAAAACCAAAAAATGGGCTGTGTTTTAAAGTGCCACTTTAGGGCTGGGGATATGGAAGCAAGAGTCATGGTCTTGACTTTTAGAATACCTGGAGAGATCCATAATGTCTAGAGGCAGGACCAGGGGTGGGGGGAGGTTGGAAGGAGTTGGGGAAGGAACTAGGATGGGGTAGTTATTACTGAGGACAGTGGTATCAAAACAAAGCTTCATCTGATTTTCCAGTTGGCTATGATCTTGTGATAGACATGGCTTCATAGTATCCAGTTATTGCATTGCTGGACTGTGAGTGATTTTAAAATGTTAATTACTTACTTTGCTCTCCTGTAATCAATGGATGAAAAAGAGAGAGTAGATAACAACTGAAGCATTCTTTTGGGGAAAGGGCACTCCTTCCTCCTTAAGTATATCTTAAAATATATAAAGATGGAGAGAAAAGATCCAGACCTGGAAAGCTAAAGACCTGCAGATAGGGGTGGGATTTGGGGAAAGTTAATTGAGAGGAAAGGGAGTGGCCCCTGGGGATGGAATTATTATGAGGACCCTAACAGTTACAGGGACTAGGAAGATCACACATTCCATGGACTTCCATGACCAAAGAAGGAAAGGTGATCTCTTACTGTCAAACTACCCTTAAGTGGAGACTGATTTGGAGGGAGACCAGAGAGAAGGATGCCACTTCACCTCCTCCTGAATGTTGCAGTTCATTCATCCTGAGTCAATTCTAGTGGGAAGACGAAATCTCTGCACCCACAGGCTAGAGCCAAGAAAACAACATCCATTTCCATTTTCTGAATACTTAGTGCCAAATTTCTTGAAAGGATGATTTCCCACAGTTTTAGTTTAGATTTTGATTAAAACTAAAGTGTGGGTCCATTAGATACCAGTTTCTCGTGTACATTCTTAGGGATGGATTCCATACCTCTTGGAGGAAGGGGCTATGTCACAGGGTAGGATGCTCAAGGGGAGACCTTCTTGGGACTCAAGAAGGTACATTTTTCTTACTCTAAGGTGAGGAGGGATGGAGCCCAGGCAAGACTAGTTAACTGTAAGTCAAAATGAAACCAGGATTGTGGGCTAAGTGGGAAGGTGACTGGCTGACACATTTTTCAACACAGGTTTTATATTTTTAATGAGAAGGCCTCCAGTTATGGACATTACACATATTATTGTTCTAGGAGAGAATGAGATCTGACTCATTCCACTCTATCTTCTTTTTCAGTATGCCAGTAAAAATGTATTAAATGCCAACTGGGTGCCCATTCTTCTGCTGAACCTCTTAAAGGCACCATGTAGTCATCAAGTTGGCAAACACAATTTCTGCTTAAAATTTAAGTGGTTAGAATTTAAGCACTTAGTACTGTTTGATAACAATATAGATAGGAAGCAACTGAATACTTACCTGAATGCTAGAGAAGTCTATGCCGCTAAGAGTTGGGTCGTTTAGTGTAGATCCAATACCTCCTTGGGCCTCGGGCTTCTCAGCTATTAAGCTGGGTGGCAGATTATTCCAGATGGTGGGAAAACAGTAGCAAAAGACTAGGTATCAGGTTATGATACCCCCAGTCACTGGTGCATTGCTGAGTGAGTTACAATATGGAATAGTATGAGCTCATGTTTTTAAGAAACAAATATATATGGAAGGACTTTCTCCAAAGTGTTAGTTGTCTTAGGGTGTTTAGTTAATGGGTGATTTCTATTTTGTTTGTTTTTCTTTTCTTTATCCTTACTTGTGTAATTTTCCTAAAGTGATTATATGTGCCATGTAATGTGTTTTACAAAATATGGGCACTTTATCCATTGTTGTTGAGATGAAAGTCTGGACATTTTGAAGAGGTCATAAATGCCACATTCTCTGGAACCTACTTCACCAGGAAAAGCTTACTTTATAATGAATATAGCAGTATAAGGATACAGGATTATTTTTTGATATGCGGGTTGGGGAAGTGGTTTCTCGACTCGGGGAGATAAAGTCAGTTATAAGAAATCAAGGCAGCAATATCATGGTTATACAAGTTTGGGTATAAAAATGTGGTAGTTGTTTGGAAAGCCAACTCCAGGTCAGGTATGCCTAAGGATGCTCGGCTGTCAGTCTAAACTTTTACTAAATCTTATCAATCTCTGTTCCTGAACTCTAATAGCAGAAAATGTTCAGAATCATGACTATGGGTGCCTGAAAATCCTGTGATGAAAAATATTTCTAAGTAACAGGTCAGATGCTACAAAGAAGGGCCTTCAATTCTTCTAATCTGGAGGTCCTTAACTAGTAGCTCACATATGCGAACTTAATTTTTTGTTTGCTTTGGCTTCTGGCCATTGTGAAATTTTTTTAAAAAAATGAGCTAATGTTAAAAATCAAGAGTTTCTATATATATATATTTGAATCCCTGTTTTCTCTTTTAAAACCTAGGTATTTCATACCACTGGGCTCACATTCTTACAGGGCTATGCTTAGCTCCAGTATAGGCCTGGGTAATCAGTTCTTACCAAATCCACAACACCTTCCTGTTGCCTAATGCTCAGGCCAAAGGCAGTTGCTATTTACCTTGTTTTTGTTTTTTTTTTTCTTTTTAGTACCAGAATCTTATTTATCTATGTTTCTATCAAAAGCAAAACATAACAAGGTATATCAGAAGGGCCATACATATTAAGAAAAAATGAGATAGCATATTTCTTCCTGGAAGTGAAAAATAGTCAGATAGCAGATAGACCCCTATGTGGCATTGTTGGCTTCTGTTGACATTTGAATTTTTGAGTCTTGCCTTAAGCCTTAAGATTTTCCTCACTGTGGGCTAGAATGCTTACAAAGAAGACTTTAAAGAGAGACTTTAAAGACTTTAAAGGGGGAGTGAATGTTCCAGATTCAAAGCGTACTTCTCCATTCGAAGACCACGTCTACTTCCACCATGCCCCATCCACCTCTAAAACAACAAATTGGCAACAAAGCAAGAGCTGGGCAGTTCCTGATTCAGAATGCTGAGAGATACTGATTCTGACCTGGCTTCTACTGTGCCTACATTTTCCAGCCATAAATTGGACTGTTTCCTGCCAATGTTCATTATAAACCAGTGAAATGCATAGTCCTTGTATTATCTAGACAGTGACTGAATGGAAGACCACAGGGCCTTCCCCAGTGCTCTTTTTTGAAAATTTCTGAGGAGCCATGAATACCCTGTTATTAGGGTAAATATCAACGGAAGACAGACCGGTTAGATAGCTAGTTGGAAGTGTCAGCAGGATATTAAATTTGCAAAACAGGAGTAAAGCTATGGTAGAATTTCTGTATACAGGGACAAAAGCAAGGAAATTGAATATTGAGATTTTTGTATCATTCTTCTCTGGTGTTGTAGAATCAAAAGGTACACCGTTTGTCATTTATCAGAAGGCCAAACCTAAGATGACTTAGCAAGATGTTCATGGTAGTGACCAAAATTCATCTGACAGGCCCAAATCTCAGGAATATAGAAGGCTAAGCAGATGAGGTATCTCTCAGAAACTTTTTACTCAGTATGTTGGGTTTTGTTTTCTTTCTGAGGTTTTTAGAAATGATGCTCTCAGTTTTTAATTGTGTGAAGTCTCTATGGAATATTAGCACCATTTTCTAGGCAAATATGAATGTTAACTCAAATCAGTGAACAATTTTGTTAATAAATTCTTTGGTGTTAATAATAGATGCATGTGCCAGTGAATGGAATGGCCACCACTACCCCTCCACTGGGATATTTAAATGTTACAGTGCATTTTGAGCTAACAAGAATTGGTGCATATCAGAATTCTTTTTTGGCTGGCTTTCTTTCTTTCTTCCTTTCTATGGTGAAATCTCTTGATTATGTCATATAAATGTACTGACAGCTACAGACAATAAAGAAGTGAAGAGGTAGTGCAGAAAAAAGGGAGGAATTTAAAAGACATTTTTAATTTATTTAAAAAGCATAGTAGTTACACAGTTATTCACTTAATTATTTTTCATAAATAAGTATTCTACTTAATATATAAGTATAAATAAATAAGTATTCTATTTTTCATAAATAAGTATACTACAAATTCAAGGTGAAGTGATGAGATATAATGCCCTCCTGTGTGAGAGTCAAGAAATCCTCTGTTTTGCTACAAAATTCCTATGAAACCTTGTAAAGTGAAGGTGGGAGATTAGGCATCTTTGAAATCATTTCAGGCTCTGCCATTCTCTGATGCAATAACTTTGTCCAGGTATGGATTTTCAGACCTGGCTTAAGCTTAAGATAATAATCTAATTTACTGATTGTCAGCCTTCTGGGAGAGGTCTCAGACTGCCAAACTAGGGATTACATGAGGTCTGTTGAGGAAATAAATGTATGTAGTTTACAAGGTATTGTCCCATATGCTATTAGGGGGAAAAAATTGGAGCTTGTTGGAAATAGTTAAACTAATAGTTAAAATCATATTTTGTAATTGTCTTTTATTAAAAAAAAAAAATCAACCCTGGCAATCCTGTAGACCCAAACAATACTGTTAGGGCAGAAATAGAATCATCTTTAGGGAGAATGAGACTTGTGTCCTTCTTATCAAGAGCCCTCCTGATACTGAGTCACTAGTTCTGATACCCAGTCACCCATCTTCCTGATACTAAGGCCACGTGGGGGTTGTCTCACTGATTTATATTACCTGGTGTGTGGGAAGTGAGCTAAATCCCATTTGTGAGATTAGTACTTATCTCTTTTAATTAGCCAAACCTATGGCCACTCACCCCCAAGGAGGCAAAAGCAAATGTGTTGAAATAGCTGAGAAGTCAGGCTGAAACTTTTTCACTTGGGAATGGAACACTGTCTCATAATCATGTCAGTTGGAATATGTCTTGTCAGCAACACATTTCACGCAGCCCTTATGCCCTAGATATTGAGTGAGCTTTACAAAATTACCAATTTCTTCTCTTCCTCAACTTACTTCTCTAGGTAAAAAGGTGAAATAATGATTGAATACACTAGCTATCAGGAAACTGGGCTTTAACTCCAAGTGTGATAACCAGTCAATTCCAAGAAAACAAAAAGTCAAAGAAGTAATTTTGTGGCCGGAAATAAAAAGACCATTTCTTTAGCTAATTATTTTTACAAATAAGTTTTTTACATGTATTGAGGGCTTTAGAAGTTTTTAAATGTACCCCTCCCCTTTCCTCAATCCTTTGCATTTCTCCCATATATTAGAAGTGAAACTTGGTTAGATGCCTAGGCAGATAGACCCGAAAATGGATTTATTGACAGTCCTGTAACACTCCTCCTTCCCTCTTATTTTCTGGCCTCACATATAAGGGACAGAGCCCCTTCAGGAATCAAGTGGAGTACCGTGGAATGAAAAAAAATGCCCTCCAAAAATGAAAGTCAGCTAATTATATGTTACTCACCTGCTTAGTTTCAGAGGGTGGACTTGTGATTTGTGCTTGTTCAAGAAGAAAATTGCTTGATAGCAGTAGCCGTACTATCAGGATTCATAAGAGGAAGATGATTATCTGTTAATTTTGGAGTAAAGAGGCCTTTTGCCACCAAACAGAAAAGAAGCAGAAATCATGCATTTCTCACACACACAAAAAAGTTCTTTGTTTTGATGGAATAATTACTATTTAGACCATATCAGGTTGGGCTTGTAAAATGACTAGTCTAGCATTTATAGATATCATTAACAATGTGGAAAAACCAGACAAGGAATATGTAGATGTCATGATATTGATTAGGAATAGAATATATCTGTATCCATGGAGCACACATACATGTGCATGGGTGCACACATACTTTTTAGGAAGAAAACAGGCTTTGGAAAGTTAGTGTTTTTCTTTTTTTTTTTTTTAAAGAGAAATTTTAGGTTCAGGCAAAATGAGAGGGAAGTACAGAGACTTCTCATAATCCCATGCTCCCACAAATGCACAGCTTCCCCCACTGTCTATATCCTCCACCAGAGTGGTACATTTGTTAAAACTGATGAACCTGTGTTGACCCACTCAATCACCCAGAGTCCATAGGTCATATTATGGTTCGACTCATAGTATTGTACAATATATTGATTTAGACAAATGTATAATGACATGATTCCACCGTTATAGCATCATCGAGTATTTTTACTGCCCTAAAAATTCTCTATGCTCAGCCTATACATCACTCCCTTCCCCCATTTCCTGGCAAGTTACCTTTTTACAGTCTCCATAGTTTGGCTTTTCCAGAATGTCATATAGTTGGAATCATGCAGTACGTACACTTTTCAGATTCAAAACTAAACGTACTCTTACTGTAGGATCCAGCAATTGCTTTTGTTGCTACCCAAAAGAGTTGAAAACTTACATCCATCCAAAACTTTCATATGGATGTTTATAGAAACTTTATTTGTAATTGCCAAAATGTTGACGCCACCAAGATGTCCTTCATAAACAAGTGGATAATAAACTGTGCTACATCCAGACAATGGAATAACAGTGTTAAAAACAATGAGCTTCTGTGGGTGCCTGGGTGGTTCAGTGGGTTAAGCCTCTGCCTTCAGCTCAGGTCATGATCTCAGGGTCCTGGGATAGAGCCCCACATCATGCTCTCTGCTTGGTGGGAGCCTGTTTCCCCCTCTTTCTCTCTGCCTGCTTGTGATCTCTCTCTCTGTCAAGTAAATAAATAAAATCTTTAAAAGACAAAACAAAAACAATAAGCTACCAAGTCATGGAAGGATATGGAGGAAACTTAAGTATATAATACTTGTTTTTTATTCTGACTCTTTTAAGAGATTTTAGTGACAGTGAATAAATCTTGATTGCTATCCTTAGTAAATAGAAGTTACTTTTAGTTTGGTAAACTTTTTATTATTTATTAAAAGATTTTCTTTTCCTGACCATTATTAGAATCCATTTTATTGTATCTACTCTAAAGATCCCTTAGAACAATCGTTATCAATCAGAAGTTATTCTAATCTCTTAAAATTGAAATATCTGAAATAGTTGTCTTGAGTAGGGATGGAAGGAGATATTGCTGGTGTTTATTGAGTGGAGGCCAAGGATGCTGATGAGTACCTTGGATATACAGGACAGCTTCTCAAAGCAATCATCTGGCCTAAAATGTCAATAATTCCGAGACTGAGAAACACTGCAGGGAACAGTTGAAGGGATGGGATCTTTAGCATGATGAAGAAAAGACAAAGGAGAACTCTGACCATGCTTTCAAGTTTCTGGAGGGCTTTGTGTGTGGGCAAGGTAACAATTGCTTTGCTTAGTCTTTGCTGGGAAGTTGGGCCAATGGGTGGAAATGGTAGAGGCAGACACAGAAAAAGCCTTCTAATGGATTATCTGTGAGCTAGAATATACCTCTGAGAACCGGTAAATTTCTCATCCACAGGTAACTAAAACAAAAATTTTCCTGTCACTAGAGAGAGATGTCCAGTATCTAATTATAATGCAAAATTAGTTTATTGAAAATAATTTTATTCCAGATTATCTGCTAGGTATTCAGAGTCCAGTATTACAAAGACAATTTAAATAAAAGAATCTGAGCTACCATTTCCAGATGCAAAACTTGAATAACAGTAGAATAACATGATCTTGATCTTTGTGGAGAAAGCTTGGCTCCATGTACACCATTATAAATATACATAGGTAGCATTTAAGAAAGATAAATAGACTTGTTTCAACAAACTTTTTACTTCTATAAGTTTTTAGGAATAGATACAACATTTTCATGTCTTGCCTTATATAATTTCCTAGATTAGCAACCTCCAAATTTGATTGATTGTATAATCAATCAGTAATTTTAAAAATCTTTACCTGTAATTTGCATATTTATGTAATTTAAAATTTATTTTATCACAAATGGAAATTTTAAAAGATGATAAAAAGAAAAATTTTATATATTTTTCTACATGGAACTGAACCAATGGCTCTAGGTTAATGCTTCTCACCTATGAGTAGTAAAGGACTGTTGTTTCATTTTTCAAATTAAAAAAATTCCACTTCATTATAAAATTCAAATGAATAGTAAAATACATTTTTTTAAAACCTACAAACAAAATACAAGTCCCAATTTTTTAAGTTTGCTTTACCAGACATAAAGTTACTCTCTTAAGTTCCTGTAAGAGTTTCTAAATGCTTACTCGTGAGTTTCTGTTTGGCTCATCATGAATTGGTGACAGTTTGCAGACTGACCCGCAACTCCAGGCCACTCTTTGAGTGCACTTTATTTATTTATTTTTTTAAAAGATTTTATTTATTTGACAGAGAGAGATCACAAGTAGGTAGAGAGGCAGGCAGAGAGAGAGGAAGGGAAGCCGGCTCCCTGCCAAGCAGAGAGTCCAATGCAGGGTTCAATCCCAGGACCCTGGGATCATGACCTGAGCCAAAGGCAGAGGCTTTAACCCACTGAGCCACCCAGGCGCCCCTGAGTGCACTTAAAAAAAAAACCATAACAAGTGTATATTGTTGCCCATAAGAAAACTGAGGCCAGAATTGTTGACTAACATGAACCTATTGGTGAAAAATTCCATAATCTTAGATTGATATCTTGAATTTTCCATCCAGGGCTTATGTGTGTTATCTTTAATAATTCAGAACCCTTCCCATCTAAAAATAGGATGTTTGAGCTGGAATTAGAAGTCTGAGCTTCCATGGCTAGCTTTTGCCCTAGATATTTCATGACAGCAACCTGTTCACTTACTCCTTCTGTATCTAATTTTCTTATCTGCCAAATGGGCATAAAAGCATCTTCCATCCTTTCTTTACAAGATTCTTATACCTAGGGCTATCATCTAGAGGAAAGCCCTTTGATAAGGTAGTTATGACACATGAATGAGTCCTAGAGATTCCATGTCCATGAATGCATTTATGTTCAAGAGATTTCCTAGCTATAAAACCTAGATGCCTTTCTCTCTACCTCTAAGTTTTTCAAGCAAACATGGAGTGTTCATCCAAGCCACTAATTAGTTGAAAACTAATCCTCATTGGGTTGCCTAGATATTCCTTTTCATTACTAATATACTTGATGTAGTTAAAATGCTAAATTGTATTCTGGAAGTCTGCAAGAATGAAAGTAACTCTGATGGCTAAGTTAAACCAAAGGAACAGTTTTGATGTGGAAATAATCTCTATTCTTATATGCTTCCTTATAGTCAAATCTTCTTTAAATACCTGTTAGAGGAGAAACCATGGGGCAAAGATGTCTCTTCTCATTTCTTTGGGGTATTATGTGCTTTTACTTAACACCCTTTCCCATGTCCCTTGTTTGTAACAGCGTTGTTGTTAAAGAATAAATAAGACAATTCATTTATGCACTTAAAAATGTGTGGCACAAAATGAGGGCTCAATAAATGATACCTATTATTATTATTATTATTATTATTAATAATAGCACTCATTTTAACAGAAGTGCCTGGCCATTCAGGATATTTTAACACTTCATACTAAGTGGTACAGTCACTTGGTAAAGATAGGCTGGATGGGAATTAGAAGGTTGTTAAGCTCAACCTTCCCGTTGCCCCCACCAAAGGCCCTCAAGAGTTTTCCCTCTTGTTCTATTTCCTGATAGAGAGGACATCATCTTTCAGATGGATACACAGCAGTGGCCAGTTATTAACTACTACATAACTGTTGAGCTTTTGCTTTACAGATCCCAGAGGCCAAGGACTATAATTAAGGACCTGAGTTAAAAGGCCCCCTGTTAAGTATGTGTTATATGGTGGGGGAGGGTAAGAAAAAAAAAATGATACTCTTAAAGGACTTTGTGCCTTCTGTAGACCCAGGAGACAAACAGGTTGTTTACTTGTTGGAAAAGCAACTGTAATTTCTAAGGTAAATGTCTAGATGGAGAACCAACTTTGGACAGCAGTAGCAATATGGGAGATATTACCCATTCCCTCCCAATAAACTTTACTTGCAATGAACTATGGACATTTAATAACACCATATAAAAATGGTTGAGACTTAGAATTGCATTTGCCAAGATCTTTTCTTAATTTTATTTAATTCAACCAAATAATATTTTTTAGAAATAAAGGCAATGGTCTTCTATCCTATTGTTGGATGAGATCTTACTGTTTCTCACACAGGCCTATGGAACATCGGTCTGGACCAGATTTATTTCAGGAACAGTTTGAAATTTAAGTGTCTGGTTGTGGGATGTGTGTAATCCCTCCATTGGGGAAGCTCTGTGAGAGGGTCTTTTTGCCATTTATGGTAGTTATGAAAGAACACTTCCTGGCATTGGTAGGTGGTGGCTGGAAAAGGGATATTTAGAGCAGGGGTCAGCCAACGTTCTGTAAAGGGGCATATCGTAAATATTTCAGGCTTTGTGGGCCAGACAGCCTCTGACACAACTACTCAACCTTGCCACTATAATGCAAAAACGACTAGAGACAATATGTAAAAGAATGAGAATGGCTGTGTTCCAAGAGAACTGTATTTACAAAAAGAGACAGTGGACTGGTTTTACGCCAAAGGTGATAGTTTGCTGACCCCTCATTTAGAGAAAGAAATGGTTGCTAGTTCAAAAGTCACCAACTGGCAGCCACTAGCCAAATTCAGCTGAAAGATTTTCTTTTGCTTTTTTTTTTTTTTTGAGTGTAGTATTTATCTGAATGATGTTCTTTTTATTAGTTAACAATATTTTAAAAATAGGTGTTTTTTTTTAAACATACAAATATGGAATCTGACATCTGAAAAACAAAGATCTGGTAACACTCATTTGTCTTCCTCCATGGGAACAGGAGTGACCCCTTCGGAAAAGACATTCTGTTGCTTCTTTACCCCAGTACTCACTATTTTCTGGTGCCTTCTAGAAATTCAGGCTTACTTTCCTCATTTACAATACAGATCTTACCCTTTCTCTACTCAGTGAAGAACTGGATCCTGTGAACACTTTCTCTTCTTTTTTCTCTATTCCTTTTTTTTTTTAAGATTTTAATTTATTTATTTGACAGAGATCACTAGTAGGCAGAGAGGCAGGCAGAAAGAGAGAGAGAGAGAGGGAAGCAGACTCCCTCCTAAGCGGAGAGCCCGATGTGGGGCTCGATCCAAGGACTCTGAGACCATGACCTGAGCCCAAGGCAGAGGCTTAACTCACTGAGCCACCCAGGTGCCCCTCTAATCCTTTTTTAAAACAAATTATTTATTTGAAAGAGAGACAGAGCATGAGCAGGGGTGAGGGAGGCAGAGGGAGAGGGAGAAGCAGACTCCCTGCTGAGCAGGGAGCCAGATGCAGATCTTGATCCCAGGACCCAGGTCATGACCTGAGCCAAAGGCAGCCACTTAACTGACTGAACCACCCACACACCCTTATTCTCCATTCCTGAAAGCAATTTCATTTTGGCTCACGAAGGCTGAGGGCAAAGGGTACCTTTGCAAACTGATATATGGATGTACAACATGATCAGTGTCTCTGGGAAAGCTGCAGACCTGAGATGCAGAATTAAGATGCTTATTTTCTATTTCCATCCTAAAATAATTCCCAAGGTTCAAGACTCTGCTCTCTCTTCTTTCTGTCATCCCCATGCAATGGACCAAAAAGAGTATATGTGTCCCTATTCATGCCCTTCAGTATTTTACACATTTTGATCATATGAGCATTCAGTCTCCTTGTCCATCTAAGGAATCCTGATTATTGTACTATATTATTTTTTATAAAAATAGCTCACTTACTTTGCATCAATAATGCTCATATCCCTACTGGCGGTGGGATTGTTGATTACATGATTTAATTCATTTCATTCCGTTTTTTAGTACTTGCTATATACTTCAAAATGTGGGTGTCTGTCATGGAGAAGGAGAGAAGGCAAGCATGACTTCCAAATGGAGAATCTTATTTCACAGAGATCTTTGGATTGATAAATAAGTGCATACATGAACCCAGAACAAGGGAAAACACAAAGAGCTATCAAAAAACTTTTTTTTTTTTTCAAATGAATAGTGTTTATTTTAGTCTAGGAAACAAAGCTTTGGGATAAATGGAAAATTCTATGGTTTGATGCATGTGCAAAACTAATCTGTGAGACTTCAGTGTCTTTGCAAGTCCTACACCGGCTTATGCAGGATAGCCAGGTGCTGAGGAGATAAAAATTGACTAAAAAAAACCTTAAAGGGATATGTAGGGGAAGAAATGAACTTAATCACACAGGTCAATGGAAAGTGGATACTTGAAGTAAAAACAAACCATTATGAGAAGGTGTCCTTAGGGCTGTCGATAATGCAATATAAAGAGTCCCTGAGGAATGTTCATTGAAAGACAGTAGCTCATTATGTTCCATTATGTTGTTATAAATAAAATATCACTAAAGTATTGGGGACCACAAAGAAATCTATAGAAAAATGAGTATTTGCTTTTAAGGTTTTCTTTTTCATTAAAATTATACTCACTTAAGTTTGGAATTCTGAAGTACTTGTCATCAATACACCTCAAGCAAAATGTGTGATACTGCTTTGTAAGTAACACCTATAATAGTCACATATTCCATAAAGAACAGTTGATTAGGTTTGTGGACATCCTTCCTGACGCATGGAAGGGGCACATTGGAGAGCTGTTGAAGAAGTGGATATGAGCAGAATGGAATTAAAAATCATCAGGGAAGAGTAAGAACAAAGATAAAGAGACATTACCAGTTCTTTTGAATTAGTAATAATAGGGATGCCTGGTGGCTCAGTTGGTTAAAAACGTCTGACTCTTGATTTTGGCTCAGGTCCTGGGATCAAGCCCTTTATGGGGCTGCCTGTGCTCAGCAGGGAGTTGGCTTGAGATTCTCTCCCTGGGCTCCCCCTCAAATAAATAAATCTTTTAAACAATAAAAATTGGTGATAATAATAATACATAATTCATAAGGTGGTTAAGCTAAAATAAGGTGTGGCTGAAATATGTGAAACCCTAATGCTTATAGATCAGAAAACACCCTTTGCTCTGGTCCATTGCATAGGAATGGGAGGAAGGGGAAAGAGTAGGAGAGAAATGGAACCATGGACCATTGCTGTAGGATAGATATAAGAAGCTGCTATTTTGCTACGCTATAATAAATATGAATTTCCTTGTTCTGTGATAATCTATACACTTAAAAAGACAGAAACTGACAGAAAAACAGATACATGAATGATTCCTGAAAATGTTTCACAGATTTTTTTTGGGGGGGGTGGTATTACATAATTGTGTGTATGTGTTTGTACTTTCCCAAGTTCCCAAGTAGAAAAGGAATATATGTAGATTCTATTTTATTTTCATCTGCTGTCAACATAGCTTCTGTGAAATACCCTAGAAATCTTTTATTAGTATATATATTTTTAGAAAATAATTGACATCATTCATCTTTTTGACCCAACTGCAAATACCACTCCATTCCAGGAAGGAATCAAAAATACCTTTCCTGTTGCATTGCCCCTTCCAAGAACTACCCTTCTGATAATTCCATGGAGGGTTTTTCTGAAACTTTCTGTTTTATTTGCATCCCTAACAATATGAGATTCTATTTAGTGGCTGAGTTTTATTCACCCTGGAGCCTGGACCAGGACCTCTAGCCTGACAACCCCGTTAAGCATTTTGTAAATGGAAATAATAAATGAAAAGGTCAGATGATCTATTTAAGTAATAACATTTTTCAAATTTCAAGATGCCATAGTATTATGACAGAATCCATATATGTTTCAGGAGAGCAAGAATGAAAGCAAGGTTTTAACCTTTAATTTTAATAAATATTTTCCAATAAAAAATAGAAGCATTTTGATATTTTAACCAATGAACTGAAAACAACAACTAAAAGGAAAAAATCAGCCAGGCCATTTTCTAGTTTCACAGAATTGGATAAAAGCAATTTAAACATATATCAGTCAATGTACATTCAATCACTATCTATTATTTAGAACAGTGGGTTTGGGTTTTGCTTTAATGGTGTTTTATCTTGAGTTTCATGATGGTATTTTGGAAAGCAAGTTAAGCTTTAGGAGTTTAAAATTTGATTTCAATATATTTTGTGTTTGTGTGGTATTATTCATGTTGAATTCAGTCCTATTCTTTTTCCAGCTTCTAATTATACCCTCAGACTCTGTAAAGATGCATTTGTTCCTAAATGCAATCACGAAGCATATTAGAAATCAGCTCTACATAGTTAAGCTCTTATAAATGGAAAGTCTATTACATTTGTGTTAGAAACAGAATGTTCATACTGGAATTCAATTGTAGTTGATAGACACTTATCGATTGCTTAGGACATGCAAAGTGCTGCACTAGACACTGTAGGGAATACAGCAATAAATAAAATACTAACCTCCCCCAGGGAGCTAAAGATCCAGAACACAATATTATGTAATGACTGATAGTTCAGACTTTGCAATTAGGGCTCATGTTCACATCTTGTTTTGTTTTACTACCTACAAGCCCTGTGACTTCTGTAAGATAGAATACTCTTCTCCACTAATGGGAACAATAATGGTCACGGAAACACGTTATTATACTACATATTTCAGATTATAAATGCAATACATGTTCATTATTAAAAATTCAATTATGAAATCTATAAAATAAAATAAAATAGAATAAAAGAGGAGGCTCACTGGTTATCTTATCTCCAATCCTAAAATAACCACTATGAAGACTTTGGCATATATATATTTCAAGAAATTTTTCCTAGATATATAGTTATATATTATTAAATTTTTAGTAAATTTCATTTTCTGTTATTCATACTATTGAGGAATATGCTTGTTTTTAAAATAAATTTTTAACTTCTGGATGATTGTAGATTTACATAAGAGTTTCAAAAATAATGCAGAATCCCATTTACCCTTTGTCCAGTTCCTCTAATATTATCGTCATGTATAACCTTTTTTTTTTTTAAGATTTTATTTATTTATTTGACAGAGATCACAAGTAGTCAGAGAAGCAGGCAGAGAGAGAGAGGAGGAAG
The DNA here is from genome assembly GCF_022355385.1 of Mustela nigripes. Lineage (NCBI taxonomy): Eukaryota > Metazoa > Chordata > Mammalia > Carnivora > Mustelidae > Mustela > Mustela nigripes. Next base: position 44,581,550 of record NC_081563.1, on the reverse strand, counting down.
CAGGCTCCCTGCTGAGCAGAGAGCCGATCCCAGGACCCTGGGATCATGACCTGAGCCAAAGGCAGAGGCTTTAACCCACTGAGCCACCCAGGCACCCCCGTCATGTATAACCTTGTACATTTACCAAAACAAAGAATTTAACATTAATGCATTCGAATTAAATAAATTCCAGACTTTATTTGGATTTCACCGTTCTTCCACTAATGTCTTTCTTGTGATCCAGGAGCCACTCCAGGATTTTATATTGCATTTAGTGCTGGTTATTTTGTATCTAACAAAGTGTTTTGGACAGCTTTTCATATTGATACACAGCATTCTGCCACATTGTTTGCAATAACGGCACAGTTTTAATCAATTTAGTCCACATAGATTTATTTATTTAACCCCCCACCCCCATTGAGCCCTGGTGTTTTTCAAATGAATCTTAAATGGAGTTCACATGTGTCAGGGCTCTTCCCACATTATGACTTACCATGATCTGTATCTCCGGGATGCCACATTAAGGTTCTTTGTTCAGTCCTTCCATGGGTCCCTGTAAAATGATTGCCAATTTATTATTTTTGATATATTTTTCCTCTGACAATGGATCTCTTCAAATTTTAGTTGTGTTCATTTTCATTGCAAAGAAGTTCTTAATTTTTGAATGGTCAAATTTGTAGATCTTTTTATTTGCTATTACCTTTATTGCTTTCAAGCTGAGAAAATTATTTGAGTAACCCGGTTTTAATGACTAACACAAGCATGTGGAATCCTGTTCCTTATTTGTGGTTTTCCCATTGTTGAATAAAAATTGCAGTGACCCTCTAGTGATGACTGAACTTGTTTTTGGATGAGGGTCAAAAAATGAGCCATCAGAAGATGACTTTACCTTCTATGAATACAGTACAGGATTATAAATCAAGATGCTATTTCTTAAAGCCTATTTTATTATGTAAATTCATAAATTTCCCAAAGCAATGATTTTATTGTTGTTGTTGTTTATTTGTTTTGTTTTGTTTTTCTGCCTGCCCAGGTAATTAGGTATGTGGTGGGTTGTTAGCCCCTATGTCTGCACAGGAAGGATTCTCTGTGTCTCTCAATTTGCTGCAATCTGTGCTGTCTTTCAGGGATCATTTTATGACAGGTGCTATCAATATGATGAGTTAGATTAAAAGCAGAGAGAAAGAAAACTTTTCTGCATTAACTGTGACAGGGTCTAATGTCCACTGTAAAGTCGAGGGCAGGCAAGGGGTTAAAATCGGCATCATTTCCCCGTTGGACGCACATAACTGAGCAGGAGCCTGACATAGCCACCTCTCCATTCAGCTTGTTGTTATTCAGCTCCCATTCTAATGCAGTTTCTTCCCTGCTCAATATCAGTTTATAAAAGCATGTTACATGTCCACTGACCCCAGATAACTAAATAAATCCCAGTTTGTAGTCATAGAACTAAGTCCTAGTTTGTATCTGTACAAATGCCTGCCAAGGATGAATACAAGGAATTCAAAATAATTCAACCGTTAAATCCCCATATCTTAGAGGAATAAAAGTAGGAACGAACAGAACAGTCCAGCTCACATACCTTCTGCCCCTCCTTGCCCCCTGCTTTAGTGATACATTATTCATTTTCTATGCTGGATTCATGTTTTGTGTTTGCTTTTCTTTGGGGGCATTTATGCAGACTTGATCGTAGGGTTTTGGAGTCCTGGACCCCAGAGAATGCCAAATGCATGTGCCTTTGCCACATGCATTTGATAATTTTTGCGAGTCTGATCTCCCCTTTGGATAAGGTGGCAACATCCACCAAGTTATAAGTCCCTGAGATGGAAATTTCTGCAGTTCTTTTCCGTACGTTTCCTGCAGAAATCTTTTAAATCATGTTCACAATGAGGCTTAAAATTACTGCTTTCTCAAGGAAAGGGGATATAATCCAGGGGGGTTATAAACTGCATTTGATAGAAATCTTTGGAGAAAAAAATAAAAAAGCAGTTATTTTAATGATTGGCAATCAAAAGAGATAAACCATCATTAAATTCTAAGAAGACCTGGTGTATTAAGTATGAAACAAAAAAAGCCCACATAAACTACCTTATAGATGCAGAGCTGAATAATGTATTGTAGGTTCCTTCTTTTTCAGTCAATCATCCTGAACATATTAGCCCCAGGTTGCTGGAAATCAAAATAATGGCATGGTGATTGTTAAGGGACCATGTTATATAAGGATGTTCTGATATTTAAATGAATACTTCACTTCTTGTTTCTGAAAGTAAATGTTGGGAGGTTGGTTTTGAATGTGTTTTGAATATTTTTAATAGAACTGGATGCTATCTAGGAGAAAATAAAAGTATCTCTGTGGTAGGTGCCACAGTTCCATTCCTTGGTTGTAAACCTTCCCAGTAGCATCAGTTCAGAACGTATTCCCATTGAAATAAATTTTATTTTAATGTTCTAACATGCTGATTGTGGAAAGACAGTGTAGGAATTCAACCTAAGGGCTCGGTCTGGCAGTGAGAGAAGTGTATTCTGTGTTTTTATGTTCAAAAATTTAAAAAAGTTTATCTGTTTTGGGAGACAAAGTAGTAATAATTGAATATAGGGTATCAGTGGAGACAAAATGTGAGGTCACACAGGTCCTGATGTCTTTTCAGAAGTAACTCATGACTCATTTCAAGTGATAGGGAATAGATCCTAGGAGATAGGAGAGAAAATATGAATGAGGTCCAGGTTCATGTTAGCCTTTTTGATACCCATGAAAAGTTACTAAGCAAAATAATCATGTGAACGACAACAGAAAATGCTCTTTACTTAAGTGAACCAACTGCTTTGAGATCTTCACACCACAGTCATTTCCAGAGATGTGAATTTGAACGTCAATTACAAATCATTCTCACCTTTTCATGGGATCAGACTGTGAAGGAATCATGTAAGTTATTTGAAAGTAATGAAAGTTAAGTCTTTAGATTTGGGTCTGGTGGGTATTGTCTATGAAGTGTCAAATAACAAATATTTTAAGCCTTGTAGGCTGTGTAGATCTCTGCCATGAGTACTCAACTTCACTGTTTCAGTGCAAAAACAGCGACCAACAATATGTAAACTATTGAGTATGGCCATGTTCCAATAACACATTATTTGTGGACACTGAAATTTAGATTTCATATAATTTTCATGTGTCACAAAATATTCTTCTTCTTTGGATTTTTTGCAACCATTAAGAAATGTAAAACTGCTCTTAGTTTTTAAGATCATACAAAAACAGACTTTGACCAGCCAGCAGTAATTTGCTGAGTATTGTGTTAAATAATACAAGGTAATTACTAATTCAAGCTGTTTTCCACATCAGTGTAAAGGTTTTCCTACAGTTCTTTTTAAAAACAATTCCTAAAAAATAGTGTGTATTTTTTTTTTAAGGGACAGGATATTTACCCCCCCCAAAAATAATTGTCCACTGACAATTCTTTCTTTCCTTGCCACCAGCTGGATTTTTCAGGGAGTAAGTGCTACTATTTTGTGCTATGTTCTCTTCTGAAATTTCAGTACTAGAAAGATATTTATTTGGTTTCATGTTAAAATGAAGGTGCCATGTTTTCCAATGAACTACCATTAAAAGTACGATAGAAAGAGTACACATCCCGGGAATCTAGGGGCATAGATTTAGGCTGGCAACTAGCAGATAAATTTTCTCTGACATCTAGTGTTTCCTCTTAAAATGTGATGTCATTTCTGCATTCTATTTTACTACATATCTCTGTTTATTTTAATGTATACAAACTGACCAATTTACTTCCTCTGCCCACAACCTTTGAATAATTATCCAGTACTCCTGGACTTCTTTTTGCATCAGCACACCCCAGAGGTCTGGACACACTGCAGGCTGAGAAATGCAGCACTGAGTCAAACTGGTTGCCTGTCAGTCTGAATGCAGTGGTCCTCTGAGCATGCTTCTAATGGTGAAAGGAGAAGTACATTGAGAATCCAGTTTGTCTTGTATGGTGACCAGAATGGCCTGTATTCCCTTGACCTCTGAGAATTCTAACTGTAGATCCAACTCTATCGAGGTCAAGGTGGTAGGATGGCATGATCAACATCTTTGAAGACTGATGACATGGGTTTAAGTTTTGAATGTTCCATGTGTGGTTGGGCTAATTCCTGAATTAAGTTTCCTTGTCTGAAAAATGAGGGAAGATCACTTATGGCTCTACGGTTGTAAGCCGGAGACTCTGGCTAATATAATCCAAAAAGAATACTGTGGATGGCTACTGGAAGACATATAGAAACAAAGGAAATATTAAAATACTTGGCTGAAGGAAGACAGAAACCAAAGAAATGGGCAATCACCATTCCAGGGCTGATGCTGTGAAAAAGAGCCATCCATTCTCAATCTGCCTGGGAAAGAGCTGGGTTAAGCCCACTGTATTAACAAGGTTATTCAAAGTTCCCTTTTCACTCTTGAAAGTGGTTTTGTTTACAAGGCAAATTACGTCATCACCTTAAAGGATGCAACAGTTTAATATCACTTCTGCTGATAATTGGTCTTGCCCCTCCTTAAGCACTTCAAAATCTGGTTTTGTTCACTGTGTCCCAAACCAATCCTTGTATTTCAGTATCAATTCTAGACTGTTCCAGGGCCACCTAGTAGGTTCTGGTTGAACCCTCCCCTAGGAGTGAGGAGATTTCAAGTTTCATTCAGGTCATTACACTCCTATTAGGCTGAGAAGGAAATTAGACAGGAGAGTTCCATTGTATTTCAACATTTCCCACTATCCCGGATTCCCTTAGTCTATCACTCTCTAGAGTTAACTTTCCTAGGTTAAATTTCCATGCTGTAACTGGAGATGGCTTTCTGATACACGATTCTCTCTAAAACTCCCTTTGACTGCCCATTTAGTTAGAGGGAAAATAAAATTTAGCTTGACATACAAAACCCTTCATGACCCACCTCCTCTCTTTCTATCTTTATCTTTCCTCCTATCCCCACATGTCCCCTATCCCATCAATTCAGCTACTTGCAGTCCTGCTATGCCAGACCCTTGTCCTTTTGTGACTGGGCACATACTATTTCCTCTGCCCAAAATGTTTTGCTTTACCAACTTTGGGCTGATTTTTCCTTCGAGAAGCAGAGCATAGGTTGTCTTCCTTCTCTAGCCCTCTCTCTTCCAGGTTAGGTATTCCTTCACCTTGCTCCCTTAATTCCCTAAGTAAATTTCAATCCTAAAATTTAGGTCCCTGAATTTTATTCAGTACTTTTCCTGCCTGACTTCCTCACTAGTTTACTGGCTTCTTGGAAACAAGAGACCACAATTTTTCCCTCTGCAAAAAGTAGAATTATCTATAGCAACCAAGTGGTTAATGGATGGATAAGTAAGTCTACATGAGAAAGGAGGGTTATCTCTGGAAGAAAAAAATGTAAACACACAGATAATGACGATCAGGATTTTAGTAAGACATAGAAAACTATATTGAAGACATTCTAGTTACCTAAATTTATAAGGGGATAAATCAGTGTGAGTCTTTATGTCTCAGTGACAGCTGCCAATTCCAGCGTGGTGGGAGAAAGTAGGATTTACTTTAGCCAGCAAAGATTACCTTGTAGTCATCAATGAATATTTCTCATTTTATGAGTACAGGTGTTACCACAATGGTCAGCACCTCTGGTTTCTCTAGGAACTCTCTTAGTTCAATTAAATACAACTCAGAGTATCTAGGGAACTTATAGAATAGAAATTAGTGATCACTGACTGTAAATGGCTTATGTAGTCTAAGAAGATTGAATATAGTTAAATGATGTTCTGAATTTTGAAAAGAGTAAGAAGGTGAATTTCCCAACCTGTGGGCTTTTGAGATAGATGCTAACTATCAAAAATACTGGAAGGATTATGAAGTGGATTATTTGTGAGTGTATAGTGGATCCATTAGGTTCCTCATGTCACCTCTCTTACAGGAATCATTTAGACTGTGCAAATCTATTTGTAGTGTAGCCCTCCTTAGAAAGAACATCTAGTTTATTGTCTTATTTGCACACCTGTCCTCCACTGGGTAAATAATTTTATATACACTTAAATTCTTGGTTTCTAACATAGAACCTGGCACATTGTGATCGCAGAATAGTTGCTAAATGAGTAGATTGATGAGGGTGTGAAGGGGAAGAAAATGAAAATGAGTCAGAAGTAGAATATGGCCATCAAAAAAGTTTTCTGGTCCAAGAACATATTCATAGAAGTGAAGTTTGTAGAGGGGCTTTAGACCTGTTTAATTCTGCCCCCAAAGGACCAGAACAGGAGGGTTGTATTGAATCCATCATATACTGCATGTTAAGAGGAACACTGAAAAGTAGGAAATTTTTTAGAGAAGAATGTCTGGGAGAATGACACTCTTGGAAAACACAAGTGCAATTTAAAAAACTGGGGCAGAAATAAAAAATGATGTCTACAGAGTTCAACTTAATGGGCCTACAACAAGATTAAATGAGAACAAAAGGGAAGTCACTGGAACAGAAGGCACACAGTCCATATCAGGAAACCTGGGGGGTTGTGGACTGCAGAACAAATGAGTGTCAGCTGGAAACTGACTCCAAAGACATTCACCAAAAGATTAACAGTGGTGTCCCTGATGATGGGAGATGTTTCTTTGATGGTTTGTTTTTTTTCAAATTCTCCAGTAACGATGTAGCATTAGATGTATGATGGGAAAACTATGCATAGACTTATATTTCTTAATTAAAAACAAACTAGAAAGAACAGGGAATTCTTGTGTGAAGAAGATAGAGTTGTTAGTTGATAGAGTTGTCTTCTAATATTTATTGGGTCATGATGTGGAAATAGATTAGAATTATTCTCTATGGTTTAGTTAAGACCACTTAAGGAAAAGCTAGAGGAAAATGCATTCTAGCTCATAGTAAGTGTATATTATGGTTCTGTAGTATTAAAAGATACTTTCTAATAAAAGGAAAACACGTGAATCTCATACAATAAAAGTAAACGTGTTAAAAATTTCCTTATTTCATTAATGAGGAAACTGATGTGAAGTTACAACCAGTTCAAAGACGAATCCAAAGAACAAACAAATTTAGATTTGTAAAGTAGCCCCCTTAGAATCAGAATCTGATAAGGTATAATTTTCCCCTGAACCACAAAATTTTCCCTAGAGTCTTCTTTTTTAATTAAACGTAATGTCAATGAAAGACTATTCTTGACCAGCACTTATGGAATGTGGTGCTTCCTGGTTCTGTGTACTGTTTGCCACAAGAGATGATCTAGAAGTACCTGAATGATTACATGCTAGGGATATTATAGAAACCATTTATTCTTAGTATAGTTGCTTTGGCTAGGTGACTGTTAAGATAGGTAAGAACTCTAAATTCCTAAGATCTTACCTTACCACCTAGGGAGCCAGATCCTGAATCAGAATCAGTACAGCTAGGTTCTTTTACAAAGTCAATTTCTCTGTAATACAAGCCACCTGCCCTTCCCCAGCTAATGCAATTTTTCCTGTGTTTCACACCATGCCTTGATTGCCTACCCGGGCTTTGGATTCTAGCTCTCTCGTTTTTTGGCCTTTTTTTTTCTTAAATTTTTTATAAACATATAATATATTTTTATCCCTCGGGGTATAGGTCTGTGAATCGTCAGGTTTACACACTTCACAGCACTCACCATAGCACATACTCTCCCCAATATCCATAACCCCACCCCCCTTCTCCCAAACCCCCTTCCCCCGGCAACCCTCAGTTTGTTTTGTGAGATTAAGAGTCACTTATGGTTTGTCTCCCTCCCAATCCCATCTTGTTTCATTTATTCTTTTCCTACCCCCTTAACCCTCCATGTTGCATCACCACTTCCTCATATCAGGGAGATCATATGATAGTTGTCTTTCTCCGCTTAACTTATTTTGCTAAGCATGATATGCTCTAGTTCCATCCACGTTGTCGCAAATGTTTGGTCTGACTTTTGCCAACTAAAACCTTTTCCTGTCTTAGCATTTTTGACACAGAAAAAGGAAGTGTAGGAAATAAGAGTATCTAGACTAGACAGTTATGGGTTAATGTATCTTCCTCCTTCCCCCATCAACCCCAAGAGAAAAAGAAAAGTTGAAAGGGAAAAAAAAAAGTCCTAGGACTTCAGAATATGACCTCATTTGGAAATAATGTGTAATTAGTTTCACAAGGTCATAGAGGAGTAGGGTGGGCACCTAGTCCAATATGACTGTTGTTGTTATAAGAAGACAGCCATGTGAAGACAGTGACACAGGAGAATACCATGTGAAAACGAAGGCAGAGATTGGAGTAATGCAACTACACAACAAGGATCACCAAAGATTGTGGGCAAACCGCCAGAAACATGGAAGAAGGATTCCCCTACAGGAGTTCATGGCCCTATAAATAGGATGTTGGACTTCTAGCCTCCAGAATTATGAAACGATTTCTGTTTTTTAAGCCATCCAGTTTGTGATGCTTTGCTACAGCTGCCTCAGAAAACCAATACAGGCACAGATAAACTCCCCTACCATGCTGGCTCTGTACATCATTCTGAATGAGAAGAGCCCAGCATAATGCATTGTACATCTACATCCCTTGGCTAGTTCCCCCTCACCATCTTTTCTTTAATCTTAGTACCTTTAATTCATAAATGAAGTGACTCTAGTGCCATATGATGCAGGAGCATGAAGTAGACTCACGGCAGAGTTTAAATCCACTACTCTGGCTAGTTTTTCTCTCTGAGCTTTCATCTTCACATCCATAGACTGGATGATAAAACCATCTTTCTGCTCAGAGTAAAGAAGAGAAACCATGGCTACAGATCATTTGTTACATGGTAAGCACCCAATACTTAGTGACTCATAATTTTGTTCTTCTTGCATGATTATTCTTATTATATTAGTTCTTCATGACTTTTATTGCTGCTGGGGTTTTTAATTGTGATATTTGCTCCAACAATTGAATTGATGATCGTTGCATATAAATTACAAAGAAAAATCTGACTTCCTTTAAAATTCTCTTTATATCCTAGACATTTTGAGACTTGAGAAATTAGCACTTTCCACTTTTATTTTAAAATTGTTACTAATTTTAGAGGACTATTAATCCCCCATGTTTATGACTCACCAATTCATCATCAACATGATGCCTTTTAAAGCAATATGTGACTCAGGAGAAACATGAACCAAGTACCTTAGAGCACTGGGGGATGGGGAGATGATTGTGCTGGAGGTGGAGAAAGGATGTTTCGGTTTATTTTTCTTCTGGGAAGTGGAGGCTGAACAGTTTGGCTGAAGATAAAGATATTTGTGTGTGCATGTGTATGTGTTTAGAATTTGATTCATTAATTTTCAGTATATTTTAAACTTAGTTTTGCAACCTTTCCTTGCTTTACAGTCACAGGATCCATCAGTAAAGGAATGCCAAACAATAGTGTCATGGGCTTAATTGCTTTTGACTTAACTTTTCTCTCAACCTTCCATCAATAGCTAAACAGTTACTTTTATATATGTATCTGTCAGAAATGGTGCAAATAGTTCTGGAGATGAGCCTAGCTGAGAACTTTACCAGACTAACAGATGCATCCAGGGCAAAAGTCTTTGAGCCAGTGAGGGGAGGACAACTTACAAAAAGGACAACTTACAAAATAGAATGTGAAGAAAGACACTGACTACGGGCACGTAGAATAAAAGCAGTCTTATTTACTTCCATCCTAACTGAATGTATTCGCTTAAGTGTATCAAGATGATCCCAGGTCATCCAGAAAACAATGTATTATATTGTCTCTGTAAGAGATAATGCGGGTTGGGAGTTGTTTTGGTAATATGCTATTTTCCTTTTAAAACGTGAACACCCAAAACAGTTAATTTAAGTTATCAGAAACATTTATGCAAAAGAAATCCCTACTGTCCATGCCCCACTCTTATATGGGTAGTGCGCATAAGGACTAAGGAGGATCCACAGGAACATTATTTCCTACCTCCTTTCCCTCACCTTATTACCTCCTAAGGCAAACAGGGGCTGACTGTTGATCCATACCTTCAGGTAGCAAATTCTAGAGCTGGAGCAGCCTAAGGAATGGGGCTGGGTTGTAAGCTCTGGAGACAATTACTCCCTTTAAGCACTTAGAAAGTGGGGTTGAAGACAGAAGGCCACATAGAATGACTCACTACTGAGCTACTATGTGCATAGAGAGCAGAGTGAAGAGAATCCATGCGTGGGGATGTACTTACATGGATGGACCCCTTCCTTAGGTATTCTTTTATGCTTGTGTGTACACGTGTAGTGCTGAGGACTGTGGAACATGACTTTTTCATTCAACAGGCACTCACTGAATAGCTGAACTCTGTGGCACAGGGGAGGTAAGAGCAATGAGGAAATTCTCCTGTGAGACTGATTTTCTGAAATACCAGATTGGCCATATTTCTGAGTGGCTAATGCAAGGGAGAGAAATCTACCCGTGATGAGGATAGGAAGACAAGAAGCTGGCTCCTTGCTTTTTTTTTCTTTTTTTTTTTTTTAAAAAAAAGATTGTATTTATTTATTTGAGAGAGAGACAGGGAGAGAGAGCATGAGTGAGGAGAAGGGCAGAGAGAGAAGCAGACTCCCCGTGGAGCTGGAAGCCCGATGCGGGACTCGATCCCGGGACTCCGAGATCATGACCTGAGCCTAAAGCAGTTGTCCAACCAACTGAGCCACTCAGGTGTCCCAAAGCTGGCTCCTTTCTTAGCTCCAGAAATCTCCAAGAGAACCTTCCTCATGGTCAAGATCAATAGTTCCTCTTTCTTAAGCTCTATACCTACCAAACAGTGTGACTGTGCTAATGGGAAGAGATCACATAGAATTCCCCATTAGCAAAAGATGAGCCCTCGTCTGTTTAATCCCCGTAGGCTGAAACTGCTGGTTGTAGGCAGAATTTTGAGATGGCATACAAAATTTCTATTCCCTGATATTTATACCCTGTGTAATGCTCTCCCTTTGTGTATGGACAGGACTTATGAATAGGATGGGATAGTCGCTCCTTTGATTAGGTTATGCTATGTCTTATTAAACTCCATCATAGCAGGGAGAGAGAGCAAGGGAGACAAAGAGAGACTCTCTTGCTGGTTTTAAAGGAGCATGTATGGCGAGGGCCGTAGAACAGAAAATAGTGGGAGGCCTCTAAGAGCTAAGAATGGGCCCTGATTGACAACTAGTAAAAAAAGTGAAAAAAAAGTATAGAAAGTGTATGCTCTTTAAAGTGTAGAACCTTAACAACTGCCAACGAATGGAATTCTGCTGAACACCAGTGAGCGTGGAAGAGGCCTCAGATAGGATTAGACCCCAGCTGATACCTTAATTTCAGCCTGGTGAAACCCTGAGCAGAGAGCCCATGTACACTGTGGTGAACTTTAACCTACGGAAACTGAGATAATAAATATGTGTTGCTTTAAGCCACTATGTTTGTGTTTATTTTTTATGTAGCACTAAAAAAGTAACACAGTTCTCATCTACAGGTATGGAATATCCAGTGTCTGAGTAAATTGATAGCAAGAAAAAGCTCTGTGTACAACCCTATTGCCAAATTATTGTTGTTCAAGTAATTCATAAAATGTTCCTCTCTTTCCCACTAACATAGCCATTCATGAAGCCACAGCAGCCTTTATAGGGTGGACATTGCTGTGGTCTACATGACTTTATAGATAAATCTACCTAAGATTTTGCTCACTTACCAGAGAAATTATTTTATGTAATAACTTGTGACTGACTAAATCCCTGCTGTTCCCCACTTTTGTTATATGTCCTAAGAAGTTATTTTCTTAAGGCAAATTACAATTCCATATTTTTCCTCCTCAAAAAAAGATGTTGAAAGCTTCTCCTTTCTCATGTGCTCCCACCTTTCTCTGAAATATGTATTTCAAAGGATTCTTTCAGTATATTGCTTATCTGGAGGGAATGTATGTATGAAGATGCTTTTGTATGTGTGTGGGGAAGGAAAGAGAAGATCATCTAGTAGAAGGGTCTGTTGATTTTCCATATAAGTGGATCTTACTCACACAACTGGACATCACTGAGGACACTCTGAGTACCTGCTGACATTTCAGCAACCATGCCCCATGCCTCATCTCTCAATTGGGAAAATGTTTTCACTAATTTCTTAATATATTTGTTGTTTTCTTTTCGTTTTGTTTGTTTGCTTTTTGTTTTGTTTTGTTTTGTTTGCTTTTGTTTGTTTTGTTTTGTTTTTTGAGAGGAAGACAGGGCATGGGAGCACGGGGCAGGGGAATAGAGGGAGAAAGAGATCTCACAGCCCTGAGAGCATGACCTGAGGCAAAACCAAGAGTCTGATGCTTAACTGACCGAGCCACCCTCTCTTGATGTATTTGAATTAATGGTTTCCACCGCATTCCAGATATGTCTAATAGGTTTGAAATTTTTTTCTAAAGATTTTATTTATTTCTTTGACAGAGACAGATCAGAAGTAGGCAGAGAGGAAGGCAGAGAGAGAGGAGGAAGCAGGCTCCCTGCTGAGCAGAGAGCCTGATGTGGGGCTCGATCCCAGGACCCTGAGATCATGACCTGAGCTGAAGGCAGAGGCTTTAACCCACTGAGCCAACCAGGTGCCCCTGATAGGTTTAGATTTTATGATGGGAGTGAATTTTATGTATATAACATTTATAACTTTTTTTTTTTTTTTTTTTGCTAAATAGCAAGGGTTGTTGTTTTGTTGTTTTGTTTGGTTTGGGGTGTGTGTGTGTACGCGCGCATGTGTGTGCTTTGTTTTATTTTGTTTTGCCAGGCGGGGGAAGGTGGGAAGAGTTGCTTTATGACTTATGGACCTATATTTATAGCTCTGTGAGGTATATAAATTCACACCTTAAAAAAAACACCTTTCCAATCTTTCAGGCCACTCAGTCAGTTTACATTCAGACATAAGCCAAATGCTCTTAAGATAAAGGTGTCCATCAAGCCGTAAATTACGTAATTTCTTAATTGCCCTTTCTGTAGATTGAGAGAGGTCTATGTGGGGCAGTTTTTCAAGAATGCTGAGAACTGTCTTCCTAATATTCCCCAGTTCTCCCTCTTTACTGGTGCCCAATATTCCATAATTATATAATGATTCCTCTGACCCCTATAAAAATGGAAGCAAACCTGGGAAAGATGTAACACCATATAAACCCAGTTTGAGAAACTGTAAATCAGGTCACTCTATTTTACAACTATAAAGGGCACAGTTCTCACATTATTCTATGTGAATAGTGCCCCCTGGTGCTGTGCATCATCTATGCTGCAATGAACTTAATGGGTGTAGTCTCAAGATTCTGCTTTTTCCCCCTGTTAAAGTAGCTTGCACAACACTTGAGTTAAAAAAAAAAAAATATATATATATATATATATATATATATATATATATATAAATCATGTGATTCAGTCTTCTATCAGTCTTTGTGTTTTTATGGGAATGATCTTATCAGTTCATCTCTTGAGAACATGTTTAATCCGATATAGTGTAAAGATGTAAATGACGTGGATATCTTGGAATGGACTCTGGGAAAAGGTTTAGGAAGAAGATAAAGGTTTCATTACCCATTTGTTGGGAACTCTCTCTCCTACCGCCTCATTCAACATCTCTCCACCATTATCCGCCCACTCTCCCATCCATCCATTCACTATTTACCCATCCATTCATCCCTCTATCCACCAATCTCCCCACTCACCCATCCACGCACCCAACCACCCATTCATCCCTTCCTGTATATATCCGTTGATTCAGCGAAGTGGTTGAGTGTCTGTCATTTGCCAAGCATTAATGAGTGATTCAGTAGCCATTGTGAATGTCTTTACATAATACCTAAGTGGTACAGAGGAAGGGGCACTGTTAAAATTTGGCCATTGTCTGTCATTTAGAGACTGGAGACCCACATGCAGCTGAATACAATCCAAACCTTTGAAAATAGCTTTTGTAATTGGGCCTCCCACAGAATCCCAAAGGGGTCCCAGACCTGGTGCTAATGTACATAGTGGACGGTTATAGTCTCAAGGTATGTAGTGTGGTAGCCCTACAGACTGTAGGAGCTTTGTCTTGCCATATAAATTTCTGTTTGTTTCTTTCCCCTTCATAAGCTATTTTCCATTAAAACTTAAAGTTTATTCTCTGCTCCAAGAGGGTCATTTTCTAACAAGGTTAGATAATTTTTCTCTCTTCTTTTTCTCTTATTTATTTATTTAGAGATAAGAGGAGTGAATGTCTCTATTCTGAGTCAGAGTCACTTCGATAACTTCTTTCTAAGATGAATTCAAATGTAATGAATCTCATAAGCCAGACAGGGATTCTCCTGTCACATCTTCCAATTCAGTTTAGTCTTCTACTTAATGGGAAACTGAATAGGACCAAAGATTGCAATCCCCGCTTTATTTGGAGTAATGCCGATATAAAGATCAATTACATCTTGATTATTATATCCCTTATACACTTGATTGCTTAGGCCAGTATCAGTCCCATTATTTGAAGCAATCAGAATGCTTTCACCATCTCAGAAAGAGAATAACTTGGTTCTGTACAATCAAAAATATGTCATTGTTACTCTTCCCTTCTGAAAGATAGAGCCATATTCTTTTGACCAGATAACTGAAATGAGAAAAGCTGACATTGTATTATTAACCAATCCCCTAGGCATTTGCTATAGAATTAAGTATGACACATTGAAAGACATGGTTAGAGAACTGCTTTCGTTCTCTGCCAGCTTAAGAACATAAACAATATGAAATGGGGCTAGGAACTCCCTAAAGAATTGATGGAAGAGAAATTCATTAAATAAGGTGAAATAGTGGGGGAGGGGAAACGGCAATAGCATTCATCTAAAATGCTCTCAGAAAGTTGCATCTTGGTGTCTCCAAGAAAGCAGCCCTAAGTCAAGAGTTTGGATGCAAGGGATTTATTCTGAAAGTGCTTTCAGGAGGAAACCCTAAAGGAGTGGGGAAAGCAAAACAAGAAGGGGGAAGAGGCCAAGCAAAGGTATAATTTGACCCAAACAGCTGACCCTAAAAGAAACCTCTGAAGCATAAATTCCAGCAGACCATTCTTAGAGAGCTCTAAGTACCAAGCATATAGAAGATAGGTGATGAGCACAGCAAGCTTGAGAAGGAATCTGTGGTGACTTGGATAGGGTACTACCAGTGTCCCCTGCGCTCAAACACTGAACTTGAGACTGGAGAGTTTTGTTAGAGGTTGGTTTCTGTGCAATTGTCCTATTTTGTCACAGCTCATTTTTTTTCTGGGGCCCTTTAGAATAGTAGTACAGAAGAAAACATGTGTGTGGGGTCAGAGACATCTAGGTTTAAATCCTAACCCAGTTATTTACTAGCAAAGAGGAAATGCCTAGCCTAGAGTAAGTTGTTCTACCCTCAAATACACACACAGGCAAATGAGCAGTGCCCCTCCTCAGGCACAGCTGCTTCCTCTAAAGGTTGACATTTGGAACTTTTCCACCAGAAGTCATTTAAACCTTAGTTTTTGACTTCTCTTCTCCAGGGATATTTTAATTTTCAAACTTATTTCTCATTGCAAAACGATGGGATTTAACCCAATTTAAAAGGATTCCTGGCATCAGAGAAATGGTTACGGCATGCTTATTTGTGGAAACAGAATGTCCTTCGTCTTCCCAGAATCCTCTCTGCAGATGCATCTGCCCACTCAGCCTGCCCACAATGCTGGCCCGGTTTTCACACCCCTTCGGAAGAAAATTCGCCTAAACTCAAAGACAAACTACAAGAAGACATTGCATTTATGTTCATTGTTTTTCTAATCAGGCTCCTGACTTGCAATTATCAATATTGTTATTTTTATTTTTCTCTTCCCGTGAAGCTAAATTCTGTTTTCCTACTGCATTCCCTGATCCAAGGATATTTGGCAGTTAGAGGCCAGCAACTTGCCATTTGGGTGAGAATCCAGTTCACCCTTGGACCTTTCTGCTGAAGCCCTTGATATGTAACCTGGTGGTTATGGAGGGAAGGTAAATATCCCTTTGGGAACCAGGCAGCCAAGGTGGAAAGGTATGGCCCTTCTTGGCTTGGATGGGGTGAGACTCTGACTCCTGATTCAGTCATTAGGTCAGCAGGTCACGAGATTCTGCCAGCTGCAAACTGTTAGGCGTAACAATCTTTTACTCATAAGATATTATAGTTGGAAGGGGTTTTCGCTACTATCTTTCCCAATCTACTCATTTCAGAGAGGAATGGCCTGAAGCCTGTAGAATGTCTTTCTCATGAACACTCAGTACACAGCGCTGGAACTACTTTCCCATGACACCAGTGGTTGCCAAGCTTTGTTTACTTATTTGCACTATGGCCTTTGTTTGGAACAGGACATTGATATACTGGCAGGAGCTGACATGTATTAAGTTGGGGCCAGGGAGAATGGAACTCTGTCTGCTTTGTTTTCTCTTTTTTGAAGCTTGTGCCAACATCACCCCCACACAAAACCATTCGGTGGCTTGTAGAGACCTTATCCAGAGCTCTACATGTCTTCTTAATGTCGTTGGGAACCTTCCAGCTTGGAATGTTCCTTCAGAAAGGGAAGTCTTGGTCACGCAGATGAGTGCCAGCGCTGGGTTCAGAGCCTGGTGGGAGGATGAACGAAGCGGGAGAAAGACCCAACTAGTGCCCGATTTGAGCCCAATTCTTCCAAACCTAGAAGGTGGAATCCAGGGAGTAGTTTACAAGGCCAAGTGGAGGTGGCTGACCTGAAATCAGGACAATGGAACAAAGGTAAGGAGCTGGTTTGGAACTGAATGGAAGGAAAGGTAGGGGAATTGTATTAGTTTTCAATGCTATTTTTTGTCAAAATTACTATGTTACTGTTTTTCAAATTGTTATAATCTTCATGTCTTAAAATGATATGTTTATCCTTTCAAAGTTTCTGTAGGTCTGAAGTCTAAGCAGGTTGAGCCAGGCTCTCTGCTCAGGGCCTCACAAGGCTTAAATCCAGGCATTGGCCTGGCTGAGCTACTTTCTTGAGCTCAGGGTCCTCTTTGTAGCCATGTGGTTGTTGGAAGAATTCAGTTCCTAGTGGTTGTAGAATTGATATTTCTTCTTTCTTGCTGGCCATCCGCCATGGGCCACTCTCAGCTACTAGAAGTCACTTGCTGCCTCCTGCCACATGGCCCTTTCAACAACATGGCAGTTTTCTTCTTCCTTGAGGTCACCAGAAGAGCAGGAGCTTGATATTTTACCTTCTTTGAAAAGACTGTGCTGATTAGGCCAGTCTCACCTAGGAAATCTCTTTTTGATTAAATCGGAGTGTACTGATTAACATGGGAGTAGCAAGCTCATCATATTCGCAGATCTCTCCCACTCCCAAGGGGATGGGATGATATACGGTGTGCCCATCTTAGAATTCTGCCTACAACAGGAATGAAACAAGGGAAAGTAAGTGCAGATTTTTACTCAAATCCAGTCTGTACAACATAGAACCTATAAGGCCTTGATTAGGGAACTCTGCCTAGATCTTCTTTATTTTGTACCAGTAGGATAGGACTAGTAACCATACTTATGTCTAAGGCTTGTAGTGCCTATTCAGTGGAATTATGCCCCAAAGCCCTTAGATCAGTGCCTGGCCTAGAGCCAGTGCTTAATGAATCCCAGCTTTTTAAACAGGTGGCCCATGGCTCACCTTCTGAGAGCCACCGGCACTCCGGTGGATGTATTGGCTAAAGGGTCCAGGATCAGGGCAGCAATAGGAGGTCACAAAGCAGTTCAGAACCTAGTTGAGAGGATATGACTGCCAGGACTGTCATTCCTAATTCCCCACAAATCCTGGACAGGATTCACTGAGTCCTTGTCAGATGGCGCCCTGAGTGGATACCTTATGGAAGCTAGATGCAGACCAAAAGATTAAGTCTCAGCCTTAAGCCCAAAAGGGAACATCAAAGTTAGCTGGAGTTTCCTGATGGCAGGAGGTTTGGGCTACAACATGAAGGTAGATAGTATTTGGATTGTCAGAGAGGCAGGAAGAAGGTTTTCTTGATAACCGATGAAAAGTACCAGCGCTGGGCCTCGGATGCACTGATGGTGGCTTATTTTCCTCCTCTTTTGCTGAGATACAGCATAAAATTGTGTTAAGATCTTACTTCCTTTTAAAATTAATCAAAGCCTAAATGTCTAATTTGAATATCCTATGTCTTCCTACGGTCTCTAATGTGTGTGCACCATACTTAAAGTGTCCATGGAGACCAAGCATATCAATGACTGTTACCTCCTTTCCTGAAACGGAAGGTATATGCCTTACACTGATTCAAAGGCTATGGGTTAATTCAGCAGCGAGGATGAAGGATGATACTAATGGGGCACGATCCCTGAAGCCACTTAATGGTGGGCATGTGCACACTGCAAGTGTAGAGTAAAAGACGATTCAAGTTGTTCCTGAAGTCCAGTGAATCATGTACATTTCCATTTATTGCACAAAATGCAACTGCACAATTTTGCAGATATCTTGCTAACTCACTTCCTGCCCCACAAATGTTCCTGGATGTGAGAATTTCCAGGTGCTTTCTTTCTTTGGTTGTTTGTGCTATTAAAGTTAGTTAAAAAGTTAACTGTAAGTGCTATACCTTTTTTGAGAATGCTGCAGCTGTTTGAGCCAGTTATAAAAGATATGTAAGGCAGTCTCAAGGGATATATGGAGGATTTTCATCAGCTAGGTAATTTATAGTTCTGTTTGGTTCCTGCTAGATGTCACGTATTCCCAAAAAAGTGACAATAGCGTCAGCTTCAGCCTTATTATTAGTGCACAACTGAAAACATTTTGGAGACAAAGAGCCATCAAAAGACTTTCAGTGGGATTTCATAGGCATGGTGTGTGAACCATTTGCTGTGGAAGAGTTAGCATCAAAGAACCAGTGGTCCCTAATGGACTTTGTCTCCCCTGAGTGATGAGTAGAGTCAATCAGACAACTATTAGCAATAGTTACTGGTTAGAGGAGCCGGGGTGGGTTGGGGGACTTCCTGGAGGAGGCAGCACTTGAGCTAATTTTTTAAAGGATGGGTAGAAACCAAGCAAAATGGAAGATGATCCTGGGGAAATTCATTCCACATGGGAAGACCAGTGTGAACACAGGTGACCAGGTGAGAAATAGACTCTTAGGGGGAACTTCCAGTCGTTCACAGTTGTTGGAGGCTGAACTGTGAGGAGGTGAGAAAGGACTGTGGGAAGTAAAGCCAAAGAAGAGAGGGACAGGATAGATCATCACTGGTCTGGTGGGCAACATTAGGCGTTTGGGTCTTTGCTGCAGGCAATAGGAAATGACTGAAGGGTTTTAGTCAGGGTAGTGCTAAAAGTAGAACTGCTTTTAAGATGGGTCCTGAGCAGAGTCCAGCTTGCATGTCTTGTGGGGGGCAGGGATTGGGAGGAGAAGGTTGGAAGCAGGAGGCTGGTTAGGAGGCAGCTGAGGGAATTCATACTAGAGAGGGAAGTCCTCAGGAGATCTAAAGTGGAAGAGATGGGCAAAAGTTATCACAGCTTTTCCACTTGTTTCCCTGTTTTGGAGAAGACTAGAACATACCAGTGACAAGGGATGCACAAAATAGATTGCTCAGTGTGCATCCTAGTTCCATTACTATCTGTGGTACCTGGGCAAACTCCTCACCCTCCTAGTGCTTTTTCCTCCTCTAGTGCTATTTCCTCCTCTGTAAACAGAGATGAGAATGTCAGATCGCTCCTGTTAATACACATAAACACACTTAGAATAATTTTAGAAGAGTGGCACATGTTACATGTCTAATATATGTTCATGATTGTTGTCATGAAAGAGATCACTCTGGGAATGTGTAGTTCTCAGTCACACTCCTTGAGTAGGAGTCCTGGATCATATACTTGTTGTATGGGATGCCTCAGCTTCTCCCTCCGCAAACATGAATAATAGTAATATTATCTCCTTGGGTTGCTGCAAGGATTAAACTTGGAAATAAGTGTAAAGCACTTAGCAAGTTCCTTACGTGTCATAAATGCCAATGACTTTTTTTTTTTTTTTAAACCATTATCAGCAGCAGCATGTAGGCAACTCTTTCACTTCTGTCTTTTCCTTTGCTTTCCAGGTGGTAAATTGAGAATTGATATTTATTAGTTACATATAAAATGAGATGTTCCCCACATAATTTGATTTTTGGGGTATTTATTTAAAAGTTTTCATAATATAAAAGGACTTAGACTGCTAAATTAACTGGAATGCTTCAAGAAAAAAATGTATAACAAGTTTGCTAATCTTATAATTTTGTATTTGGGTAGCACCTTTGACCCATAAGAGACGAAGGTGAAAGCAGAAGTACTAATGTTTTCTTAATTCTGGCTGCAGTTTTATTGAAAAATACCACTTGGCTCTGGTATTTGCAACATCTATTTTGTAGGAAATGTCACTGCTGCTCTCCAGTAGGGTTGCTCCCTGCCAGGAACTGAGGGACAGACTGGAATTTGGCACTTGGGCTGCGTCTTCAAATATTAATGGAAAGTGCTTAATTTATTTCTACTCATATCCATTATTCAGACCATATTAAGCACCTACTATGTTGCCAGCTCTGGGCCTCGTGTGAAGATGAAAATGAATATGCTGTCTAGGTGGGGAGACCCAACTGGCAGTGACAGGGAGCTGAGTGGGCATTATGGCCTCTGAGTGATGGCAGAAAGGCTAAGTACTATGATTGCTCAGAGGTGGGGAGACGAGCAGTTTCCTGCACCCTAGAAAGGGCTGGACCTGAAATCAATCCTGGCAATGAAGGCTTTTGCAACTTTAGAAAAGATCTCACTTTTGTTTTCAGTAAAACAGGGGTGGCCCTGAATGATACC
This sequence comes from Mustela nigripes, assembly GCF_022355385.1. NCBI lineage: Eukaryota > Metazoa > Chordata > Mammalia > Carnivora > Mustelidae > Mustela > Mustela nigripes. The sequence goes on along the minus strand of NC_081563.1, from coordinate 44,560,785 downwards.
CAGCTTTTACACATGCCAGGTAAGTGTGAGTTGGGAATGTTCTAGAAGCTTACTGAAGAAATGAGACTGCAGGATGTGAAGATTGTTTGTGTGCATGTGTGAGGATTCATATCTGTACCCTACAAAATACAAAATCTCCCCTGCTCTGTATTTTACCTCTGGATATACTCTGACCAGACCACGATTGCCAGGTCACTGCGGAATAGAATTCTTTGAACTGAGCTACGGGGGTTATGCAGAGAAACCCGAGGTTACATTTATGGTAGATTTTGGTGGAGGAAACCATTGATCTGTTCACGCAGAGTTCCCACCGTGAGAACCCATTTCCCCTAAGAGACTGATATGTTTCTTCCCTGCTGCCAACAGCAAGCGTGTATCAGACATGCTTCCCCTTGACTCTGCGTGCCAGGAAAATCCAGCCAGTCTGGTGACTGCTACATGCACGTTTCAATGCTCCTGTTTACTTTCATTTCTCCCATTTTTATTTTTGCCTTTTGTTATTTTTCCATGTTACTGCGTATATGCATCTAATCCACCTTGAATTCTCTGTGGATCAAACTAAACAGCAGTGTGGTAAACAGAAGGTTCAGGTCCAACAGGAGAGTCTGTGCTGGGAACACTGGTCACTGTTCCATAATAAAAGTAACCCCTCATGTGGGTATTGTGCTCTTTAGCTTAGAAGGTACTTCTCAAATGTTTATTATTACCTGTGAAGTGGGTGGGGAAGGTCTTGATTTTCCTCATTTTTCAGGTGTAAAAACCGAGGCCTGGTGAGGTCAAGTGATTCGCTGCATGTTATTCCATCTGGCAAGGGTGTGAGGTCTGGATTTAGAAACAAGCTTAAGCGGGGTCATTTGCCAGCCAAGGTTCAGCAAGAGAGGTTCACAGCCCCCTCTTTCCTCATTATCCCTCAGAGAGGTATGCTGAACCAAGGCAGTATTGACACCATGCAGAAGAAGTACCCTGGGGTGAGAAACGGTCCTACTGACGCTCTTGCTTATGGGATAGGTAGAGGACAGTCTTCTCTAGGGAATCACCATATCAGGCTCAGGAAAAAAGGCAGACAATTCTGTTCTGTTTAAGAAGGTGCTAGGAAATGCCAGCTGCTTGGCACCTTAAGGTCCTGGGCCCCCCAGGTATTTGATGTCAAGTTTAGCATAGTGCTGCCAATGTGGGGAAGTAGAGCCCAGATCCCCGGGAAGATGTGGTCCTTTCTCCTGGGAAAATGAGTGTCATCAGGCCCATCTAGCTCATTGAAGGGCAACACCACAGGACCCGCTAGGTCAGTTATTGGATAGTCCCGTTGTTTCCACATATGGATAATGGGGTTATAGAGCCTTACCAGAAGCTGGGCCTTCTGACCTCAGATCTGCAGTTCTTTCTGTTATCACATTAGTTTGGTTATAAGGCAGAAGACTGTAGCTATCAAAAGCAGTATCCCTTGTGCCATTTCTCAAGACAGAAATAATGGTTTCCTCTGTTTTGCTTAATGCACTTAATCCCTTATTAGATTTCTTGACCCACCTGTACTTCTTCCCCCCTCCGTTCCTGATGACTCTATTGTGAGTCTCTATAGGGCAATGTCTGTGTTTTATTAAATTTACTAGCCTGTAGAGTTTACTACAGTTTGTGGCACACAATAGACGCTTAATAAAAAAAAATTACTTAGCATATGAATTCAATGCAATAGGATATGAATTCAACTTTTTAAAATAAATTTCTTGGTATGCTTCCATTTTTTTGCACATGCCCAGTTACTCATTGATCTTTTTTACCAAACACCATACTGGATACATCTTGTTGATGATTAAGACCTATTGAAATGCCCTTCCAATGATCTCAGGAAGCCATTATCTTCTCTATATTCCCTCTTGCTTCACACCTCATCATCTGTCCTTTGAGATATTATACTATTATCTAAAGTCTCCTTATTGATTTGTCTCTCCCCTGTTCCAACTGGTCCCATCTTTCACATTGTATCCTACCATTGTGACCTACCTGTCAGACCCTAAAGACATCTAGAGAGTTCTTCCCATTCATTCCTCAAGATTCAACAATCAAAGCACCTTGCTGTATACCATACTTATGGGTGGTTTTCTAGGTCACCTCCCAGGAGGTGAGGGCTTTAGTTTTTGCTTCCAGATGCCTGCTGTAAAATTGTTCATATACTCTGCAATTTATTGATGATCACCAGTTATAATGGCATTTGAATCATTAAAAAATAAAGTAATTTTCAGGTAAGAAACCTGAGAAGGCATAACTTCTAGGGTTCAGGGCATGAGCATACGGTTATTATGGCATTAGAGTTATAAAATAAAACAATTGTTTGGAGAAGGCCACCTGGTTCCTCACTACATAGCAGAGGATTCTGTATGTATGTTCTTTATCAAATCTACTAAGCGAAATGAATCTTCTCATGGCTAGTTGTATTGTTGTTAGCAAAGAGCCACTGTGTTGTCTTTCTCAGGACATTATCCCTCTTCATGGAAAGGAAAACTTTGGTGGCTACTCAAAATAATTGCAAGGAATCTGTGAGCAAGCATGGATGTTAATATGCAAAGCCACCATTTTTCTTTGGCTATCCAGTCATTTGCTGAGAGTAAACTCATAAGCACTTGTCATATTCATTCCTTCTTTTTTATGCCTGCTTAACTATATGTATATCCTCACTGTGCATCTAGTTGGGTTAGCCTAGGGCAAAATGTAATGTATAATCACAGTTTCAAAGATGGATATATATTAGAAATCTCTCTTCTGTGATAAACTTTACCTGCCATGGTCATAGGTGAGTGCAAAGCACACCTGCTGTTTCTTACACAACTTCTTTCCAGTACAGGGAGCACTTCTTCAAACAGATGGTACTCCTACCACTTTCTTAACACATTCATGGGTCAAGGCTCTCTATTTTATAACATGAGTTTGTAGCATTATATATTGACAAAATATGTATCATTGTCAAACTCCATGAATCTTAAGATGGGAACATAATGAATAAAATCCAAGTACGGATTAAAAGTAGATTATAAATCAGTTGATAGCTCAACCTGGTAGAGGATTGTTGGGAGCCTCGTGCGTAGAAGGGGTTAACCCAAGAGAGCAACAGTTCTTGGGAACCTCTTCAACCGAGGACTTTCACGGGTGGTGAGCTAGAGTTCCACCTTTTTTTCCCTGGTGATTGTTATAAGAACATCGTAAGGTTTGGCTTGTTGCCATTGCAGCTGCTGTCTCAAGACTAAGTTAATAAGGCTCCTATGTTTTGTGAATATTGAGTTGTGGCCTAAGTGTCCAAACCACGAAGGTCAAGGCTGTCTGATATCTCTGCATGGCCAGCTACTCTCAGGCCAAAATAGAAACGAGCACCAGATGTACAGGAGGTGATTCCCTTACAGTGTGGTATAAATCAGAACTCTGCAAAATAAACTTTGGCACTATGGGACATCCTCCTTGGTGCTCCTCCTGCCCCCATCTCTTTGTCTCTTAATTTCTTTTCACCATCCTCTTACCCTCACGTTCCTGGTCGGTTTGTCGCACCGGCCGCGACAGAGGATAGAGTAATGAATTCGTAAGACAAATTACAAAACTGCTCCCACGTTGGGGGCATAGATATTTAAAATTGTTAAATCTTCTT
>NC_081563.1:44436993-44556757 GCF_022355385.1 Mustela nigripes | reverse complement strand
TATTATGGACATTGGGGAGGGTATGTGTTTTGGTGAGTGCTGTGAAGTGTGTAAACATGGTGATTCACAGACCTGTACCCCTGGGGATAAAAATATATGTTTATAAAAAATAAAAAATTATATTAAAAAAAAATTACAAAACTGCAACCAATGTTAAATTTAATAGTGTTAGGATATTTCAGCTTCTCCTCTACTAACTATATATCCATATTTTTCAGAAATATAGCATCTATTACAGTCTAGAATGATTTTACCAAAATGGCTTTGTTGACTTTTGCCATAATGGGTACTTTTGCTCTGGATTTAATTCTCACCTGTTAGATAATGTTGAAATTGAATATAAATAAAGGGCCTTGGAAAAAATCTGACCATAACCTCTTAGTGTTCATAATAGTGGAGGAAAAGAAAATAGGGCACAGAACCATATATACAGGAGAGTTCACAAAAGCGAGTTTAAAAATAAAAGTTCAAAGAGAAAAAATGGTAATAAATCTGACGCTCTGTAGGTTTAGAATATAAACGTTTGGACTACATTTCTGCAAAGACTTTGAGGGAGTATGGGGTGGGCATTCTCTGATGAGCTTTTAGGGCATGTACAGAAGACGGAAGAAGGAACTCTTGGTTCTTTTCCACCAAGACTCAGGGTACTTTTTAAAGTTATCTTTAATTCTGGATACCATTTCAGAGTGACCTGATTTCTTATATACACACTTTCTGTTTTGGTGTATATAAATGGTTATAAATATTTATCGTCATCTTTTTCCCTTTATATTTTTTCCTCTAAAAACCACAGCTGTGCACCTATGCCAGTGTTTCTTAATCTTGTTTCTTAAATTACTGTCTCCCTAAGAAATTTTTAAAAACTTTTTTTCTAATCTTTTACATAAAATGTGAATACCACATTTACGCTGTGTATCTGCTTATGCACTGTGGTGTTTTGGAAGGCCATGTACCATTGTAGTATCTAAGATTGTTTTGCTCCCACCTTCCAGGAACTAATTTTTGCCCCTCTGAGAATGCATGGTTTATGCTACAACTGTTTTCCAATATAGATAGCCCAGAGATTTGGGCCAATTTTTTTTTTTTAACATTTTTCTCTTTCCCTTAACATTTTGCTTTGTAACTCCCTTGTCTACATAAGAGACATGTGCTCCTTTTTCAGTCAGTTGCAGATGCATCCTTTTCTTTGTGGGATCCTGTGGTTCTCTTAACAGAAACCATGATGCTATCTGCATAACTATGAATTCCCCCTTTGCTCCTTTGTCAGAAACATAAATGTAAAATGGAGAGGAAAAAAAAATACTACCTGGCTTCTCCTTTTCTTTCAGTTTTCTTTTCAAGACTTAAGTCTTTATTTTTCTGATGATGACAGTTACTTAGCTGTGTTTCTGCAGATGCTGGTGAGCTTATTCTTGTCAGAGTCTTTGTACCACCTCAGGTGTATACTCCAGGAAGACAAGGACTCCTATATCAGTTTTACATGATTTCTTTCATTTTCCTCAAGAAAGATTTTTTGAGGCTACTTGTACAGCTTTGTATTTATTTTATGAAAGCTGTGGTTGTATATCATCAGGATAAATTAGGTTATGCTGCATTAACAAAACAGCCTCCAAAAAATCAGCACCATCATGTCCAATATTGCTGGTTATATCCCAGAGGGAAAGAAAGCTCTAGCAGATCTCACTTTTAGCACAGAAGTGGTACTTATAACTTCCATTCACAACTCATTAGCTAGAACTAGTCATATGGCTCCATCCAACCATAAGGAAGGAAGAAATGCAATCCTAGTGTGCTCTGAAACAAGAGGGACTCAGATCTTTTTGAGCAGAACTAATGAGTTCCAGAGGCTAGTACTAGGATTTTTTTTTTCTCTTTCTCTTTCTCTCTCTTCCTCTCCCCCTCCTTTTAAAAAAAATTTCCTTTCCATAAATAGATAGGTGATCACTCTTCAGTATTTATACACTATTTATATTTATTCCAAAACACAAGACCTCCTTTTCTTTCTCTTCTGAATCATATTCGTTTTTCATCAGCTTCTGTCCCCTTGTTGTCATAGTCTTTATTTCTGCCTTGTTTGTTTTTATGAGTTTAAACTTGATTTTACAGCTAGATTTGGGTATTTCTAGACTATATCTGCATTCACTCTGTATGGTAAGCTAGTTTATGGGGAGAGGTGCCTCAAGACCTTTGGTTTTTCCTTCCACAGGGATATTTGTAGCATACATTCTTAGAGAAACTAAAAGCCTTCAACTATATAAAATGAATCTCATGGTACCTATCGTTTCTAGGTGAACTGCCTTCTTTTGCTGTTTCCACTTGGAAACTGTTCATTTTCTGGCCCATTCTTATGAGTTTCATGAGATTTCCCTCTCCCTAGAGTTCTACCCACTGCTTCCCCATCAGCAAGAGAATGTTCAGTTCTACTTTGATATAAATTTCTCTTCCTGGCTCCCAATGTGAAAAAGGAGATAAGATGATAAATTAATTGCTAATGGGACAGAACAAAAGGAAGATTTGACAGTTGCCTCCTTTATACCTTTGGATGGGTCAGAAAAGCATAATAGTACTTCTGACTCAGAAGCTAAAGCTGAGACTCAGAAAGAAGTACTGGGGCCTTAGATAACTTTTTGACACCTCGATGATATTGTTGCCTCTGCATTTCTTTAGAAATTGATTATTTCAATTGCCAGGGGCTGACTTTGGAAACTTTTCTCTTGAGATGCATTAGGGTGAGAAAGCATTTATCCTTCTCTAATGCTTAAAAGAAACTTTCGTTATGTATTTTATAAATTTGAAATGTGTTTTCCATTATTCACCGCATGAGCTCATATTTGTAAAGAAACATAGAAACTGAAGACCTAATTTACTCTTTGTTCTGCTTTGTGGAAAACAAAACAGAAAAGGATAATAACCAAGGTCTGGTGGCTTCAGCAGAAATCAATTGGGGCTTCGGATTCTGTATGAATGGCAAAAGCCTTGGTGTCGCTGAAATGCACCTCAATTTCATCTTAATAGTTATGTGCAAGAACATCCTCAAGTCCAGATAAAAGGAACCAGATCTGACGTGGTTTTTGTTTGTTTGTTGCTTGTTTTTTCTAAGGTCTAATGGTGCTTTCTTCCATATCATCTCGTTCCATTTCTCTGTGTCTTCTCTTCCCTCCTCTTTCTCACTCTGTGCCTTTCCCCTTAGGTGTTTACATGACCTTCTCATAAGAGTCAGCCAATGGAGTTCATTAAACACAGCATGATGCCCAAAGGCAAAGTGCAGAGCCAGTAAGTGTAACTTGCCTGGGGCAGGAGGGGGCCTGCCTTTCTTCCCCCTGACAGAGCCTCATTCAATCCACATTCAGCTGATTGGTTAGTATGAAGTCCCTTTGGTCCACTTCATACCATCAATACCTGGACAACATTGGAATATTTTCTTAGAGCAGGAGCAGAGAGAATGGACGATACCAGAAAGATGCTGGGCACCTGTTTGAAAGATGTCATTTAGGTAAAAGAAGCAAGAACACAATGAACAAAAGACAGACTTGGTTTCCATTATGATTTTGTCTTGGTTGTGCACTTGTGGCAAAGGCAGGATGGCTCTCTCCCATGAACTGCCTGCTTGCCTCACCCTACAAGACTTTGCCCCTTCCTATTAAAGCCACCCCCTTAGGGGGCGCCTGGGTGGCTCAGTGGGTTAAGCCTCTGCCTTCAGCTCAGGTCACGATCTCAGGGTCCTGGGATGGAGCCCCATGTCAGGCTCTCTGCTCAGCAGGGGGCCTGCTTCCCTTCCCCACTGTCTCTCTGCCTGCCTCTCTGTCTACTTGTGATCTCTGTCAAATGAATAAATAAAATCTTAAAAAAAAAAAAAAAAAGCCACCCCTCTGGCTCTAACATCTCCTTAACTATGTCCACGATTAACTCCAGCTGACAGGAGTTGGGTCATTTGTCACACACGGCTGAGCGAGTCACGGGCACTGAGTGAACATCAGCTTTTCTTTCTCAGGGATGTGTGAACGTTTTTAGTGTGAAGTAAAAGCTGAAAAATATTCATCTTTTTTTTTTTTTTAAGATTTTATTTATTTATCTGACAGAGATCACAAGTAAGCAGAGAGAGGGAGAGAGAGAGGGAGAGAGGAGGAAGCAGGCTCACTGCTGAGCAGAGAGCTAGATGTGAGGCTCCATGCCAGGACTCTGGAATCATGACCTGAGCCGAAGGCAGAGGCTTCAACCCACTGAGCCACCCAGGCGCCCCGAAAAATATTCATCTTTAATGAAGAGTTTGTTTATAGTCTCAGAAAACAGAACTAACCATTTTTAGTTCCGATCAAGCATGTTAAGTTCCTTCTGCAGTCTTTGGAAGTTACTTGCCAAGGACAGAATTTGGTCTCAAGTGAGCAAGAAATACAGACAAATTAGGTGCCAGATTCCACTTGTCTAAAAATGGTAAATTAATAGTCCTTACCTAATGGTATTCTTTTTACTTGAGTTAAGGCATAACTGAAATTTTCTCTTCCATGTAAAAACAGAAGAGATTCTTATGTCTTTGCTTCATCCCTCTCATGGGGGTGTGCTAAGTTTTGTTTTCAGTAGAAAACTCCTGAGTTCCAGTTGCAGTTGCTCTCTTTCTGTCACTCCAGCCCCTCTCCAGAAACCAATCCTCCCTTTAGTCTGAAATTAAAAAGGAAAACCACTTGGTGCTGCTCAGCATGGTAAAGGGAGATGGATGGGAACATTTGTTTCTGACCTTCAACAAAAGAATACTGTTGGTTAGGCACTATAAATTTGTTTTCTGAGAATGCGAGAGCATAAATGTGCTCCATGAGGATGGAGAAAGCATTTGCACCCGAAACGTGAAACACACAAAATAAATCGATCAAATTAATTTCTAGCTGTCAACCCTGGAGGCTCATTTCCCATCAGCCCTATCAGTAGGTAAAGGAGCAGTTAGTTAACTCACAATGATTGGGAAAGGTGGGGACCACCGATGGATTTGCTCACCAGTGATGGCATGTTCTTTTTTTTTTTTTTTCACGTTCCCATCATGAATTTGCTTTGTCTGTAATCACAGTCATCCACTGTGGCCAGGTGAGAGTGGGTAAGATGCCCTGCTTGCTAGCCTGCCACCCTAGTCCTTGAAATTGTCAGCAGGATTTACTTCTTTGAGTTAAAAAATGACAGGACCACCCAGGCCTGTCCATTCTCCAACTGCTCAATCACCAGGCAAAGAAAAGACTCCTAGGGGATGAGTAATGTCAAGTTAAGTTATGTTGAGAAAATTTCTAAAGCTGAGGGTACATTGAGGAAGTCTGCCAGAAAAGGGTGCTCAGGTGAAGCCTGGGGCTATATAGCCCCAAATCATTCATAACACTTAGAGTTTTATGCATTGCATTAACAGAGTCACTTTCTGGACAATATTTTATTTACTCTTTGTTGCCTAAAAGTGGTTCTGGATTGCTGCTTTATTGATCCAGGTAACTGAACTCTTTTATGATCAGTGTGTATTGCAAAATTTGGCCATCTGTATGCATCACACTAACCAGGTATTTGCCAGAATTCACTTCCTAAAATAGGTCATTTCTAGGGATCACGTGTAAAATACCTGCAGGTGACAGATAGTCAGTGAGTGAATTGGTTTAAAGCAAGGCATTAGAGAATGGTTGAGGCAGGGGGCTAAAAGTGCTGAACTTCACTTAAAGCTATTCATATTAAAAGCATTGATTCTGACTTGTGGTTTGATAGTTTAAGGACCCCAGTGGATTATTGTAATGACTCTTGAGGAATGTCTTGTTTATTTAGTTTAACGATGAAATATTATTTAGTTAAACGCAGAGTGAGCTGGTGATCTCTTGGTAGGTGTGGAATGTCATGATGGAATAATTGGATCAATCTGGTCTTCTGGTTTTAGAACATCATTTGCCCAATCTGTCCAATTCTCCCCCTCTTCCTACACCCACAGAAGCACAGCTTTTGGCTATGACACAGGGAAGTTTCCAAATGTCCAAGAACATTCCATGTCCTTCTTGTCTTTCTGGATAGAGGATAGTATTCCTGCCATAATACACACACACACACACACACACACACACACACACACACACCGTGAATATTGGGCATATATATATTTAGAGATTTTATTTTTAAGTAATTTCTATACCCAGTGTGGGGCTTGAACTCACAACCCTGAGATCAAAAGTTGCCTGCTCTACCGAGTAAACCACTCAGGTGCCTCAACTACTGGACATATTGAAATACATGGGAACTATTCTTAATTGAATTTCTGCCTAAACCTAGGACTCAGTTGATTCTACTTCCTGGTTGTAATTACTCGTCAGTTTTTAGATGGTATGAAGTGCCAAGCCTTTTGTTCTTGTTTTGGTGATAATAATAACAGTAGTCATTATCTGGAGTGGAATGTTTTAATCAATCGTAAAAATGTAGTGGGGTTTTTCTATTAGATTCTTAAACATCCTTGCTTTGACTATCAAAGTGAATAAATGCCATTTAATTAAGTTTGGTTTCCAAAGCCAAATCTGTAAACATCTTTTTGTTGATTTAAAACCCCAAAACTGGAATGCCTGGGTAGCTCAGTTGCTTAAGCGTCCAACTCTTGGTTTTGGCTCGGCTCATGATTTCAGGGTCCTGGGATCAAGCCCCTCGTTGGGCTCCACACTCAGTGGGAAGTCTGCTTGAGGGTTTTTTCTGTCTCTGCCTCTGTACCCCCTCCCCTGCCACTTGTGTGCACACACATACTCTCTCTCTTTCAAATAAATAAATAAATCTTAAAAAGAAAACCACAGAATTTTTGCAAACTAATATTTGTCTGTTTGACCCTATTTCTCAAGAAACTACACCTGAATTTGGTGCCCAGTATAGATGATAGACTTATCTGTGAACTTGCTCATCTGGGTTTTTGTTTATTTCTGGCCCTGGGTGATTGAGAGAGTAAGATAATTTATTACTGGTATATATAGGAATTTTTTTTCCCCTCTTGAACCCATAAGCATTATTTGTTGTTACATAGAAAGAATGGAGCTCATAATTATTAGGCTCTACTGGGGCAGTGGGGAATATGAAAGAAATACCTGAAGGTTGAGTCGAGGAGGGATTACAAAAATAGCAGTGTGTTTCTGTGCACATTACAACATTTACAAAATTGGGGAGCACCCAAGATGGAAAAGAATGTGTGGCTGAGAAGGCTCAGGAAAGGAAAATGGAGAAGGAAAACAAATTAGCATTGACAAGTCCTAGAAACACTTTTTGAACACTGCCATGAATCATGCTTTGTGCCGATAAAACAGTGAAACACAGAAACCTATTGCTAAATCCAGACTAAAAAAGTAGCAAGATCATTATATTAGTAGTTGGGGTATCTGCTTATAAGTTCTGGCTTGGTCACTAACTAATAGAACATCTTGGAGAAAATCACACTCTCTCTAGGACTTTGTTTCTTCATCTTACCAAGAAAGGTAGGGATTAGATGCTCTCTAAATCCCCTCCTAGCTTTAACATCATGAGTCATTTAAAAAGTGCTTCCATATTGCACAAGTATTGGGAACAGCATTGTTACTCCCCAGCATGTGGCCTGACCGCAGCTCTGAGCTATGGATAATAATAGGTTGGAACTGATCTCTTGACCTGGTCTGTTCTGACCTCCTCTGGATTCTGTGTCCCAGAAATTTTTATACTTATTCAAAGGGTGACATGTCTGTTTGGTAATGTTTCCTTTAAATTATAGGAAACAACTACATGCTGGTATATTTCCTGCCCTGCTGAAATAGCACAGTAGTCCCATAGCCCAGTAGTCTCAGAATAGCTCTCATGGATTTATTGAAATAACTGAGTCTCAAAAGGTCTGACTGCTCATCACACCAGTCACATAAAGGGCAGGTGATACCCATGAGACCACCCTATAAAATAACACATACTGGGCCACTCCAGGATAATGGCCATGTCTTTCACTGACCACATTCTCTCTAGGGTGGAGTATCATTATTGATCTGCTATTGCTTAGAAGCCCTTTCTCTTTCACCCCACAGAGGGGGACTGTCTCCTGTGTTTCCCTGATTCCCTCATTCCTCCTCCACCAGCAATGCTAATGAAATGGAAATTCCAACTGTCACTTTCCAAAATGAGGTATAAGACCAAGAAGTATGTTTTTCTGCACAGCTGGCTGGAAGCTAGTTAGCAAACTCTTAGTACCCTCACCCACTCTAGAGGTATAAAGAGATGCATTTGTAGGTATTAAGGGGAAGATACTTTTGGAGAGGGCTTTTGGTATGTTGTGTCAGCCCCTATCTTTGGCAAAAGGAAATGGGTTTGGACAAAAACACTATAGAGCGTGAGAAGTCCTGCACATGCCAGTGGAGAACATAGGTGAATGGGATCTCATCAGGTTGGGAGACTCTAAAGAGGAAGAATCAGGCTGCAGCTGCTTCCAGAGTGAAGCAATAAAAAGTCAGTTGTGACTATAGGAATTGGCCTATACTCCCAGAGTTTGTCCATGCTAAGAACTGGTATTTCCTGTGGGTTTGAGATTTGGCATGGAGTGATCCAAGCTCGTATTCAAGATGGCGCCTTGGAGGGGATAAACCTCAGTGGGAAAACTGGAGGTATTCGAGGTTCCTAGGGACTGAGGCCAGGGTACAGGGCCAGCGTAGAGAAGAGGCATTAACCCTCAGCGAGGGAAGCAATGGTGACAGGGCCATTATGAACACTGGCCAAGCCCAGACAGAACCTGTGTTGGGGCCACATCACTGTGCGGGGAGAGAAGGCATTCCCTTTCTCTTCTTCCATCACCCGCCCCACCCTGGAGCCCTTGAAAACTCCTGTGAGTGAGTTGGGGGGAGTTGGAGTTGAAGCTGCCGTGTGAAGAAACAGAAGAGAACCGAACAGAATGCCTCCTGATACTTATTACAGTACCACCAGGGAAAGGAGAGGAACTTGAAAGCAAGATTTAAGCTTTAACTCTCACACACAATTGTCATGCCCCTACCCTGCAAAGAGAACCACATTCCTAATTCCTTGCATCTGTGACCATTAGTTTACAGGGCGAAAGGCCATTGAGGTTACGAACAGAAAACAGGTTACTTATCACGGACTCTAAAATAAGGAGATTATCCTGGAGATTCCAGGTATGCCCAGTGTAATCACAAATTGTTACCACTAAAAGGCGGCGGGGGGGTGGTGGTAGAAGAGGCAGAGTCGAGTGGACGGTGGTGGTTTTGAAGATGGAAAGGAAGCCCGAACCAGTGGATGCACTCTAGAGGACAGAGAAGCAAGGAAGTGGTTTCTCCCTGGGAGCTTCCAGAAAAGAGCACAGCCCTGCTGAGTCCTTGATTTGAGCCCAGTGAGACCCACTTCAGACTTCTGACCTTCAGAAACGTCAGATAATAAATTGTGCTGTTTTAAGCCGCTAATTTTGTAGTAATTTGTTACAGGAGCTGTGGGAGAGTCCCATACTGAATAACTGACTTGAGACTGTATTGCTTCAGAATGGCTAGAAAAGTCATGGAGAGGGAAGAAGTAGCCCTAGGGAATAAATTAAATGAAGAAAGGGAAACCAAAAAGATAAAGTTGCTTTAAAAATATATGCTCCACAACGTGATGGCTTGCCATAACAATTATGTTACGAATTTGTGTTATCTGTTGGTCTTTCTGGAAGTTCCCTGCGAGGCAGACCTGGAGCCTGGGTCTCGTGTTTCTGTCAAGGGAGTCCTGCCGTTTCTGGTTCTGAATGGAGGTCGTGTCCAAGTCCTAATCTGCAGATTTGTTTTGTGGGGATTCCTTTGGTGGCAAAAGCAGTTCCATCAGATGATTGGTTGTTAATGTGAGCCTCCGCTGTTTTCCAAACGTCCTTGAAAACAGGGGGCTGAAAAGGCAGGTCTCAGTGCAGGCTGTATTCTGTTGTGGCGAGAGGTTTGAGCTGTAAAATGGTCTCATGAGGGTTAAAGCTGGATATCCAAGTTGGGGCCAGCTTGAAGCGCTTTGGATACTATGAGATACTGGTTGTATTTTTATCTCAGTAATCAGAGTGAGAGTTTATGAAGATTAGAACTAGGGCAGTGACAAAGGGGTATGAAGGAAGCAGACTGTAGACAGTTCGCAATTAAAGGTGACAGCGTTTTGGGGCTCCTGGGTGGTTCAGATGGTTAAGCATCTGCCGTCAGCTCAGGTCATGATCCTGGGGTCCTGGGATCGAGCCCTTCATGAGCTCCCTGCTCTGGGGGGAGTTTGCTTCCCCTTTTTCCTCTGCTTCTCCCCCTGCTCGTGCCTGTATGTGTGTGTGCTCTCTTTCTCTCTCTAATAAAATCTTAAAAAAAAAAAAAAAAAAAAGAGAGAAGTGACAGTGTCTGTGTTTAAACTGAGTAAGACGCTCAGTTTTTGTCCTGTGTAATTAAGAGACTGGGCGTGTCCTTACTGAACCGGAGCAGGAGAAAATGGGAGGGGAGCATAGTTTTGGGTGGAATCCTACCTTTCTTTGATGTGAGTGTGGGCCACCTTTTTGGAGCAATCCGACCAACTTAGAAAATTACATCAGGAGTGTAAGAAGGAATTCAAGAGATTGCTGTGATGGTTTGGATATTTTCAACTCAAAGGTGAAAATAGTGAAGGTCACAGGAGTGAATGAGATCCACTAAGAGAGTATTGAGAATCATCTAGATACCATACCTGTGCAGTAGCAGGAAGAGCTTTTTAACGAAAAAAAAAAAAAAAAACCCATTCATAGCAATCTTGAACATCGCAAGCAGGCTGAATGGAGAGCAGAATTGAGAGAAATTGGTGAGCCGAAATGAATGCTGAGGTGTAAACGTGACAAAGGCTGAGTAAATATTAGGTTGGTCCTGGTGAATGGAGAGAAGCAACTTTTAACAGAATCAAAGATGTATAAATTGAGCTGTAAATTGAGAGGAGAAGCTCAATGTGAATGATTGGAGCGTGGGAAAGGGAAGGAAAAGGAGGAAAATGTTAGTGATTTGGTGATAATGGCAAGCCTGTGCGAAGAGAAAGTTAGAAGATGGAGCCAGGAGGCTACGCTATGTCAATTCCTATTCCTGAAATTAAACTTCAATGACCGTATTTATGCCCCAGCAGGGCTTTTTATATGGCAGTTGTGAGCATGTGAAGGGGGCCAGGCTCGAAGGTGAATTCCTCTCCCCTGTTGTGAGGAGTAAGGGGGACAGCAGGGACCCACAGGGGAAGCTTGAGTGCAGGAGGATTTGGTATCTGTTGTGTTCTCAGCATACTTCATGCTGAGATTAGTGGAGGGGAGGCAGTCCCTGCTTTTGAGAAGCAGTGGATCTACTTGGGAAGGCAAGCTCTTCACACAGAGGAGCAGTTTTAAGATAATCAGATCTGAGACAGTATTTTTAAACTAATGAAGTAAGAGGCAAGAGTCCCGGGAAGATTATATTAGCCTACCTGGAGTTGGTCAGGGAATCCTGTAATCCTGGATTACATGGGGCTTGAACTTGACCTCCGGCTAGGCGCGTTGGGGGAGGTCAGCAAAAGTGTAGATCAGGGCCTTTTGGTCTTACCCCCAGGAGTTGCCAATCCCTGCCAGTGCTGTTTGAGCTAAACGTTGCTATTGGTGGGGAGTGCCAGTCCTCAGGTGGAGAAGGATTACACAGTGGGGTGAGCGTTAGTTTGGGAGACAGACCATGGATTAGCACTGGCTCTGAATCTGACTAATAGGGTGATTATGGGAGATGTGCATAAACTCTTGAGTCCCAGTGTCCTTATCTGTAAAGTAGGGGTCAGAAGGGGCACTGTTTGAAAACTTTCTTGTGCATTGGCCTCCATTCACTTTGTTCTCTCTTACCTTGTCTCATAGGTGCATGTTTCTTTACATGAGAATCTGACTTTCTAGGCATGACCCTGCTCTGTCTCATTCTCTTCTAATTCCAAACAGGTGCCGAGAGCTTTTCCTAATCTGTCTAGTCATTGCTCACCTGCTTGAAACTCTCACCATTGCCTATGTGGGAAGTAAAAGTTCAACCACCTCTAGCTCTGACTTCTGTCCCCAGTTGTATTACCTGCTGTCCTTTCCTACACACTCAGTTTTAAAAGCCTGCTTCCAATCTCCAAATATGCAAGGCTCTTTGGACCTGGCTCACATTATGTTTTTCTTCCCTTGAATGCCCTCCTATGCTGCGAGCCTCCACACTTGACCTTAATCTTCTCCCCATAACCCTGCCTTGGGACTTGTATCATTGAAGCAACCCCCGAGTAACCCCTGTCCTGCATGCCCTCTGGTCCCTGCCATTCCAGCCAACGTAGACTTCTACGGCAGCACATTTTACTGCGTTCCTTCTGCGCTGGCCCACCCAATGGCATCGGAGACTCTGTGAAGGCAAAAATGATGTTCCTTTCTTTTCCTGGACTTCACAGAACCTATCATGGTGATTGTGTTGAGTGAGTGAATGAATGAAGCCAAAGCCAAGCAGTGTTCTCTCATTAACTCTTTCTGGTGGTCTCTGGTTAGCCTGGGATAGAATTAGACAGTTGGATTTTCTTCTAGCTATCTTCTTTCTTGTCACTTAGAGAGTTAGGAGGCAGGAAGCTAGTCCAAGACATGCTCTTAGGCTGAATTTTACTTTGGAAGCCCAACTCTCCTGCTGTCTTGATATGATGAGCTCGGTGTGCCTCAGGAGTGACCTTGCCTGGAGTCGGAATCCTGTAAGGCAAGTGCCTGAAGGCTTCGTTTGAGGACTGGATTGGTCAATGGCTTTTCGATTCCGAATGAGCTGCATTCATGCCAACCTCTCCGTTTGGTGGAGATTCCTTCCCTTCTATTTGTGAGGTAAGGGGAAAAAAATAACATGGTCAGTTAGGGCAGTCTGAATCTTACAGCCCTTGTGTCTAGGTAAACCTCAGGATCAAGACTAGCCTCAGGTTAAAAACAAATACAAAAACAACACCTGTAGCAACCAAGCCTGCCTCCCCACTCTGCAACCCAGCCTCCCCACTCTTTCTCCAATCTGCTCTCCACGGTCAATATCGAATTGCCTCCCTCCTGCCTTTGTGTTCTCTCTCCCGCTGTAGCCTGTTCCTTGGAAAGTGTATTTTCTGCTAAAGGTCTAACTCTAGAGGGGCATTCATCTCCTTACCATGTCAGCTCTTCCTAAATCCCTCTTAAGAAAGTGACCTTAAGTTAAAGGTGAGAGGCAGCCTCATTGGCTTTTAACGATCTATAAAGACAGTGACTGCCTTCCCCACTGGCAGGATGACAGGTGGTGCAATAGTGTTATATATAGTTTTAGATACGTTGTATGTATATGTATTACATACACACATGGGGCCTGGAAACAGACTCAGGGATCAAATCCTGGCTCTGCCACTTAGTAGCTTGTATGATCCCTGCAAGCTACTTATACTCTCTTAGCTTCTATTTTGTTACCTGTAAAATGAAAAAGATGACAGCCTGTTTTCGAGGCTTGTGGTGAGTAATAAATGAGGAGCATAAAGTAGTTTGGAGAATATGCTTTGGAGTTCGTGTGAAGTTCAAACCTGACCTTTCTGCTTACTGTTGTGTGACCGTGAGAAGCTACTCACCACTTTGCCTCAATTTGCTCATCTATAGGATGGGAATGATAATAATAGTACTTACCTCATAGGATTTTACATAATGAGAAAATATACATAAAGCTTCCTCCGAAAGTGCACAGTTACTACACACTCCAAGTCTTCTTATTTCAGGTCTTATGAGCATTGAGTGAAAAAGAGAGTCTGCGAGGCTTAAGCATACTGTATACATATCCAGGAATCTCTTGAACATAAAATTCTCTAAGAATCTTGGAGGTAAAGAACTACATGGATTTCTAGCCTCCTCTTGTCCCTCTTATAACTTGGGTGTGTGTGTGTGGGGAGTGGGTAATAAAAGGTGGTCATTGTGTGTGCACACATCTACATTTCAGTGGAAAAAGAATGACCCAGCTGACTTCACCACCCTGAATGCCCAGGGAAGTGCTTTGTGTCACATCACAGGGTTTCACTCCTACCCAGAATATTCATGAATAATTAGGGGCTTAATAATTAGGCCTCTCTAATTAAAAGTGTTAAAAAGAGCTCACAAATGACTTTTATAGATTAAAAACAGTGATTTGGATATTTTATATGTATGCGTGTGTGTGTGTGTGTGTGTGTGTGTGTGTGTGTGTATACACACACACACACCCGAAAGTAAAACAGGGAGCAGTGCGGAGGAAACTCCTGTTGGCTAGCAATTAGAAGACCAGGTATGGCTAGGCCCCCACTCTGAGTTTCTGATTTAGCAGGGGGCAGTGCAGGTGGGAGTCACTGAGATTTGCATTTCTAATGAATACCCAGGTTTCATTAGCCCTGGTTTAGATCAACTTTGTCTGAAATTTGCCTTATCTTAGGCACGACTTTAGGAGTCATTTAGAAGCAGGAATTGTCAAGTCATTGCAGACCTCTAGAATCAGAATTTCCTTTGGTGAAATGTTTATAGTCCACACCCAAGAAGTACATCAGACTCTAAGAGTGAATCCCAGGCATCATGTATTTTGTTTGTTTGTTTGTTAATGCTTCTTGGGAGTTTTCAATGTGCATCCAAAGTTAAAAATGACAGAAATCAAAAGACCTGAATCCTGGCCTCTGTTTCACAGCAAATTAGCTGCATGACCATGGGAAAGTTTTCTAAGACTTTTAGAATAATTTTCTTTTTGGTAAATGGCTGGAGATGGGGCATACGGAAAAGGGAATAAGAGTTTGTTTGGACAAATCAGTAATTTCTTTCCTTTTTTTTTTTTAAATATTTTACTTATTTATTTGACAGAGAGATCGCAAGTAGGCAGAGAGGTAGGCAGAGAGAGAGGAGGAAGCAGACTCCCTGCTGAGCAGAGAGCCCGATGCAGGGCTCGATCCCAAGACCCTAGGATCATGACCTGGGCCGAAGGCAGAGACTTTAACCCACTGAGCCACCCAGGTGCCCCGACAAATTAGTAATTTCAACCTTAACTGTATACTTGAATCATCTAGGGGATTAAAAAAAAAATTAAAATCTGATACATAAGCTCCACCCCAGAATCTCTGTGGTAAGCCGTGCGCATTGGAATTTTTTTTTTAAAACTTTAGATGATTAGAATGTGCATTTAAGGCTAGAACCACTGGATTAGAAGATTTCTAAAATCCCTTCTGAGTCGTACCTCATATATTCCTATGTGAGCTGGTCATTGAGTTCCTATAGCCAGCATCAAGTCTCTTACTGTGAAGAGAACAGAGGTTCAATTTTTGTGTCCTGCATCCTCTATCAAGTCACTTTTCCCACCATACTTTCATATTTACTGCCTTGTAGTCGCTCACTTAATAGTATAACAGGATTTAACTTTTTGTGGAACACTATTTGTCATCTTGGTAAATATAGTCAGTAATATTGTAATAACATTGTGTGGTAACAGATGGTGACTATACTTACTGTGGTGAGCACTGACTAACGTGCAAAATTGTTGAATCACTGTTGTACACCTGAAGCTGAAATAGCATTGTATGTCAATTATACTTCAATAAAACACACAGAAAAATATGTGAGACCCTATGTGACCCACAAAACCTAAAATGTTTAATACTTTGAACGATAAAAGTCTGCTAACCCCTTGAGTATGGTATGCTATAAATATGAAGACTTCTCTGGTGTCTGTGTGCTTATAGACTAGGGTAGAAGTTGTTCCAAATGCTTCAGTCCTGGATATCCTCGCCTGTGTTCAGTGACACCTCCTGTGCTTACACTATTACCAGAAAAGAGCTTGGGGAAATGTTCCTCAAAAGGCAAGGATCTTTCTATTCCTCATTCCTCTATATTTATTTATCTAAACCCCATTACATCATTCATCAACTCACCAGATATAGTTTGCCTAAAAATCCGATATATCCTCAGGGACTAAAAGCTGCCAAGTTTAAGGATGTCGCAAAGAGGGGTGCCTGGGCTCAGCTGGTTAAGTGTCTAACTTCAGCTCAGATCAGGATCTCAGAGTCCTGGTATGGAGCCCGACATCTAGCTCCCTGCTCAGTGGGGAGTCTGTTTGTCCCTCTGCTCCTGCCCCTGTTCGGGCTCTTTCGTGTTCTCTTGTACACTCTCTAGTAAATAAAATCTTAAAAAAAAAAAAAATGTTGCAAAGAGTATGTCCAAGACTTTTAAGAGAAATCATAGAGAATCAGCACAAAAATGTTGGAGGCAGTATCTTTAGAAAGTAGGCAAAACTTACAAAGGGTCAGGATGCCTGGGTGACTCAGTCAGTTAAGTGTCTGCTTTTAGCTCAGGTCTTGATCTCAGGGTCCTGAGATGGAGCCCCATGTCAGGCTCCCTGCTTAGTTGGGAATCTGCTCTGCCTTCTCCCTCTGCCCCTTGCCCCCCAAACCTCCCATCCCCATGCTCTCGCTCTCAAGAAATCTTTGGAAAAAAGAAAAAAAAAGAATTAAAACTTACAAAGTGCCCACTTTATGTTATATGCAGAGATTGTAGGAAGCAGGACATATTAGATACATAATATCGCCAAAGAGTTGAGTCTGGTTCACGGTTTCACAGTGATAGAATATGGGAAGAACTTTGCTACTCAAAGCATGTCCACAGACTAGTAGGAGAGCCATCTCCTGGAGGATAGTTAGAAACCCAGAATTTTTAGTCTGCCCTAGACCGGCTGAATCATAGTCCACATTTTACAGAATCCTTACGTAATCCCCAGGCACACTGCAGCTCAAAAAATATCAGCATAAAGCAACCAGCCTCAGATGTGAAACCAAATAGTTTTTCCAGGTGGGCAAGTAAGTTCTCTTTAAGTTGGCATGTCCTCTATAAAATAGAATGCCTAACATCTAAAATATAGACTTCTGTGTCTGCATTGTGAAACAATAGGTATGAAGCCCTGTGAAAGTTAGAAATTTACTCAGGAAATTTCTGAGTAATTCTGTAATTACTCTTAATTACAATTCTGTAGTTCTGTAATTCAGTAATTACTGAAATTCAATAATTTCAAAAGGAATTCTGACTTTTTAGCTAAGAGCATTTATGTTGACCAAGCCCCTCAAATATCTTTATAGCCCTCTTTCTCTCCCCTACTCTATGTGTACACACAATATTATTGGTGTTCCCACAAGAAGTGTACTTACTACTACTATACCTGGATCCCATGAAGGAAAAAAATGCAGAGGTTATTCCAGGCAAAAGGCACAGTTAAACAGCTAGCCTGGAGAGCACAAAGCTAAACAGAAGCAAGATGTATAGAATTTCCTCATTATGTGCTTCTCTCTGGGACTATTAGTCAGAACACCGTCTTTAGCTTTATTTCACGTAGTAGATTGAAAGGTCAAGCTGACTGGCCGTTCACTCAGAGGACTGATTCAGGTTGGAAGGGAAACAGAAATGACCCCCTGAGAATGAGAGCAAAATGGTTCTGTTGTAGAAAGTTGCCAAACGGAGACACATTTGAAGGGCATTGTGGGGTTCAGCCTATTCCTACGAGCATTGGTTATGAACATAATCATGGCTGAGAGTTGACCTGAGCTTCTGCAGACACAGCTGTTCCTCCCATTTAGACCTTGTCATGGTCTCCTGAGGGCCTGCTGATGAGACCAGGACGCATCTGGGTCCAAACTAGCCGTGGCTCGGGACGGTGATGGCCACATCTGTTTCCCAACAAGGTGGAAATGGCTACTTGAAGGTCACCTAAGAAAGAGTTCCATGTGGCAGAGCCCATTTGGACATGGCTCCCCAGTGACATGGGCTAACTCTGCTGCATACTTACTGGCACAACTCTGTTCTGCTCTTTGAGCAGCATGGAAATGTGTCAGATTAAAGAGGTGAGCAAGCCTCTGGTACATTTGCAGGTATCATAGGGGCTTGTGGCACGTACTGGGAAGGGAAAGTGGGGAGGTCAAAAAGGGAGTTTCTAGCTTGGGAGATATTAGTAAAAGGCATTGGTTATCAGTGAAATTAGGAGGCTTTGGCTGGCAGGGTTCTTGCTGGAAAGAGCTATAACAGCTAAAGGTAATGATAGAAATGAGGGAGAGGGTACCCACTAGTATGATAATGCTAGAAAGCTAGGCAAAAGAAGTCATAGGTATCAAGCAAAGGAAAACTTGAATCAGGAGTGAGAGGATGAAGGCAGATTAAGCAAGCAGAACTGGGCTGAGAATGAACACATGTGACAGGAGATTGGAGAGTATTAATGTTGCTACATGTGGATGGCTTTGTTGGTTATGTTCAAGAGCCTGTGATGCAACAGACGCTGACAGCTTTGCCTCTTCCCTTGTAGCAGAGAGACCCAGACTATCACCACCTCTGAATGTGGGAATGGGTGGGATTGCCCCTAAGGCAATTTTATGAGAAGACTGGGAGAAGGATGAAATGAGAGATCTGAAATGGAAAAAAATAAATAAATAAACAAAAAATAAACAAACAAAAAAACCTAATAATTAAGTACTGATGAGATAGAGCAAACAGGTCAGAAGGACCAAGCCTGGAAAGAATTTGAGAGAAAAAAAAATGTGTATGTGCCTGAGGGCTGGGAAGGTGGCTCTTAGGGGATGGAGCTTGTTTGAAGGTCATTTCTTCAGTTTCTTCCCTTGTGTGGCCTAGGACCAGAGCTGAGTTACTCATACCCCTTTGGGCTGGTCCCCTTAGAGTCTTCCAAAGCTGTAAGAAAATAGGTTCCCAGGATTTTTCCTCAGAACAATGCCCATTGCAGTGACCAGACACACACTCCTGCTAAAGAGCCATTATGGAACCAGCACCTTCTGTTCACTTTACTCCTGGTCTTTGTCTTAAGCTCCCTGTGCAAACTGTTGATGTCCAGGGGAAGAAAAAGTTTCAGGGGGGTTAGGTGGAGTAGGGAGTCATGAAAGATAGTGTATAGCTAAGGACTATGTGAGTACAAATGGAAGGCTGCAAAAATTGACCATGTTGGCTTACCCAAAGAAGCCCGGAAAGTGGAGAGTGATCCTCCTGTTTCAGGAAGGGGTGGCTCATGGGGCTATCCTGTGAGATCAGCCCCAGGGCATTATTGACTCCTACTGGCTTCTCTTCACCATGTTCACCAGAAAACCTCTTGTGTAAATGCTTGGGGGGCATTCGAGAACATCCCTGAGGTCCTTCTGGGTGTCCCACCACTGTCCCCCTCTCAGCTCCCCTGACTCCCCCACCCCCCAATCTTTTTTTGGTTTTCTTTTTGGTTTCAGAAATTACTGTTAAGTAGATCTGGGAGGGGCACATATTTTTATAGGCTAAGAATGTCCTTCTCTGATCTACTTGATTTTGTACTTCTGTCGTACAAATTTCCTGCTATGGACTTGCTTTGGCATATTTGACAGGTCTGACAAAATTGATTCTACCCACATTTTCATCTAAGCCAGGAGTTTGCGATCTTCTTTTATAATGGGCCATATAGGAAATACTCATAGCCTATAGGTATGTGAACCCTGTTATAACTATTCAGGTCTGCCCTTATAGTGCAAATGTAATCATAGGCAACATGTAAGTTAATGGTCATAGATGTGCTCCAATACTCTATCTACCAAAACAGGTGGCCAGAGAAAGGAAAGAGAAGAAATTTCAGATAAAGATGACCGAGCTTAAAGAAAACTCCTTATCCTTACATAATTCTCCAATAGCTTGCATGGGGGCTTGAAGTTTCTACAACGTACATGTTTCCTTAAAATTCTAAAGGACTTGCACATCTTTTTTTTTTTTTTTTTTTGCCATTGGATTTTATTTTATTTTATTTTTTTAATTTTTTATTTTTTATAAACTTGCACATCTTAATTGTGTTATAGTAGGAGGTTATATTAGAGAATATTACATTTTCTCTATAAGAAGAAAATAGTTACTTTGATTAATCAGTTAGCATCCTCTTTTTGGGGGGGGTAAACTGTAAGAGGAGGGAGTAGGATTCATTAGAGATAAGTGCTGGTGGGGCAGAAGGTAAGAAAACATCCAGAGTAGGGAGGCTGCCTTGGAACCACAAGATCTTGTATAGGGAGCTATAGGGGCCATGAGGATAAATAAAATACAACCATTCTCAGGAAGGTTGAAATTTAATTGAAGATCCATGATACCTATATTTCTGTATATCTAATGGTGCAGGTATGTGTTTATCCATCTATCTGCACACATGACAAATAATGAATAAAACAATGACATGTGATAAGTAGTCACTAGTGGTATAAGAGGTAAGCCCGAAGAGATTTAGAAGAGAAATCTATTCCTGTTGGCCAATGTGAATGGGAGATCTTCAGGGACATGTGGATTGTAAATTAAACGTTGGCTAGTTACTAAGAATTTAATTGGAGGCACCTTCTCCACCTAAACCCCTCCCCCAAAATAAAAACCCAAGAGGCAAAATGTTGAGGAAATAGGGATTTCTGTCTTACATGATGGAATTCTGTGCAAAGAGGACTGAAGTCACAGATTCAGTATTGGTTTGGATAGTTAGATTCCTTCTGCACTCTGGTCATGCCTTGATTCCACATGTCCACCTATCATCCTGAAATGGATGACCAAGCTATACAGAGTAGATGCACTCATTTATTCATCTGGATCTTCTTCTGTAAAAGTTCCATGACTTCCACTATAAGTCAAGAACTGGATGGTTCCAGTGCAGCCTTCTCTACCACCAGAGAAAGATCCTGGAGATCCGAGCTCCCTGGTACACAGTGGGGCATTCATCTCACAGGTATGAAGGTCAGTGTATTCTAGTCACTGGAAGTCAGTGAAAATTGCATTTATTACATGGAACTCTGAGAAATCAAATAATAGAGGAACATAATCATTCATTTCCTCAATGAAAGGATGGAGAAAACAGAATCCCAGGAGGCCTTCAGTAATTAAAATGGCATTATATTCACGGCATGATTTTAGATAACATATTCTAAGTCTCTCCTATCCTTTTCATATAACCACACATTATTGATGAACAGGCATCAAGAAAGCATTAGGTGATATTTTATTGCATTATTTTAAGCCACAGAGGTTTTTATATATGAAGGGTATAGATTTATGCTGATGATTCAGCTACGAAGCAAGCACATCAATTTGTTCATGGATGTGAACTGGTGATTACCTCCATTAAAGTCAACAGGGCAGACTGATCACTTTAATTTGGGCAGAGGCATGCAAACAGCATTCGCTAGTGGTATATGTACCTAAGAACACAGGGAAAAGAGCTGTTCTGCATCCCCATGGAGCCCTAGGAATACAGATTTGTGTTCTTCTAGGTTAGAACTGCAGGCCGGGGTATGAAGCATAGTGGGATCAGGAAGAAATTGCTGCCTAGCGTCCTGTGGCAGGATTTTGTATACATTTCATTAAGTATTAACCTGTCAATGCTGATTGGACGGTAAACGGCAGGAAGGATGGCACAGAGAACATATACTTGCTCCCTATTTCAGATCCTAGAAGTTGGGGCTCTCCTCTGTATGACTAGGTTATGACCAGTTGAGTGGTGTTCAGCTTTATACAGAGTGGAGGGGACCTGTGGGATTCAGTAAATTAAAAAACTGGAATTAAGTATCTGTGATGCCAGCAGTGTGTGCTAGGTGTAGCGAGGGCTCTGTCCTGCCAGAATTCATGGTCTCACTGGGGAAATGTGACGTGACTTTTTCAGCAGCGCCAGTTTACGCTTGTACAGTGCAATTGGTTTAGAGAATGGAGGTTGGAAAGGTGATGCGGTTACGGGGTTATGGCCGAGAAGGCAGGGGGAAACGGTGTCAGAGTCTGGGATTTGACACTAGCGACACTGGAGAATTAGCAATTCGTTTGTTGCTAGGGCGCTCTCGGCAAGCACTGTGGGCATATATATGCACATGCTAGAACCGTTTTCCTGACTCAAAAGTTCCACTTCTGACCCCAGCAAAAACTGCATGCCTAAAGGTGTAAGCTACTTTCTTTTTGGTAAGAGCAAACACTGGAAACTCCTTTAAATGTATGATGACAGGGAATTGACTTATCCAATAATGAAGCAAAAATACTCAGGGATTTTATTCAACCATTAACAAAGTAATTACAAGTATATAGAGACTCTGGAAAATATTTGTGATATAGTAAGTGGTGACAAAGATGCAAACTGAGATTGCAACTTTATAAAAATTATACATAATGGAAGGATAAATGATATGAATAGTTACACGGAGAGTAGACCTCCCTTTATTCTCTATTGCTGCCTTTGTAGTAGTATACACAATATGAACTTTATTTATTTATTTAAATTTAATTTATTTATTTGACAGAGAGTGAGATCACAAGTAGGCAGAGAGGCAGGCTGAGAGAGAGCAAGAAGCAGGCTCCCCGCTGCGCAGAGATCCTGATGCAGGGCTTGATCCCAGCACCCTGGGATCATGACCTGAGCCGAAGGCAGAGGCTTAACCCACTGAGCCACCAGGGCACCCCTATTCATTTATTTTTAAAAGATTTTATTTATTTGACAGGCAGGCAGGGAGAGAAGGAAGCAGGCTCCCTGCTGAGCAGAGAGCCCTGATACGGGGTTTGATCCCAGGACCCTGAGATCACCACCGAGTCACCCAGGTGCCCCCAAAATATGAACTTTAAAAATGCATTTACATGTTTAATTCTACCAAAATACAAGCTTCTCTAGGAAATACGAATCCTATTTAACTTGTTCACCTCTAGGTCTCCAATGTATGGTACCATTAGGCACTCTCAATATTTGAATGTTTGAATACATCCGTGATTGGATGTTATTATTACAAAATTTCTTTATTTTTATAGTGACCTTTCAGCAAAATGCACAATATGAGAATAACATTTGTCAACTCCTTACTGGGTGCTAGGTTAAGTACTGTAGCCAGGTTTCATTTCAACCCTATCACCACTTTGTTGTTATTTTATAGTTCTGTTTTATAGTTGAGGAAATTGAGGCTTTACAGAGGCAAAGTACCCTGCTCAGCTAGAGAGTATAAGAGTCAAGATGTAAATCTCAGGCTACCAAACTCCATAGCCTAAGATCCTGACCATTTTATGATTTTGAAAATTAAAATATGTAGAATAAATCAGGAGTTTCAGATGCTTAAGAGAAGTCGTTTAAAACAAGGGCGTAAAAGTGTTTCTCACTTCCTCCTGTTCCCCTACCCCCAGTGTCTTCTTACTGCCCCAGCTGCCAGCTTCTACTGGGCCATCCTTCCCTGATCAAAGGATCCCTGTTGACTATGTCCTGTAGCCTTCAGAACTGCACTTACTAGCAGTCAGGTTGATACAATCCTCTCAGTCTGAGGCAGCTGCATTTTATTAATTTTTTTATTTTTATTTTTTTTAAGATTTTATTTATTTATTTGACAGAGAGAGAAATCACAAGTAAGCAGAGAGGCAGGCAGAGAGAGAGGGAGAAGAAGGCTGCCCACTGAACAGAGAGCCTGATGCAGGGCTCGATCCCAGGACCCTGAGATCATGACCTGAGCCAAAGGCAGAGGCTTAACCCACTGAGCCACCCAGGCGCCCCGGCAGCTGCATTTTAAAAGGATTCCATAATATCTCTGCGTGAGAGACATGGCTACAGACAAGTTCTGGGACATCCAGACCTTTCAGTCTCTTCTCAAATCAAGTTGTGAAGGTGGCCATGTGGTCTACTGAGATGTCCATCTCCATGGAAGTCTATCATCATCTTAAGGTCAAATCCCTCTGTCTTAATAGCAACGCCTTCTGTCTTGCCTCCCAGAGATTTCAGGGAAATGTGTATCATATTGTTTCGTACTGAATTTAAAAAATCCCATCGGTGATATAGGAGGCATGTTCTGTAGAAGCCTAGAAATTCTACATGAGATGGGCATGTATGAAGAAAGCCGTTTGTGTGCAGAGAACTGAATAAATCTGTGGACAGAGACCGTGGCACCCTTCATTGCCCTGTTTGTTATAGAGAACAACAACAGTTGGTGTGGAATTTGTGTTATCCTCTCTTCTCTTTATCGTTTAATATGGCTAGGTGACTGTGGTGACTAGAGATTTCATAAATCCTCTTGTAATAATAAATAAGTTCATTTTATTCTCAAATTTATGGTGATGATGCAATATTAACCCGGGAAGCAAGTGCTTTATAAACCTCCGAATTGTTGTCCTGCTTCATTTCAAGAGTGTGCTCTTCTTAAAACACCACTATGTTACCTGAAGCTGTAAAAATTAATGAAATGATAAAGTGTTTTGGGGGTTGAATGCACTGAATATGTGCTGCTGTTTGGAATTGAACAGAATTACAAATATTAAAAAATCTAATTTCTTTTCCAGGACCAGAAAAGAAGAAAATGTTCTCGTTTTTCTGATGCACCTCATATCACTTTGGAGTTAAATACCTAAATACTTTATTAGCAGAGGTTCTTAATGTTTAATTAAGGCTCAGCCTTCCAGGAATTTTGGCTTTTTTCTTGTGAGCATTCAAACAGGACTATGGCATTTTTGAGACGGAGCTACTTTCTTCAGTAGTGACGTCCCCACAAAAACCAAATTTCACAGCTGGGAGAGGCTGTTCATCTGGAGCTTTGAGCTGGTTTTATTTTGTTCTGTTGTTTGGTTGTGAAAAATATCTTGCATTTTGAACAATCGCATTGTATTTTTGTGAGGGCGCCATGCATTTGTGGTTTTGTCCATTTTAATTCTGCCATCATTGTCTCTGGAATATCTGCTTTTGGTCAACCGGTGTATTGAAAGGTTAGGGACTGGATCCCAGTTGTACAGAATCAGTTGGAGGAGCAGGTTGCTTTCTTAACAGCATCTCTATGAGTTCTCCTTGCGGGCTTGTTGTCTTTCAAATCTTCCTGGTGCTCTCCTCCTTTGTTTTGGCCTCTTTATACACAGTGTGCCTCCAGAACAGCAAAACGTCATGATCTTTGAGCGTCCTGACAATTGTGCTACTCAGGCAATGAGAAAAGAAGCATTTAAGATGCCTCTCCGTGATGTGTTGCCTGCTTCCCACCCAGGACTACTAATTGTTCCTTTCTCTGGGCTCCTAAAGTTCTTGTCGTCCTCAGCACACAATTCAGTGATGGCTACTAAGCTTC
This sequence comes from Mustela nigripes, assembly GCF_022355385.1. NCBI lineage: Eukaryota > Metazoa > Chordata > Mammalia > Carnivora > Mustelidae > Mustela > Mustela nigripes. Next base: position 44,531,761 of record NC_081563.1, on the reverse strand, counting down.
CTCCTTTTCCTCAAGAGAACTGGTTTTTGAGACACGGAGTGAGAGATAGAAGACGAGGCTGAGTCCGCTTAGCTGTTGCTGCCCCAAAGCCACTGTTCTCAGAAGGTATAGAGGAGGATTTCCTGTCCCACGAGGTTGCTGGGAATTTAGATGGGTTGGCTAAACCAAGGAGCAAGGCCACTTTTACTTGTGACCGAGACTCTTCCAGAAATCCCAAATCAATCTAAATAGTCCAACATCTAATCACTACTGATATGTTTTATTGTTTTCTAAGCTTCCAGGATAGCTGGGGACTCTTGTTGTCTCCGCTAAGTTGTAAACAAATCAAGAACAAAGTAATCAGGCCACAGGCAGGCCGTGAGTGTCACCTGCTTGATTGACTCAGGCAGGTTTCAAAGTTTTATTAAAATTAATCATATTGGGGGGCGCCTGGGTGGCTCAGTGGGTTAAAGCCTCTGCCTTCCGCTCAGGTCATGATCCCAGGGTCCTGGGATCAAGCCCTGCATCGGGCTCTCTGCTCAGCGGGGAGCCTGCTTCCTCTTCTCTCTCTGCCTGCCTCTCTGCCTACTTGTGATCTCTCTCTGTCAAATAAAAATAAATTAAAAAAATTAATCATATTGGTCAACATCTTTTGGGTTGCAGCCTAGTAACATTAGTCAATTAATGATTTGTTGTCCATTTTTTTTACTTACATAAATATTTTTCAAATATCTTGTGATTCTTGTCTACCAATTTCTACCTGCTCCTTACCTTCCTCTTCTTAGGAAGATCATCATGCTAAATTGGTTTTAAAAAAACCCAAACAACAAAAAACAAACAAATAAACAAAAACAAGGTCTATGGGGGAATACTGTGACTTGAAAAATAGGACATTTTATTTTTTTCTGAGTTTCATATCCTAGCATCAGAACTGTAGTTAAAGAACAGGTAAAATAAATCATCAAGTACTTATTCTGTGTGGTAGTCTTGATATTATTTGGCATTTCGAGCTACAGTAGTGATTGGGACCTGTCTCCAAGACCAAAACTTAGCATTTGGTGACAGAGTTGTAGAGATTGCGATATATTAAAACCATGTTCAGAGTCACCATGATGCAAAGGGTCCAGTGAAAAGCAGAAAGGCAAGCCTAAGGAAGATAGGAATTTGGAGTCCATGGCCAGTTTAAGATGTGCAAAGCTGACTGCCTTTGGAGATATTGAAATCCTGAGCATCTTGTTGGAAATATTTTCAGTGTCTTAGAATACAATACCAGGGGGGCGCCTGGGTGGCTCAGTGGGTTAAGCCGCTGCCTTCAGCTCAGGTCATGATCTCAGGGTCCTGGGATCGAGTCCCGCATCGGGCTCTCTGCTCAGCAGGGAGTCTGCTTCCTCCTCTCTCTCTCTGCCTGCCTCTCTGCCTACTTGTGGTCTCTCTCTGTCAAATAAATAAATAAATAAATAAATCTTAAAAAAAAAAATTAAAAAAAAGAATACAATACCAGGTAAATAAAATTCTGATTTTAGGTGGACTTAAACAGTAGAACATTGCAGAGTGGAGCCTGCCAGACTTGAGGGTTTATGGATCAGTAAATTAAAGAGAATAATTAAAGGATATTGGGAATAGTCAGCTCTTAACTTTTTCTAGGTGTTATTAGCATGGTTTCCCCCTAATTAGATTCTACTGGGCAATGAGTTTCCCACTTTAGATCTAAGCCATAATAGAGTTTATTTAAACAAAAAATGAACACGCATTTCAAAAGATACACAAAGAAAAGTTCATTATCACCATGCAGAAGTTACTGGGGGGCATCTCCTTCCTCAGGAGCTGATCCCCTTTTTCTCAGCCCTCAGGCTCTCTTATTGTCATATATAAAGCCACGTGCCAAAGCTTTCAGCTTAAGTCCAGGGCTGTGCAAAAGTGTGACCTCGAGTCTCACACACCAAGCAAGAATGATAGCAAACAAACCTATCTGAAATGCTCATTTCATAAAATGAAAAGCTGTCCAACAGCAAAAATAGGAAGAATTTAATTGAACATTAGAAGAAATGGAAATTAAATACGTACATCTTTCTGGAAAAGTCACCCCATCCTGACATTTTTTCATGCCACCGTGAACAGGGACACTACCTTATGGACTCAACAGTGGACCAAAATATAGGAACCATTGTTCAGTACGATAGTGTTAGTAAATACCTGCTGGAAGGTAATATAAACATTGATGCGCTAGATTAAAGGGGTAGCTCAGCTAGATCTTTGAGAGTATATGATGTACTGCATATAATATATACATATATATAAAAGCTATTAAAGGCTCTTTAATTCATTACACACATATTGAGCACCAATTTTATATCACATACTTATTGTGGCTCTTAGAATGTAAAATGTGCTTGAATACAAGTATAATGAAGACTAACAAAAATGTGAAGTATAGACAACAGAACAAAAATCGAGAACCTGCATTATATTTGCTCTGCCTCCAAGAAGCCTCACGCCTCTGGGCATTTGGCATCCTATAAATGGGCACAGTAAGACATATTTGTCTTTAAAAATTGAATTTATTTTCACCATTTTACTTAGTTTTCAGAATATCTGAAGAATCTGAGGTAAACTATAAGAAACCGATAATGTTTGGAATTTCATCTGTGGTTTCTCAGAGTACATATTCTCACTGCAATAGACTTCAAGTGTTCTTCCTTAAAAGCTTCAAAATGGGATTCTTAACATTAAATGATTTATTGAAGTAATCTTTGAAAGTGTTCCTAGTATCTCCATCTACCCATCTCCTTTTGCTGATAAGAAAATGGTCCTCCAGATGTGAAGGGACTATATAACCAGTGGTGGTTAAGCCTCCTGACCTCCAATCCCTTGCTCTCCACACTGTCTGACTAAGCTTTCTTTTGCATTTGGAACACACACATGTGTGGTGAATTTTAATCTTCCAGAGCATTAAGGCATGGTAAGGAGGCAGCCTGGTTTTGGAGAGCAGAGGTGGCAGGATACAAAAGGGCAGGTGATGCAAGGCTCAGGGGATTCTTGTTCTGCTAATCACTTGTTCTACTTGCCCTACTGCTCCTAGCCCTGGTGGCCCTTCTCTGCTCCTTTGCCCTTTCTAATCCCCATCCTCTTGTCCTCTTGGCACTATCCTGATGGGACTGATCAGTGTTTTGATGGTGGCTTTGTGTGCTGTTGACCTTGGCCAGTCAATCTGACCTTGTATTACCAACTCTCCCTCCTTGAAGAAGAATGACACAAATTGAAATGCTCGACTCGGGAGCTCGAATATAGTGCAGCTGTTTTGTCTGGCATAGTATTTTTAAAAATCAAAACTGAATGCCTTTATACTAGACCCACATATTCCAATTTGTTGTACACTCTATCATTGCCTCCTGGATTAGGTCAGCCTTTTCAATGGATTTCTCAGGACTGGCTAGACCCTGAAAGCCCTTGAGTAGGCTACTGGTGGACTAGCATTTTCCTGACAGACTCTGATAGGCAGATAAGGGTTCTGTTGGGTAGAACTCTCTCATTTTCAGTTTCCTGTGAGTCTCTTTTAAATACAAAGTATACTGTACCCTTATTTGTAACAGGATTCCCTTGGATGCAGGACTCTGGAGAAGGTGCAAGTTCAGGCAACAGTATACTTCCCCTTTGCCCCAACATGACTTTCTCTCCATTTCTCTTCCATCCAGGTTGCCAACTTGGCCTGTTCCATTTCCAACAATGAGGAAGGGGTAAAATTAGTCCGGATGGCAGCCACCCAGATTGACAGCCTGTGTCCCCAGGTAAGCCTCATTCACTTTGTTTCAAAAGCCCATTGGTGGCCTAACACTCGGGGTCCTCTCCAATCAGGCCCTCTGGTCTCTCCCTGCCTTGCTTTGTCATTGTCCCTGGGCTGTTTCAAGATCTCTCTCTCTCTCAAAAAGAATTTCTAACTGCCCCAGTCTTCAAAACTACTGTGGTAATTATTGTGTTTTCCACTCCTATTGACTTTGTTCTGTTTGGGACTGTCATTTAAATGCTCCATATCTATTTATCTTGTCTCAACTAAATTCTAACCTTGTACATGGAGGACAGGAGTTAGCTTTCTACTACATCTGCGCTAAGTAAATACAACTTGTCCAGGAAACACTTTTTGAAACGTGAGGCTGATGACTATATCTTAAAAACAAAAACAAAAAACAAAGCAAATGAAAACACATGGTAGTTGATAATATATTTCACCTTTCGTGTTTTTTATTATCTTTTGAACCCTGACAACCCTATCTGTAGAAGCTACGGTGTCCAGGGTTTCAATGTGGCCTTTGACCTTCTTGTTTTTTTTTGGTGGGCTTTTTTTGTTTTGTTTTGTTTTTTGTTTTTTTGTTTGAATAGTGTAGTCAGTGTGTTTCTGGATATTTCTAACAAATAGGTCATCAATGCTGCTCTCACACTGGCTGCCCGACCACAGAGCAAAGTTGCTCAAGACAACATGGATGTCTTCAAAGACCAGTGGGAGAAGCAGGTCCGAGTGCTGACAGAGGCCGTGGATGACATCACCTCAGTGGATGACTTCCTTTCTGTCTCAGGTAATCATAAATTGGCCTCTTCCAAGGCAGCTGGAGGAGAACAAGATTAGGAGTATCTTGCAAGGGTCATAGGTCTCTGTTTCAAGTGGTCTTCTTGGCCCTTTGAGCTTTCACTCATCTCTGCAAATGTGATTGGAATATCCTCTTAGAAAGTCTTCTTTTGTGGGCACATTATTTCAAAACACCGAGTCAAAGCATTTGAGAGGAAAACACAACTTCCCGATGAAAAGATCGGCAACCTGGAAAGATTATTTAAGGAGACGTAGGTTCCTTTTTTAGTTCCTAGAGTTTTTAAAGCAGGTTGGGTTGGCATACATCTGAATAACCCATCTTAAAAAAGGGTATGGTATGTGAGATTGGTTAATCCTCATAGTTTGTATCTAAAAAATCAAAAAAGCAATCAGCCTAATTTGACCATGTTTGAAGGGGTCATTTTTTCCAATAAATGAAGTTACCCTGGTTTATGATAAGGCAGGTAGTCGAACATAACACAATTAAAAAAGAAAAAAAGGCAGGTACAAATACTTGTCACTTAATGTACCCACTAGGAGATACTTGGGAGCCATTGAGGTTTTGAATACTTATCTGTGAGGATGTGTAAGGAAGTTAGAGAAAACCAGTAGAACGAGTCCTCACTTGAAATTTTAACTTCTTTCTTTGTAGATGAAGCCAGACTGAAGGATGCTAGTGTATTTGAATAACTGTGTAGTCAATTTGACCTTTAATGGTACTCATCAATGCTGTTTCAAAATTGGGCTACCAGCCAGCAAATGGGCTTTTTTCCAAATACATTTGTCCAAACACATTTGGCACATTTTACGTAAAAGAGTCTCTGTGGGAGGAATGGGAGAGGAGGTTGCTGAAAACATCAGCCTCCTTTGTGAGGCATTAAAATAATCAAGTGACCCTTGAAAATTAAAATTGACCAGATATTGACTCTACCCACAGGTAGACCAAGCCTTGACCAGGGCCTGCCTATCCTCACCCACCTGAGGCCTGGGACAGAAGGCGTCACAGCAGTACTGGTGGGATCCAAGCAGAAGGGACCCTGACTGCAATAATTTAGAAGGGATTTCCGGGGGATGCATATCCTATTTGGAGATTTTGTCTAGGTGCAGTCTTTGCTTCTCTGTAAGAAACAGACGACGGGTTCCTACTGAGGGCTTCTGTCTGAAGCTTGTCTGAGAGCAGCAGAGTCAAATCTTTAGGTCTGATTGATAATGGAAAACCCAACTTTGAAACCATGGAGAGCAAGAGAAGGCAGATGGGAAAAACGAATGAACAAGTGTTCAGTGTCTATAATTTACCTGACTCTGCTGTTCGCTTTAATTCTTACCAAAATTCTGTAAGATAGGTATTAGTATTCCAGGTCTTCCTTTGAGTAAAATAAGTCACCAAGGGGGTAGGTAATTGGGCAGAGATGGTGTGAAAATCTAGATAATCCTCTTTTTCAGAAGCTATGTGGGTCTTGGTGAGTCAAGATAGCAGGGAATTTCTTACAGCACATCTAGCTTTCCTTGTTAGTGGTTCTCTTCTGCCCACCTCTGGTATCCTCATTCCACACTCTCTAATTCCTTTCAGAAACCTTTCTTGTTTTTCATTTCCAAGGTGCGATGTTTCAGTGACTTTTCAAAGCAGCTCTTCATTTAAATATACCCGTAGCTGGGAGCTAGCTGATAAAGAATTCAATACGTTGCCATTTCTGAGATTAGCTTTGACAATGGCTGAGTCCTAACCCTGTAAAAGATCATCTGAACAGTGCATCTCTCGTGCAGTGCTTAGAAATTATTGAGATAGGCATGCTGGGAGTTCGGATGGTGGGGAATAAACGGGTGGTCACCTCTTGTATCTAGTCAGTCTCTGCCAGATGACTCTAGTGGCCCCCAGACAGGGCAGGGGTTCCCCCTCACCAGCCTCAGGTCTCACAACAATCCTCTTAGCCCCTGGAAATTTGCTTCTGTCACCCCTTTTGCCTGCAAATGAGTAGAAAATTTGCCTGGACTCCCTTTTTCAAAGAGGAATCATTTCAGAACTTAGAAAGTTCCCAACTTCTCCTTTTCTTAAAATACATGTACAAAAATTTCTGAAGGTAAGGAAGAGCAGGGTGAGGAGGTCTTATCTCAGACTGTTTCCATTTGGAAAGCTTTTTCTTAATTTTCTTCCCCCAGCCCTGCCTCTTCACCACGTTTCTCCCTGCGTTTCCTTTGTGTATCTCATTATTACCAGCAACAAGGAAAGGCTTTGGCTTCTGCTGATAACACTGTGCAGTCCAACCCCAGTGGTACAAATGCCACGGCAGGCCATGACAGGAGAATGAACAGGTACTGTCAGGGAGCCAGCCTTGGCCGAGCCTGCCGGAGCATGCTTTTGGAGTTGACAGTTGGAGGTGGCAGGTACCTTTCCACAGCCGGGCTTGACAAATAATAACACAGCCCGCCCGGTCCTGCTGGTAGGCTATGGATACGACCCAATTGTTGGGGAAACTACTTCTCCTCTCCTCTCCAAGCTGAAGCCAAAACATTTGCATCAGTAAATTGCAAGTTTGGCCCAGGAGATCTTTTGGAATGGCATTAATGACATTTTATGTATCAGTTTCTTCTAAGGGGAATATCTGTCCTGGCAGGAAACTGTATTTAAAAAAAAAAAAAAAAAAAAAAAAAGGCAAAGATCTTTGTTTTTAAAAGCCTACAGTTTTGGGGCGCCTGGATGGCTCAGTGGAAAAAATAAAATAAAATAAAATAAAAGCCTACAGTTTTGTTTTGTTCATGCTACCTGAAACTGTGTCCTTGAGTGCTTAATCTGTCCATGTGAAATGCAACAAGTTGGAGGAGTAATGATGCTAGCTATTAACATTACAGGAGCAAAACCAATTTTCAGATGTGGCCTGGACTCGTAAAAAAGTGAAATGGCTGTGTTAGGACACTTAAGTTTTTCCCACTGGGTAAGAACTACAGTTTTTAATAGTGTTTTAAAATGAGTGTCTTCGCATTAAGCATGTGACAGTTTAATTCTTGGGTTTGGTTCACATAATAGCAGGCATCTAAGATCTGAAGAACAGATAAACAGAATCCCATAATGTCCAAGCATTTTGTTGTGTTTGCCTGTTGTTTTTCTTTTAGCTCCAGGTCTTGAGTTTGTGAGAGTTTTTAAAAGGAACCAGTGAACTTTGGTTTTGGATTTAGAATCTATACCTTTTGTGGTTTATAATAAATGCTCTGGTCATCGGTGATTTTTTTTAATAACAAAATTACATCTTTTCTGAAATAGTAAGGTTGAAAAAATTCAAGCTAGCTTACTGCAAAAAATATTGCAGTAAAGTGTTTTACGCTATATTTAAAAACCATGCTTCCTGTCCAGGTGTGACATCCAGAGAACCTGAGGGGTTTTTCCCCAGCCATGGAGCCCTGTCTCTTTATGCTTCTTATTTTTCTACTGTATTCTTTTCTAGTTGGGACAGTATTCCTGTTTTTACTTCCTGAGTTCTTTCTCTTAAAAATCCTTTAGGATAAAAATACATAGTGGTCTCCTTTCAATAGATACGTTTATTTAGTGCCTTTTTCTTTGATCACCTGCAGTGTATAAGGCACTGTCAGGAATGAAAATATGAATGAAGGACCGAGTCTGCCTTCAAATAATTCACTGTACCTCTTGATCCTAGACTGGTGTGCTTCCAGATTTGTGGGTCCCAGACTTTGAGGGTGGAGGGAGAGAAGGAGAGGAGAGGAGAAGTTATTACAAGGGGTGTGGAACTCTCTCTATATACTATGTGGGATCTTTTGATCAACTAACATGTCTGTATGAACAGGTCCTGTTCTTTCTCAAATACATTGTTCATATTGAGCTTAATAAAATGCAAATCTATTTTGAAACATTCCAAATACTAGCTTTTACATATACACCATCCGCCAATATAACTACTATCGTGAGGGAATTGTGATTCATTTTTCCATAAAAGGGGTACCCCAAAATGGAAATGCTGGGAAATGCTGAGTAAGCTATCTTAGCAGTTAAAAAAAAATTGGTTAAGAAAAACTAGTCAATAAATTGTAAAATTTATACTTTAGTCACATAGCGTGATTAACTAAACTAACCATTGCACAAATTAGTTGATTTGGCTAATTAAAAGCAATGCTTTTGAGATCTGGATTTCCAGCTTCTGCTAGCCTCTTTCAAATATGTATCCTTTAATCTATTAAAGCATATTTTTTTTCTGGTGTCCTAATTAACCTAGTTGCACATTTCTAGTTTGGGAAATAGGTTTTAAAGAAAAAAAATACCATTTCATTTTAAGATATTAGGTTATGAGTGGGCTTCTTAGAATTAAAAAAAATTTTTTAATCAACTCTAGGGAGATTATTAGGATCTAATATAATTAAGACATTCCATCTCGGTTCTGCTTTCAGAATAGAGATGGAATCTAAAATTCAATCTATAAACTATGTGTGAAAAAGCAGTAGTGTTGCTGTCCTATTGTTTTAGAGAAAGGAAAAATAGCAGATGGATACATGTTCTTGACATGCAGCCCCTTCTAGTTGCTTGCTTTGGGGCAAGGGCACATTTGAATCCTCTGAAGAGATCCAGCAGGGCCATAAGCCAGGACTTTCAAAATCAAACTTTTGTATTTGAAACCCTATATCAGGTTTGAATAAACCTTTTACTCAGGTGTCCTTTTAAGTGAGTTTGTTTGACACAAACTGGAATCTCAGAAAGCGGTGGTTTTTAGAATTCCTTAACCAAACTGAAAGCATCTTAAAGTCTGTATTTCTACAATTGTTTCTTTTTTTACTCGAGAAAATGTTAGCATTCAAGAAGTACTACTTTTTGTGAGTTTTAAAAATCTGAGTATTAAAATTTTCCATTTTTTCCATTGTATTTTCTGTTTGAAATTAAAGAACTGGAAAAGGTAGAAATCAGAAATTCGTAGTGGCTTGAATGAGGAAATCCTCTTGAAACAGAGGTTACACTATGAAAAGTTATACTTTGCAAGTTTTTGCCTAGGGTCCTGAAAGAACAGATATTCCTTCTGAGTGACTGATTTAATGAAAGGAGAGATCCATGGTGCAGACTGGAGTTGGCTGAGTACCTTCCCCTCTTTCTTTATTTAGAAATTTTTTAAATTCAGAGCCAGCCTGAGAAAATTCTCGAGATAATTTCTTTAAATGCTTTATTAACTATTTATTGAATTTTTTAAAAGTTACCAGATTACTTAAGATTATTTCTTACTTGTTCTCTTTATTTATAGTGTGTGTGTGTGTGTGTGTGTGTGTGTGTGTGTGTGTGTGTATTTTTGGCTTAAGTTCTTTTCTTTCCATAGAGCACTAAACTTTTTCAACATTTCCTTAGAATTCTGTTTCTAAAGAATGTTCAAGGGGCATAATTATAGATCTCACTTTGGGCATAAAAAATACAAAATTGCATACGTGCAACACCATGAGGGACCGAATTGCACGTTTTCTCTATGCTACTAGAGAGTGAAACTTGCCAGCTTGCCTGACTGGATTCTACTTTGGGCAATGAGGGAGAATGATCACTGACCTTGACTCTAATCTGAGGGAGACAGCCACAGACTGGATTATATTTTAACTGTGGAGAATACTGTCATCCTCTTCATCTGGTCAGTTTTCCTATTGCATATACCTTGTGCATGACATGACATGAAAAAACTGATTAGGTGGTATTGGTCATTTCAGAGTTTCCCTTGAATGTCTTCTTAATAAAAACATGATTAAAAAAAAAAAAAAACAAAAAACAAAAAACCAAACATGCACCCCAAGCTTGTTTCTGGTCATGTTTGGAAATGTTTCTGCCTGATCAGGTTGGCTTCATGTTCACTGCCACAACCACTTTTTTTTCCTTTTTTCTTTTTGTAAGATTTATTTATTTGAGAGCGAGAGAAAGGGTGAGAGTAGGAGTATGAGTGAGAGCAGGGGTGGGGATGGTGGGGGGGGCAGAGGGAACGGGACAAGCAGACCTCCTGCTGAGTATGGAGCCTTCCCCAGGGCTGGATCCCAGGACCCCAAGATCATTACCTGAGCTGAAACCAAGAGTCATTGCTCAACTGAGTAAGCCACCCATGCACTCCTGCCACAATCACTATTAAAATGCAATAAATCTCAGATATTGAAAGGATGGTGTTGGAAGTATGGCCCCCAAGCTCACAGCATTAGAATCACCTGGACACTAGGTAGAAATGCAATTTCTTGGGCCCACCCCAGGCCTACTGAGTCAGAAACTCTAGGAGGAGTGACACCTTGGCATTCTGTATGATGTTGGGAGCCTCGGGCTTATGCTCAAGTTTGAGAACTGCTACTGTAATTATAAAGTATATTCTTAAAATGTCATTGCAGTGTTACAAGGTATGTATTGAGATGTGCAAGGTGATGGGTCAGGAAGTTGATGACTTGCTCTTAGGTGGCTTATTAAGTGTGTGAATGGTATAAAATCATGTAAATATGTTTGTATTTCCTCTGCAGAGAATCACATCTTGGAGGATGTGAACAAGTGTGTCATAGCCCTCCAGGAAGGGGATGTGGACACCCTGGACCGAACTGCGGGGGCCATCAGGGGCCGGGCAGCTCGAGTGATACACATTATCAATGCAGAGATGGAGAACTATGAAGCTGGTGTATATACTGAGAAGGTTCTGGAAGCTACAAAATTGCTCTCTGAGACAGGTAAACAGGGATATTAGATACAACCAAAATGTCAATGCCATGATTAATTTCCATATTTGAATTAATCTTTTTTATTGTCTTTTATAAGCCTCTGTGCTTCTGAACTACATCTGATCATAACAGGGGAACTCTCATTTTTTTTTAGTTTGAATTTGTATAACTTTAGCAGAATAACAACTTTATTGCTTTGCATGTATATACTACTTTATAGTTTTCACCTGTGATCTCCCTTGATTCTCACAAGGGTCTTATGAAATAGGTAAATTTTTAATTATCTCTGACTATGGATATGAAAGTGGAGGTTTAAATGACTCAAGAGACTGGAAAGAGGTCGCCAGTCTAGAAAACAGTGGCGATGTGGTGGAAACTGGGAATCTTGAATTTGAAACCATTTCTCCATCTGTTTCTTGAGAAGACAGGACCTTGAGGAAGGAGAAAGCATAAAGCCTCTTGATAGTATCTGGATATGAAATGCTCGAAGGGGTGGTAGATGCCAGGGGTCAGAGTTTGAGTATGTGCCTTGCTCCTCTAAGAAAGCCTTCGATGTTCTGTTCTAGAGTGCATGCTGTTCACTAGGGGATTCCAGCTGTGGTAGTCTCGGGTACTCGTGGGAGCCGGTCATAGCTCTCTGGTGCATTGGGATGGAGAAAAAAGGCTTATTTTCACTGAGTTAGAAGAACAGTCCATCCCTTTGAATAGTTGTGTCAAAGACTGCCCGATTTTTAGTAGTTTTTGCTCTAGATAAGAGTCACTGGGCTTCAGACCTTTTCTCAAGTCCCTAATACTATGTGTGTGTGTATGTGTTGTCAGGGGGACCAGTGGTTAGAAAGTTCAGGGAAGGAGAGAACACAAAGGGTTAGAAAAAAGAGAATTTAAGCTTGTTTTGGATGGGAAACGGTAATGAACGGAGTCCTATGTGGGCACACAAGGACCTCTCCTCACATGTCAATTGTGGCCTTTCCTGGTCTGTAGATGGACTGTGGAAACTATTAGGATTTAAAAAACAAACAACAAAAAAAACGTGTTTCTGAAAGGTCAGATAAAGCAGTGTTCCAAGTTCTACATGATACAACATGTTAGTTAAAATAGGTTTCCTTCTACAGGGAAAAAGGTTATTTACAAAGACATCTGTAGATGTTTGTTAGTCTGAAATAGCAAGGAAAAAACCAGCAATAAACGTGGACCTCAGATGCTCTCTTTGAAATATAAACAGAAAGGGGATTGAGTATCATCACAACAGAAAGAGTACATTCAGGGATTGTTGCTCTTGAGAATCATCACAGATTTCGGATTAGGAATAATAATAATGATAATAAGATATATCTGCATTTTAATTAGTTGAAATTTAGCACTGTCTTCTTTCAACGTGGCTTGTCCTTAGCATTCAATAAAGCAGCACAAAGCAAGCCCTACAGTTTCTTTCCTCATTTGGAAGAATTAAGAACAGGCATTTTATTCTCCAACATAAAGACTTTTTTTCTTCACCACCACCCCTTTTTTAAAGAACATTATATTTATTATAATGATAGAGAGAAAGAGAGAGAGACAATAGCTAGAGAGGGAACACAAGCAGGAGGAGTGGGAAAAGCAGGCTTCCCGCCAAGCAGGGAGCCTGATGAGGGGTTCTTCATTGATCCCAGAACCCTGGGATCATGACCTGAGCCAAAGGCAGCCGCTAAATAACTGAGCCACCCAGGCACCCCTTTCTTCACCCTTAAGAAGACCTTGCATTTCTGTGGCTCTCAGTTTCTGGCCCCTTAGTATTCTGTTAGGAAGTCTCAGCTTATACCGTGCATTGGCCACATGGCAACCCTTCCTTGGGTCTGACCCTGGGGAAGGAGTACCAGAGAAGGTGGAAGGCATGAAGGCAGGACTGTCAGCGCATGCCGGCTCATGACTGGGAGGCATATTCATTGTAACAAATGAAAGGCACAGAGGGTGTGGCCAATTTACGTGTGACTTTGTGCACACCAAGAATTCATGCATTGTTCAAGAGACATTCTGGAGTTGTTTTTGCATTGTATTTTGGGCTGCTTTAATGAACAGAAGGTACGGTGCCCATTAGGTCAAAATCTGCTTAAAGGCAAGGGCAGCATGCTTAGTTGATTGAGCTATTTTTACATAATTTTCACTCAGACTCTTGGAATGTAAATTTTCTGGGTGATTTTCATTTCTTTCTTATCTTTTCTTTTTCTTTCTTTCTTTCTTTCTTTCTTCTTAACAACAAAATCAGTGAAATATGAAACAGCAATCCATCAGGATTGTTGTTGATCTAGATTTTTTTCTTATTTGTTTACTGTCAGGGCTTTTAAAACTCTCATTTCAACCCTTCCTTTCAGTGACTAAATACTCTGGGGAGTTAACTAAAGATACCTTTGTGATTCTGATGTTCACATACAGTTCTTAATTGAACAGAGAAGTGGTACAAAGCTTTTTATATTTTTCAAGAACTATTGATGGTAACTAGGGCAGTCATCAGGTGGAAGAGATGGAAATAGTTTCTACACAACTGTAGTTGAACATACAGAAATATGTATCAAGGAAAAGTAGATGTTGGTGGGCTCAGAACTAGAATATACAATGGATATGCATTCTTTGGCTTCTTTACTCAGGTTTTTCTTTCCTAAATAGAAACAATATTGCTTCTTATGAGTAGCTACACAGGTTGTCAAAGAAATGAAAGCAAAAGCTTGAGCTGTTAACTCATTCATGCTAATGAAAATTGCTGGGACTGTCCTAGACACTTGGGGGTTGGAGGGAGATGGTAGGAGGAGTTCTGCAATTGTGGTTGTGAAGTTTTGTTGAATTAGTCTACTTGTCACTGTCTGGCTGGGCTATGGAGACCTGTGTCCTCAAAATAAAACTGCTATATATATCTTTAATATCCAGATAATGCTTTGTTTCTGATATATATATATATATATATATATATATATATATATATATATATGAAGCATTATCAAACTTCGTTCTGAGAGTGCATTTTATTTTGGGGCTAGAACACAGGGGTGGTGGGCACAGAGGGCAAAGGTGCCAAAAGGAAGGGAGAAGGAAAGGAAGAGGAGTCCAGAATATGGAAGATAAAAAATACTGTGTTTTCTTCTGCCTGTCACCATCTCAGTTTTATGTCTGTGTTGTTATATCCCAGACCTTAAGGCAGAAGTTCTTAATCTCTGTACTACTGACCTTTTAGTTGAGGTAATTATTTCTTGAGGGTGGGGAGCTGCCCTGTGCCTTGTAGGATACCCAGCACCCCTGGCCTCTACCCACTTGATGCTTGGAGGACATACTTTCTTCCCCATTCCAAGTTGTGACCATCAGAAGTATCTCTGGACATTGCCAGAGGCCTGAAGGGTGGTCAGAATAACCTCCATTCAGGATAGCTGCTCTGAGGGAGAGAAATATCCCTAAATAGGGACAAGTTCAAACAAGGCAAAATGGAGCTTATGTACTGTGACCATAGGATAAAAGAAGCGAAGGGGGTGGGGTAAGAGAAGAATTACATATGTATTACAAAGAAGAATCTAAAAAAGGGCTGAACATTCCAAGTCTTGACTAGACCAGACTTTGCTGCTGAAGGGGTTTGCAAACATAGGCCAGCCCCCGTTTAGACATGGAAATGTTGCCAGGGAGGGCCTCTGCAGAAGGACTCCCATTTTACCACCTGGCTGCCTTCTCAGAGTGGCTAGAAATTGAAAGGGATCCAAAGAGTGACATAACAGTCTGTAGCTGATTTTCCATGAATTACTTGACTTTCTCAGTGAAGATAGTGTTTTGTTGAAGAGTGCTTTTGGTGTTTTTATGAATGCTGAATTAAATTTGAGAAAATAATTTTGTGGCTTATTAGTATGCTAAAATCCTACGGCAACATTATATAAAAATTTACCTTTTTTTTTTTTTTAAATAAAACTATTGAGGGTGATGAAAACTCAAACGTGGTCCACTTTGGACCCATTAAATACTTACATAGCATATTTAATGGGCTCTTCAGTAAAACCTGAATTCTAACAAATTCCCAACAACTTGGTAGTAAACACATGCATGGTTGACCAGACCCATCTCTAGAGATCTCATTTACAAGGTCAGATTGCTGCAGAAGGTTGGGAGGGGGGGTGGAAATACATTCAGTCATAGCATATTTAGGTATATAAAGAGTAGCTTATCTTCACTGAATGGATTATATTGAAATGTCGTTTTTTTATAAATTGGATATCTGATACAAGTTTGTGGCAGTGTGAATGTGGTTAGGTTGAGAGATCTTTGAATTCTGCCATCAGTTCCCTTTTCAGAGGGTACGAATAAAGAGGGGTGAAAAAAAGAGGAAACAGGAAAAAGTATTTTAAATGAAGACTTCATGTTAGTGGGCACTCGATATGTGGAGAATTAAAATTCCAGTACTTTGGAGAACATGTGGTCCAAACAGATGGTAGAGTTTTCTTTTTCTTTTCTCTCTTTCTTTTCACTCTCTTTCTTTCCCCCTCTCTCTCCTTTTTTTTAAATTAAAACTATTTTTTTACAGCAGTTTGATGTTCACGGCAAAACTGAGGAGATAGTACAGAAAACTCCCATGTACCCCTAGACTCCATACATTCATAGACTTTCTTATGATCAGATACCCTACCAGATTAGTACATTTATTACAGTTAGAAAAGCTGCACTGACACATCATAATGGCCCAATGTCCATCCTTTATCATGCTGTTCACTCATGTTATACTTTCTGTGGGTTTAGACTAACATATAATGACCATTACACTGTATGATAACATAATGATGGATATCTTCATTGCCCTAAAAGTCATCTGTACTCCACCTATTTATCCCTCAACTCCCCCCCCCCCCATCCACCCTTCACCCCTGGCTCCACTGATCTTTTACTCTTTCCACAGTATTGTCATACAGAATGTCATATAGTATATTGCCTTCTTAGTTTCTTTCCTTCACTAAATAGAGATGGTATAATTTTTACTTCTATGCTTTTGTAAAGCTTTCATAAGAACAGAGAGGAACTTTTTACACCATTTCTGTATATTTTGCCTAGAAAATAAAAGAGGATCAGCAAATAGAAAGTACCAAAATTGGAAATAGTAATGGGTGGTAAAGCTGTGTCAGTACAACATAGTTGAACAAATGCAGGTGAAGAATCAGAAGAACTCCATTCTTTGACTTCTGGCAACTAACTTTAATGTTAAACTAGTTGATGCCTGGGGGCCACAGCTTCTCCTATGTGGCCTGATAGTTTGTCATTTGAGGATGGTCAGTATCACTGATTTTTAAATAAATGTGTCACTGTTTCCTGGCTTTCTGGTGACTGCACCAAACAAGGGTAGTTGTTGCCCATGAATCCTCTGTTTGAACTTTCTACTTTATCCAAACAGGCATGGTTATTATTTTCCAGGCAAAACACATCCATGCCGGCTCTACTGTCCTTCCTGTGATGTTCTCCATTTCTTTTTTAAAAATTAACATCTTGTTTTATTTTTCCCCTCTTCCCTTATAATCCTCTGCCTTGTTTCTTAAATATCAATATCAATGAGATCATATAATTGTCTTTCTCTGATTGACTTATTTTGTTTAGCATAATACCCTCCAGTTCCATCCACATCATTGCACATGACAAGATTTCTTTTTATGATGGCTGTGTAATATTCCTTTGTATATATACACCACATCTTTATCTATTCATCTGTTGATGGACATCTGGGTACTTTCTATAGTTTGGCTACTGTGGACATTCTTTCTATAAACATTGGGGTGCAGGAGCCCCTTCAGATCACTACATTTGTATCTTCGGGATAAATACCCATTAGTGCAATTGCTGGATCATAGGGTAGCTCTGTTCCCAACTTTTGAAGAAACCTCCTTACTTTTTACAGTTGTACTCAAAACCATAAGATACCTAGGAATAAATCTAACCAAAGAGGCAAAGGATCTATACTCCAAAAACTATAGAGTACTCATGAAAGAAATTGAGGAAGACACAAAGAAATGGAAAAATCCATGCTCATGGATTGGGAAAACAAATATTGTTAAAATGACTGTGCTACCCCCTAGAACAATCTACACATTCAATGCAATCCCTATCAAAATACCATAAACTTTTTTCACAGAACTGGAACAAATAATCCTAAAATTTGTATAGAACCAGAGAAGACCCCGAATAGCCGAAGGAATGTTGAAAAAGAAAACCAAAGCTGGTGGCATCCCAATTCTGGGCTTAAAGGTCTATTACAAAGCTGTCATCAAGACTGGATGCTATTGGCACATAAACAGAAACATAAATCAATGGAAAAGAATAGAGAACCCAGAAATGGATCCTCAATTCTATGGTCAACTGTCTTCAACAAAGCAGGAAAGAATAGCCAGTGGAAAAAAAGACCAGCTCTTCAACAAATGGTGTTGGAATAATTGGATAACCACATGCAAAAGAATGAAACTGGACATTTCCTTATACACAAAAATGAGCTCAAAATGGATGAAAGACCTAAATGTGAGACAAGAATCCATCAAAATCTTAGAGGAAAACACAGGCAGCAACCTCTGTAACCTCAGCTGAAGCAGCTTCTTCAGTGAAGACACGTCTCCAAAGGCAAAGGAAACAAGGCAAAAATGAATCATTGGGACTTCATCAGGATTAAAAGCTTTTGCACAGCAAAGGAAACTGTCAACAACACCAAAAGGCACCAACAGAATGGGAGAAGATATTTGCAAATGACATATCGGAGAAAGGGCGAGTATCCAAAATATATAAACAACTTACCAAACTCAACACCCAAAGAACAAATACTCCAATCAAGAAATGGGCAGAAGACATGAACAGACATTTCTGCAAAGAAGACATCCAAATGGCCAACAGTGAAAAAGTACTCAACATCACTTGGCATTAGGGAAATATAAATCAAAACCATGATGTTCTCCATTTCTTCCTCCTCCTCTGTGCATTGATTTTGTACTTTAAGACATGGCTCATTCTCAGTTGAAGACAACAGGGAATTGTGTCAGTCTTTTGATGTTTAGTGTGTCAACTTCAGTGTGTGCCTCAGTGGTCCACAACTAGGTTGTCTGTTCCTAGAGACAGGTGTTTCTGTAACTACTGAGAATCTAGAGCACTGTTACCACATAATTAGCATTTAATATACATAAACAGAATGAATATATGAATGAATATAAAATGAATTTAAAAAGCTAGGACATAATGTTTCATTATCTTTCAGTAGAGCATAAGTCCACTAGCAGCCTCTGGCTTTCAGCTCAAGATTCCATGACAAAAAGAGATTTCCTTTACTCCCACTTTGTACATAGCAAAAGAGAGCAATCTGCTTGGCTGTTTGGGGTATGCTTACTCTACTTGGACTGATCTCTGTTGCTAGTGGGATTAGGTTTTATGACTGAACAGATCTGGAGGGCATGTGTATCCCAGTGGCTGGGTTGTGGAGGGTATAGACAGAAGAGGTAAGATCAACATCAGAAGGAGGTGGTAGGGACAGCTTCTTGGGAAGACAAAATATTAGATATTGTGGAGAGAAAAGACTATTACAGTCTAAATCGCTTCCCCATGACAGACTTTGAAATTAGATTATGAAAATAATGAATTTCAGCAGAAGCTGTAATGACCAAGATTGTTCACCCTAGACATCATAATATCTTTTAAATGCATTTTAATATAACCCTGACTATTGGTATAAGTTACCTTATTTCTCTCTGAAAGGTCAAAGTGATTAGGATATGCAGGAAATAGCTTATTTTTTTGGTGGTTGTGGTATTCGTGGCAGTGGGCAGTCAGAAGTAGAGGAGGAATGTGAAGGAAATCTCCTCTATGTAGGAGTCCTTCCATAGGTGACGTGTAGTTTGTCTCCATGCCTTTTCTGTATGACCAAAACCTACATACGCTAGATATTTTAGGGATCTGGCTGATGTGTTTTAATATCTATGTTTACTTTATCCTGAAAGCAAATGCAAAGTTTCTGGGTGAGAGAACAAGCATACTACTTACCATGCCAGTTTCCCATGCCTCATTGTCCCTTTTAAGGCAATGTGGTGAAGGCAGGTGAATTCCATGCCCTCCAAAGAGGCCCTTTGCTAAAGAAGAACCACACAATTATGTATCTGGGAGCTCCTCTAAGAATTGGTGTTCAGCCACCCCCTTCCCCTCCTGAGAGGTGGAGAGAAACCTTTGTTCTTTAATGTTAATGATCTCCCTCCCAGAAAGGCCCCCCTACTTGTTCTAACCCTTTGGGTTATAAATGAATGTTGCCTGCTTTTGTTCCCCTTTGAAATGGGAACAAACACAGTTTTCTGGGGAGATAAACATGTAAATCTCTCTCCTGGTCCTTTCACTATTTTAGGACTGCTACTGAGTCATGTTTTAAACCAGTTTACTAGTCATTTTAGCTCAGAAAACTCTGGCCAAGCAGAAATGTGAAAATATCTACCCCACATTGGCGTGTTCATAAGTAACGTATTCTGCTAGAATCAGACATGTCCAGCTCTCTTGGCCTGAGGGGCTGAAGAGCCATAGGAGTAGGTGCAACTTCAGAGAGTAAGAGATACTACTGTAGGCTGATAATAAACCTCTAATGTGGAAGTGGAAATGGGATAGGGTGGCCATAGAAGGGCCAATGATTACCTATTCATGTGCCAAGAGTTAGCAACATACTGCAACAAATGGCATTTTGCTAGGGCTTATTTGTCAAAGTAAAACCAAAAGGAAGGATATTTTAATTCTGTATGATTCACATTATGGTTGTAGAATCCTAGAGGCTGCAAACAGCGTGGTACTTCTTTGTCACTTGAAGAGCATTAAGGGCCTCCATGGTAGGAGCAGTGGGGGGGCAGGGGGGCTACGTATTTATTCTAGCGGTGCTAGTGTTGGTGTCCGCAAGAATTGGTGGCCAGGATATATTTACTGTGCACAACTGAGGCAGTAAGTTCCCTTCACCCAGATTCTCTATCCCATCAGTAATAGTTGTCTGAATCCTACAGAAGAGGAATATGCTGACAATCACCTGTTTGGGAGTACATATGATATAGCATTGGAATAGCCCAATTCCAATTCCAATTGGTTTGGAAAAATAGGAAGCTTTGCTTGTGGACCCCTGAAATAACAGATGGCCTGAAATAACAGAAGGACATAAGAACTGAAATTCTGTTTATTCTTGTCAAAGTGACTCTGAAGTAATCTCCACACCTGATTTGCCTTTCTGTATTTTACCTGTTCTTGAGCACTAGCTGGATTCCTCCTTGTCAGTGAATTTCTCTCTCTAACCACACCAGCCAGTCCCACCTGTGTTCTCATTACTCCTCTTACCTGTGTCACTTATTAGTACCTACCACTCACTGCCCTGTGTCGAAAACTGTTTCCCCATTTTTCTCTTAATGTCACTATCTGCTCTCTGTCTGTATTTCTATCTAGATAAATGTATTTGTGTATTGTTTCTGAATTAAATTTTAACCCCTTGAGAACTGAGAGTACCTCTTCATTTCTTCCAGGCTGATTAGAGTTCAAGGTCCAAAATTTTTTTTTTTTAACATAAAGGAAAAATATAATTAACACTGTAGAAGAATGCACATAGACTGGAAAAATTAGCACTGGCCAGGGTGCTGCTTATTTTGAAGTTGTACCCTTTTAAAAAATTACATGCTTAATGATCAAGGTCAGAATCTCAGCAATTATTTTATAACATCTTAATCCTTTAAGTCTCACTGATGCCAAATTTAACTGTAGTTCCCAGGTTTGGTTTCCACAAACACTGTAAGCTCAGTTAAGCATCCTCGTGTTCAACTCTTTATTCATTTCTTAAGTTTCAGAATTAAATGTGCCATCCTTCCCTTTTAACTTATAAACGATTTGTGATTATTTTTGAAATGCTTATTTTAAAATATAAGAACTTTCCAAGCAAGCGTTTTCTTTCCCTGGGGAAAGGAACTTGTGTCTAGACAAGAGCAGATGGATGCTCCCTGGTTCTCTTAGGGTAGTTATCATGAATGAAATGCAGAGGATTTTTTTCTCCCCCCTCCTTCTCCTCGGCATTCCTTTTTCATCTTTCATCAAACAATTCAGCTCATGGGTTATGTATGGCCTTCTGGAACTTGAATTTGATTTTGATGTTTGAAATGTACATGATAATTTTCCAAACATGAATATATGAAAATGGCAGCCTGTAGGAACTCCCACAGAGGAAACAGATGACGGAGTCTGACGAAAGAAAGTCCAGGAATACACACGGGAATGGGGGGCGGGGAGAGGGGAAGAATGCACATAGATTGGAAAAATTAGGACTGGCCAGGATGATGCTGATGGCTGTCTGGAGAGTAGAAACAGCAGACAAATAGTCACCAAGGAATAAGGAGCCGATGAAACTAGTCATCTTTTGTCTTTGCTCCTAGTTTCCAATGCTCAACATCTTCTAACTTGTTTATGAGTTATCAAGATAAAGCATGATAAAAGCTAGTATCACTGGTCTGGCCCTCTACCGCATTTCAAAAGACATCGAAGAATACTTCATTCAAAATTCATATTCAGTTAATCAATTAAATAAAATAGTGGCATAAGTTTGAGATAGAAGGCAAATACTTCCACAAGGATATTAGATTAAGTTGGAGGTTTCTGTGGGAAAAAATGAGGTAGAGAAGTTGGTTTTTATTTTTTTCCAGTTATGAGCTTTTTTATTAAGTCTCCTAACTTTTTTAAAGATTCCCTTTCCTTGTAGATCTGATGAGGTCATAATGGATACAGTGTTTAACTGGTCTTCTTGGCAATCAAGGTAAAGTGGAAAATTCTAGGCATGAGTATATCAAATCTTGTCCTGAGGACCAATTTCATAGGAAATTCACTATTAAAAATGTAAAACCATCAGAAAGATGATGTGGTCCTGCCAAGGAGAGAGAAGGCATAGAAACAGGGAAACTAAGTTTTCAAGATAAGTTATACAAACTTCCCAGTTAGACATTTTAGCACTATTTGAGTATTATTTTCAGTTTATTTTGTTTTCACAAAGCCCACTTTTTGGTGATGAATCATGTAATTGTACCTCTGTCCAGAGGAGACCAGATGATTTTGCCTGCTTAAAAATAAAGAAGAAGGTATGTGGATTAGTAGATATAGAGGTTCATAGTATGAGGATGATAACTTTAAGAGCTTGGTTTACTATGAATCTTACATACCTAGTATGATGGTATCTTGTATATATTCCACTTTTTTTGTGCCTTGAAGGCAAGATCATACTTGTTTTATTTGTCACTTTATTCCCAATGGCTAAGTACTGTCAATGTTTATATATAAAATTGTATACAAAAATTTTTGAGTGTATTTTCAAACCTTATATAAAACCTAAGGAACAGCTATCATCCCTGTTTAAATTTGAGTAAACTGAGGTTCAAATTGGTTAACTTGTGAAAAATCAAGTATCAAGATTCATTCATGCATCTTCTTGGACCCAGTAAATATCCAGAAACCTAGCCCAAGCATAGTTGCTGCAATTGAACAAGAGATTTTAATATTTCTGCTATGCTTACTGATATTTCTACTTCTGCCATAGCACTTTATAGTTACATAACACTTTATAGTTAGCTATTACTATGTAACAGATCACCCCAAGCCTTAATGGATTAACATTACAATCATTTATTGTCTCATAGTTTCCATGGGCCAGGAGGCTGGGTACAGTTTAGTTGTGCACCATTGCCTCCAGATCTCTCACAAAGATTCGGTCATCCTAAGGATTAGTCGGTTAAAGAGCCATCTCTAAACTCACTCATATGCTTGCTGGAAAACCTCAGTTCCTCATCTGTTGTGGACTTAGGGCCTCAGTTCCTTATTAACTGTTGACCAGAAGCCTCTCTCTGTTACTTTCCATAGAGATTTTTTCCATAGCTCAGCTGTCTATCATCAGAGTGAGCAAGTGAGAAAAAAAGAAAAGGCAAACAAAAAGGGAAACGAACATCTTCTTGTGACCCAGTCTCAGAAATGACATCCCATACCCCTTGCTATATTTTATTGGTTAGGAGCAAGTCACTAGTCTCAGCTCGTGTTCAGATACCGGGAGAAGAGGGATCGTTGGGGCCCATCTCTGACTATCACACATATAAATTTGCAAATGCATCAAGATGGGATGGACAGGGGCGCCTGGGTGGCTCAGTGGGTTAAGCCGCTGCCTCTGGCTCAGGTCATGATCTCAGGGTCCTGAGATCGAGTCCCGCATCGGGCTCTCTGCTCAGCAGGGAGCCTGCTTCCTCCTCTCTCTCTCTCTGCCTGCCTCTCTGCCTACTTGTGATCTCTCTCTGTCAAATAAATAAATAAATAAATAATCTTAAAAAAAAAAAAAAAAGATGGGATGGACAATATGGGTGAAGACCCGCATAATTAGGATAGAACATGAGGACCTGTGAACAGATCCCACAACATGGGACTTAATAGGGACTTATTTAACTTCTAGCACAGAGTACCTGTTTGCTTATGCAGTGGCTTCTAAAACACAAAAGATTCACTGAATCAAGATAGAGCTATGCAGTTTATGGTCACGAGGGCAGGAGAATAGTGGAGCTAAATAGTGGGGAAAGGAAAGCCAAGACTGGCTCAAGGTGATTGGAGAAGGGATTTGGAGCAGAGGACAGATCTGAGGAACTATACCAAGAAACAAGCTGAAGCTAGTATATAATTCAAAGATAACAATGTGCATTTCAAAGAGAAGAGAAAAGGAATTACCTCAGTAGGGAAAATTCCATTTGACTTGGGTTCTGATAGTCAGACATTAATCTCAGAACCTGAGAGAAGTGATCTTGCCAGTAGTGACTAAAGTCACAGCCAGATGAGTGAGAGGATACAAAATCAGGGTCAGAAGTGAAAGGTCTAGATGATGCAAGAAATCCTAGCCAAGTGCTTCAGTAAGATTCTGGCCATTCTTGTATCTTGTAGGAAAGCATCTATGAGTAGCAGGGGTATATGCTTCTGTAAATACTTATAGAAATGAAATAGCCATTATTCATGAGGTGGGCATACAGATCCATTTGATTAGCAAGCAACTAACCAAAAAAAAAAGATTCTAAGTTCAGAATTTTGGAAGATCCTATTTGGATGGGGAGAACTTAGAATGTCCTCTAATAAACTAATTAATGATCATGATATTCTTTACTAAAACTACCGAACTGGTATAAAATGACGGCTGGCTTCTTTGGTTCATCCTTTGTTATTTTTGAGTGGTGCCAAAGCTATAAAAATGTCCACTTCATTTGCATTGGACCCTCCTTCTACATTGAGTATGATTTGGAGCTTTGGACTCTGATGATCTCCTCACTAAATGATTACACTTCACAAATGTGCTGAACTGTCAAGGTAGACCTAGAGCCTTTAAAATGCCAGTCAGTCTTTCCTTTGGGCAAATTTGGGCCCCCAGTGGTTTGGATCAACTCTCCTATATACTCTCTTCTCCTCTAACTTAACATCGAGTTGGGGACCACTTGAATAAAATCCCTTAGCAGTGTCTGATAGAAACCATTTTGGGGAAAGAATGCTTTATGAATAGAAAGCACATGAAACAGTACTTTTCTGCTGTGAGGGGAAACTGATATTGCCCCCTTAGAGTCTCCCCAAAATAACACCTTCTGACTTCCATTATTCTGATAATGTAATTCTCTAACCCCTCCACTAGAGTTGGCCACAATTCCATCCCACTTTTGATATTTTATTCTTCCTAGATTTTTTTCAGATGTTCTCATTCTTACTTTTTATTTTATATTAACACTTATTAGACTGGTTCTTTCTCTAGAGCACAGGGTCCTTGTCCATTTTCTCTTCTCTTTCCTTGGTCCTGAAGTTTTTGCAAGTACCACACTCATGAGAGTGTGTTGGTTGACTACCCCTCCACAACTGAGGGATTCCTATGCATGCAGATATCCTAGTCTGGCCTTAGTGAACTCGTCAAGGATACAATAAGGAATCTTTCTCCTTGCTCAGTGGTGATCCTCCTACTCAAGCAGTTCTGAAAGGGTTCTGAGCTCAGGTTTCTGAAAGGTCCCTAGTGATCAAACCTAGAATGCCCACTAATAACTTGTTTAATGACTCATGAAGCTATTTAATAAAATTATTGAACTAATATGAAGTGATGGGCAGAAAGAGACTTAGTACGTGAAATATAGTACTGCTTATTTGGTCCCTGAAATAGTGAATGACAAGGGAGTTCTTGTCTACATTCCATTCTTTCCTTCTCATGCTTCTCCCACTTGGATGGATTAGCTGTGCCAGAAACATAAGAGCCTAAGATGCAAAGAAGGAAGAGCTGGTCTCATTCTAAAAGTGACTCCTAATGTAAAACAGTTGACATACAGAAATGTCAAACAATTTTAATACATTATACTAAGTACTGTAATGGTACATACCTAATTAGGATGCTATAAAATTACAGAGAACTGACAACTTTGTGAATTAAGGAAAGTTTAACAATGTCAGTTAATTCTAAACGAGATACCAGAAATTAAGGAGGAATTCACCTGGGCCAAAGAGAAAGAGGTATATTTAAGTTTGAAAATAAAGTCATCATGGACATGTTGGTATGACACGGCATGTTTCCATGTCATCTTTGAAGACATTAAATAATCAGCCTAATTGGAACATTTAAATAAATATATGTAGGAATAGGTTAAAAATCACAGGCAGGTATCCGAT
Source organism: Mustela nigripes (assembly GCF_022355385.1). Classification (NCBI taxonomy): domain Eukaryota; kingdom Metazoa; phylum Chordata; class Mammalia; order Carnivora; family Mustelidae; genus Mustela; species Mustela nigripes. The sequence goes on along the minus strand of NC_081563.1, from coordinate 44,505,882 downwards.
GTTTGTGTTTGTATCTTATGATGATTTTAGAGTCCCTCTATATTAAAGGGAATCATTGAAGTGTTTAAAGTTAGTTGTGAATCTTTTAGGTGTTTACTCAGGGACGGTGGGGTTGGTTAGCCATTCATTTCCACTATCTCTAGTTAACGTTGGATTTTGCTCTTATGGTTGTCAGCAGTCCTATTTGCATCTTTAGTGCAACTCCATGTGCATTTTACTGATTCACCCTGTGTTCTTGAAACATCATCTCTGATGTCTTTCTGAAGGATTAAGTCTAGAGCTTCCTTACCTCTCTTTTAGGATCGCAGTAGACACTAGAAGGCGACCTTGATTTTTATATGCATGCTGAACTCTGATTTCATTACTCTTGGAATGCCATAATTCTGTGGCCTGGTGTGCACTCTGCACACAAAAGCATAATAAGAACTTACATGTTTACTTTCAACTTTGATCATCCTTTCAGGATATAAGCTATTAAGAGCAATACAGTATTTCTGATAAATAACTATAAAGTGGTGTCTATTGTGGATGTAATTCAGTAACTAAAAAGAAATTTCTATTTATGTAATCCTATATCAAAAACTTTGTTAATGTATAATGTAAGAATCACAAAGGCAATGCTGTATTCTATCCTAATTAGTGGGAAGCAGAAACAGCATCATATTTGAAGTAGTTTCAGACTTTTTCTATCTGAGTATTACTTTTGGGATATTTAATTTTTCAGCATTATGAGAGGTATTAGAAGAATTCATAGTTTAACATCTTGGGTTCTGTCAAGATGGATCATTGTTCTATGAACTTTGTTTTTCTGTCTTATCACTTTAAAAAACAAAACAGGACAAAACTAAAACAGGAAAGAGTGCAGCAGCTTGGAGAGCAAAGGTATATTAGTTAAAGAGTGGTAGTGGTTGACCAAGCCCTAAATAAATAAGTATTGAATGTGCTTAAAAGCAGAGCATGGAGGAAGATTTTCTTAAGGGTCAGACCCAGAGAAACACTGACTCGAGGTAAGAGAAATGAATGTCTTCTCAGTTAAAGTAAACAAAATTTGAATTACTTGTGGGCTTTATCAGGTTGAAGAATAAAATAAGATCATTAGAATATTAAAGATAAATTGAACTCTGAGCCCCCATTTATAAGTGAGGATTCTGTACCTCCTCTCCTACCATTTTTCACCCTTAAAAGGTTGATATTCTATTATGTTCCAATCTTTTTATAAGAACTTTTTCCTGCCTCTTCTGACAACGCCACATCCATAATGGTGTTGTTCATACCAATATGCCACCCCCTTTACTCCATGTTGGAGCAAACAGAATACCTTTCTCCAAACTTAGGGTTTCAGAGCAGTTCTCAGCAATTTTTTTTTCTTTTTTGCCCCAGAACATCCATTATGACAGTGGTCACTTTCTAGGTTTTAGCTTTCCTCTCTTTCACTTTGGCACAGAATCAGACCTGGAGGCTGTTGGAGAAAGATAACATGTCACCCTCTGCATTTTCCCTCTCCCCAGATCTTCTTCAGGGCAATCTTGTACAAACAGAACAAAGCCACACAACAACACTGATCACTCTTTTATTCTGCATCAAAGGTCTTTATGAAAATAGAGATATGTGCCCTAGAGCCAGGGTCCAGCGGGTGGGTACTACCTAACTCAGCTTTTATTTTTATTTTTAAATATTTTTTTTTATTTTTTTTAAAGATTGGTTGACTGATTTGAGAGAGAGAGAGAGAGAGAGAGAGATCGAGCGAGCTATGGGGGATCAGGGGTGGGGGAAGAGGAGAGAGGAAATCCCAAGCAGACTCCTCACTGAGTGTGGAGCCTGCAGAGGGCTTGATCTCACAACCCTGAAATCATGACCTGAGCTAAAATCAAGAGCGGGGTGTTCAACTGACTGAGCCTACCAGGTACCTACCTAACTCAACTCTACAGTGGGCAGTTATTAATTAAGGTCGAATATTAGGTATCTGGTCACAGTCACAATTTCTGAGGGACTTTCTCACATAAAACTGTTGATCCAAGTGGTTTCTTTTACATTCTGGTTCAAGAGCTAGAACTTTATTTTTTCAGAGTCTTATTCTGAAAAAAGTATAGACTTGAGGATAAGCTGTTGATCTTTTCAAATATTTGAATCATGAGAAGATTCAAAGTAAAAAAGGGACAGACATTAATATAACAGACCCTCCTTCTACAACTGAGGTGTAACAAATATTAACATTTTGCAGTATCTGATTCACATTATTATTTTCTTAAGAATTAAGATACCCTGGAAACCTCCTGGGGTGCCTGGGTGGCTCAGTGGGTTAAAGCCTCTGTCTTCAACTCAAGTCATGATCCCAGGGTCCTGGGATCGAGTCCCGCATCGGGCTCTCTGCTCAGTTGGGAGGCTGCTTCCCCCCCCCTCCCCGCCTCTGCCTGCCTCTCTGCCTACTTGTGATATCGGTCTGTCAAATAAATAAATAAAATCTTTAAGAAAAAAAAAAAAAAGAAAGAAAGAAACCTCCATAGGAACTCTACCTCATCTCATGCTCTTCTTTCCTTCTCTAAGACAACCACTATACTTAAGGTGGTATATATCCTTTTAGAACATGGGTAATAAAATGTATATATCTTTCATTATGCAGTACTCTTTGTGAATTTTTAAATTATTTCACAAATGGTCTATCTTTTCAGTTTGCTTTTCCTGGTCAATACTTTGAACTTAGGACTTACTCATTTGACTATAGTGGCTGTCTTCTGACTTATATCCCAAAATCCATTTTGTTCCATCCTGACGTACTGCCCATGAAAATGGAGTGAAAGTTCACTGTATCTCCTCAATGTCTCACTTAGTGGATTCCACACCCTGGGATAGTACCAGTTGGAAGGGATCCCTTAAAGCTATTATTTTTATTCCTAGGTTTAATATAACTCTTCTTATTAACTTTTGGACTATTCAACCTACTAGGAAACAACTATAACCATAGAGACAGAAAGATGTTCCTGTGACTCCAATGTACTCAGCCTTGCTAACCAGTACCTCTTTAGGAGTCATTAATTGGCCATGCCCTAGAAAATGTGTCAGCTCATTGGTTGGGACTAAAAGGCTCTATTTTATTAGATTTTGTCAAAGTGTTTGCCAGAATGATGTGTTCCCATTTGACTCCCTTCTATAGTAGAAGGGTTCCCTCTTTTCCACACGCTCAGTAAGATGGGTGTTATTAAACTTTAGTTTCTGTGCCCATTCCAAGAGGTATGAAGTATTCTCTTGTTCACATTGTAAGTTTTCCAATTATTAGTGAAGTAAAGCATCATGTATTTATCAATAATATGGGCTTTAGTATTTTGTGAATTACCTGTCTAACCTCCTTGGTCTAGTTTTCTATTTTTAGCCTTATTTATTTGTAGGAGTAGTTATTTTATGTACACTTAGAACTACTATCAGTGAAACACTAGGGATAAAACTTCAGGCAACTAACTGCTACTCATGGTACCACACAAATCTGTAAAATTGTTGATGGTCATGATGGCAGCTTAGGCATCAAATAGAATGAAATTAATATTCAGAATTTTCAGTTTAGGAAGGGAAGGGAATTTATAATTCCATTTAAGAAAGATACTTATGGGGGGTACCTGGGTGGCTCAGTGGGTTAAACCTCTGCCTTCGGCTCAGGTCATGATCTCAGGGTCTTAAGATCAAGCCCTGCATCAGGCTCTCGGCTCAACAGGGAACCTGCTTCGCTCCTCTCTCTGCCTGCTGCTCTGCCTACTTGTGATCTCTATCCATCAAATAAATAAAATCTTTTTTTTTTTTAAAGAAAGATACGGGAAAATGCCAAATACATTAACAATATTTTCATGCCTAGGGAGGTCAATTTCAATGATCTAGATTATTTAGTCATATAAAACAGTTTATTCCAATAGAAACGGAAAGCTGGAATGGCCTTAGCTTCATGTGGTAGTTTTTAAAAGTATATTTTTGTAGAAGTAAAACTCAATGTCCACCAAATTCCTTTTATGTAAAAGTATTTCAAAGACACAAATGAAAAATTCAAATGGTATAGAGAACCAATCCTAGTAATTCACTCACAGAAGGAAATTCACCCTATGCATGCTTAGGTTTTGATCATTTCTATTGAAAGAATGGCTAGTCTATTTTCCTGTAACTCTCCTCTTTTTTTTTTTTTTTTTAAATACACTTTTAAAGATTGGACTTTACCTAGTAGAAATACGTTTTTCTAGAAAGGTTTTATCTTAAATACTTTGACCCTAGAAAGTAAAGTAATTTAGCAGAGTTTCTCACACTAGGGATTAAAACGGATGTTAAAGTATCCACAGAGGATGAAAATGAGTATAAAGATGAATCAGGCATGAAAGTTCAGAAATGGAAAATAGATGAATGATGTTTCTATTTTATTGTCCTTGTAAATAAAATGAATTGTGCTTTTGGCTTCCATTTGCCATATGAATTGATTGTTACAAGGTAAAACCTGAGAAAATTGAATTATAATTTTTGAGAATCAGTGAATCAGCAGCATTTTTTCAAGTAGTCAGTGGAAGTGTTCCAGACATTCCACTGAATTTGCTTTCTGCAAAGCTCCACTATGTATGTAGGTGTCTTTGTTTAAAGAGGTGCTAACATTTTAGGGATTTATATATGTATCTTCTTTCACATTGAAATGGTCCTGGTAAAATGAAACAAAACTGCATTTGGCTTTGAGCCCACTGGTCTGTAAGTCTAGACTTTGTGCTGGAGTCCTCTGGGATTCTATCTCCTCTCTTGTAAGGTTCTTCTACAAGCCTCCCTCCCCTACCATCCCGCTACCTCCTGTCTCAAGTCCTGTCTCATCAAAAGTGAAATACATCCGATCACTTCATTCACATGAAATCCTATAGGTTAAGATCTATTACTCCAGGGGCACCTGGGTGGCTTAGTGGGTTAAAGCCTCTGCTTTCAGCTAAGGTCGTGATCCCAGGGTCCTGGGATCGGGTCCTGCATTGGGCTCTCTGCTCAGCCTGCTTCCACCTTTCTCTCTATCTGCCTGCCTCTCAGCCTACTTGTGATCTCTGTCAAATAAATAAATAAAATCTTAAAAAAAAATCTATTACTCAACACCTATGACTTTAGCATATGATATTAGTTAAAATAAATATTTACCAAGGCTTTTTGAGAGCCAAATGCCATCTAATAAATTTGTATGCATCATTTCATTAAGATAGAACCTTTTAGGGGTGCCTGGGTGGCTCAGTGGATTGAGCTGCTGCCTTTGGCTCAGGTCATGATCTCAGGGATTGAGCCCAGCATCGCGCTCTCTGCTCAGCGGGGAGCCTGCTTCTGCCTCTCTTTCTCTCTCTGCCTGCCTCTCTGCCTACTTGTGATCTCTCTCTCTAAAAAAGAAAAAAAGATAGAACCTTTTATTTTATAGACAAAGAAGCAGGTTTAGAAGGAGTTAAGAAAACTTGGCTAAGGTTTCACAGCTAGTAACTAGCAGAAATGAACTTCAACTCAGGTTAAAATAACACAAAACATATATGTGTATACACGATAGCACGCAATCCTGAGCAGGTTTCAAAAACTTGTAGTTGCATACCATCACCATTCATGGAGTAATGGTTTACTTCCTGTGCTGAAAGTAAGTAGTACAGAGATCCCTGCATTGGGTCCACCCCAAACTACACAGGTAGGCACACAGCTCCACTGAGCAGTTGGAATACAGGGAGCACGCCACCTCGCCCAAGGGCTGGAACGGGAGCGTAAGAGAAAGATGGCTTAATCCACTGTTTCTCGCTTTGTTTAATACAGTGATGCCACGCTTTGCCGAGCAAGTAGAGGTGGCTATTGAAGCCCTGAGTGCCAACGTCCCTCAACCATTCGAAGAGAATGAGTTCATTGATGCCTCTCGCCTGGTGTATGATGGTGTTCGAGATATCAGAAAAGCTGTCCTGATGATCAGGGTATGTAAGGCTTCTACAGTTTGGAGCTGATCAGAGCTTCTGGTACAGACTCCAGAGAATTTACTTGGTTTGTGTTAATTACTTAGTTTTACTTGTTAAGCTGTTTGGCTCCTCATTTAGTCAGACAAGGGGAACGCTTTAGTCAGGCAAAAGGGACAAGTGATTCCAGCAAGCCTAGATTCACATTGAATAACCTGAGGAGGGATGCTCTTGCCTATTTCTTACATGCATTGTTGTTTAAATTTGATACTAACTTGCAGGTGCCCCTGCTATTAACCATGTGTTCCTCTGGCTAACATTATTTTCCCATCAGGATTAGAAAGCCATGAGTTGGAAAGAAAGGAAGAGTTCCCAGCTTAGCAGTATTAATAATAATGATGATGATGATAATGATCTCATACCTAGTCACACTATCTTAACAACAAATAATTACAATATTATGAATGAAACTGTATAATTTTGTAGCAAACCTCTTACCATCACTCAGCCCACAAGCTTCCCATCCTCAGTCTTTTGTTGGCAGCTGCGAGCCTTCCAAATGACTGTCCAAGTGATATAGAGCCATATGCTAGAAAACATATAATACAGTAGGTTTTAAAACTCAACATAAGTTGCAGCTTCTTTTGTTCACCCACAAGGTACCTTCTTACCTTCTTTTATTTACATTAAGACACATAGCTTCCCTTGTTCCATTTAACCGCTATATAATATTTCATCATAAGATGAGTTTTTTTTTTCTTCTTACCTTACCAACAATTTAGCATGGTTTTCAAACAAGTTTCTTACCCACAGAACTCTTTTTTAAAATAAACTTTAATACTCAAGAGCATAATTGATGACACAAATACATTTGGGGCTATTAAGACTGAAAAAGAGATGGGGCTTCTGCAGTGACAATCATAAGAACATGAGAACATATTGTCTGATACCAATATAATGTGAGCCACAATTGTAATTTCAAATTTTCTGGTATACACATTGGAAAAAAAAAAACACAGGTGAAGTCAATTTTAATAATTAACTTAATCAAATGTATCTAAAATGTTATCATTTTTGGCGTGTGGCATTAGCTACATTAAAATTCTCAGTAATTCATTGCAGCTCATGTCTACCATATTGGGTTAGATAGCACTGGAGTGCATCCCTACCTTAATCCTCTGCAGTTGTCTTTAAGGCTGCTCAATAAAACCACAAGGTACCTGTTCACTGCATTCTGAAAAACTTGCTCTCGGGGCAATCACTGAACATCTAAACCAATATAACTTCAAACACTGCAAAACAGTACTAACCAAATAATATCTGTGGTATTTTGTTCTCTTTGAACAATGTATACCTAGTCTTCTGAGTATTTTATCTGTAGGATTAATTATCCTCTGAATCTTGATATATTTGAGGTCATTAAATTCATGAGTGATCCTCTTCAAATGTGATTTCCGGAGTGCAATATGGTACTTGCATGGTGATCTGAGCAGGTGAATTGGAATATCACTAGGAAGAGTCTCTCTTCCCTCTTTGTTGGTATCGTGCTTCCCCTGAAACATTACCAAACACCTGCGCTTGGGAGGGCAGAAAAATCTTCAAATTTTCTTGTCTTTAAATTCAGCTGGATTGTTTTCTCATTAAATATGTCTGTCTTTCATAATAATTTCATGATCAGAGTGTTCAGACCATTGCATAAGTTACATCAGACGATTCTCATACTTAACAATGTGGAGTTCATGTTTGGAATTTGGAGGCTATCAGATATATTTCCTGTTCTTCTAACTTGCCCGTTTTAGATCTGTTAAACTCTTAACACCTTGAAAGACTTGGCTGAAACCTTCAGATTTTCTCCATCAAAAATATTGACCCTCTCCTTCATCTATGTATAACTATTTCTGTTTATGATAGTATTTATTACATTATTCCCTTTTATGTCTTTTACCTTCCTTATACTGTGAAATTTTGGAAAGCAATGGCTGTGTTTTTATTTTCGCTTCACTGTAGTGCCTTGTCTGGCACAGTGGTCAATGGTGTGTGTGTGTGTGTGTGTGTGTGTGTGTGTGTGTTGGTAGTGGTGGAAACACATTCCTGGGAAGATAAGGAAGGTAACAGAAAAGGGATGAGAATTGGAGGAGAAGGAAAAGAAAGGTAGTCAGGCTTTTAAACTTGTAACAAATTAGATCATTCTTTTTCTACTACATACTAACATGTGAAATAAGGTAATAGACCACGAGAATTATGTTTTCAAAGCATTTGACACTAAATACCACTATAATCCTCAAGACATATTCCCTCTTTTGCCATTTTTCTGCTTTGTTAGCCTTCACATTTTTGTGACAACCATTCATCTGGGAGGCTGAGGAAGTTTATAGCCATCATTCATTTACTCATTCATGAGCTGTAAAAAAAACATAATTTTAGATAAAATGCCATATCTTTGTTGAAGTGTCATTCCTACATCTCGACATTTCAAGTGATTTGATCAGATGGATTTCACACCACTTGAAACTTAAGAGAGAAATGTACAGTATGTACAAATTGTTATTTTAAAAATCCTTCTCCATTCAGCACCCACATGGCTTCATTTTGTACTTAATTTCTTGGTTTGCTTTTTGAGTATAATGATTAAGTCTATTTAAAAATAAAAAATCCATTGCGCCAAGTTCGAAAGAAAGATAATGAGACAAGTAGAACTATTTCTTTCCCAGCAAACCTGGCCATGCCTCATTCTCTCTAAAGTGTTCATTGTACTTTGTAAAAATAAGAAATCTTTTTCCCTGAAAAAAAAGATAATGCAGAATAGACCCTGAAGGGTTAAGTTTTCCAATACCTTGACTTGCAGTGATAAATACATACATCATGTGAAGCTGGTATCTAGGCACTCCAGGGCAGTTCTAGGCAACCCTCTGAAGTAGATAAAACTTTCTTTCTTGTATCCTAACCTCACCTTTCAGAACCTCCTTTCTCCCTGAGAACGGGTCTACTTTGCCCCTCTGCTGTGAGACTATTTTTTTGTTTGCTTCTGGCTGAGGCTTATACTTGGTGACCTATCAGCTACAAAGGAATTTCCTAATCACCCCAGCAAGGTAATTAAAAAAATGAACAGACAAATCTGGCACACCACCATACCATTGATTCTCATTATTTGCAGTAGTTATATTCTGTAACATTGCTATGAACATTGAGTTAGAGAATCTTGAAACACTCTTCCTAGGGGAATATGCTTAGGTTCCTAAGAGCCTCTGGTTACATTTTCATTCACTGGTCAATATATAACTGTGTTTTATGCACATTTTTGTTTAAATACACTTTATTTAATGTATATTTTTGACCTCCCAGCCAACCTCCCTGTAGCTCATTCCTGAAGGAAGCTCCTCTAATGCATGCCTTTTCCCTATAAGGTACATCACAACTTTCTTACACTTAGGACCACCAAGCAACACTTAGGCACTGTATTTGGAAGCCATTGTAAGCAAATAAATCACCAAAAAAAAGGCACAAAGATGCAAAATATGTGGCACTAAATGAATACAAAAAGGGTACTTATTTATAGTATAAGAGCTCAGACAAAAAGGCCCAACGTTACCTCAGCTGGGAACACACAGCTTAGGTGACTCACGTTTTTTGCCACATGGTCCTTGCTGGGAAAAACTACACAAGGATTGCTTTGGGGGATTACCAAGAAGCTTTTGGTTCATAGGCAAACTCAGGAATTATCTGCAAATAATGAGGGCTAAGTGTGCATTTAAGACACAGAGTTAGACATTTAATATTGGAAATTAAGATAACAGGGTAGGGTAAAAGGGAGGTAGGATATCTTGGTGTTAGGATATCTGTATTCAAAAACAAAAAAAGAAAGAAAAAAAAGAAAGAAGCAAACAAATAGTAGTAGCTTCTCATAAGAATAACCCTGGGAAAAGTCTATTATATCTGTATTCCTTTATAATGTAATTGGGACACATTAATTTGGTTGCACATGATACTTTTGAAAGCAGGTTGTGGAAAAAGTTAAAGTCCTGATAAAAGTCTAAAGTTTAACTTCATAAATCCCAAACTGTGCCTGAAAGGGCCCCTGGAGCATTGCACGGTGTTTTGAAATTTCAAGGGAAATATACAGATGTTTCTAGTTCACGGTTTAAATATTAGGTCGGTATATTCCTTTTAATAACACTCTGTATTTGTGAAGCTGGGTTTCTTGGTGGTTGCCATGATCAAAAGGAAGTTCAGTGGATGTTTGGTCATATTCCGAGATTTGAGAAGTCACGCAATATGCACCAGGCACTAGGTTGTTAACTTTAATCAACTTTATCCATTTTTGTGATCTAACTGCTTTGCTTAATCAACACAACTGTTTAGTTCATGACTGTTTTATTTGTTTTTGTTTTGTTTTCTTTTTTTTTTAGCCAAGAAACACCTTGAAAAAATTACTGAGGCTCAGTGAGAGTATTTGAAAAAGTAGCATTTGGGAACCTATGGCTTAAATAATTTTTGGTCATTGGCATGCTTGTTTTCATCTCTGTGCTTCAGTTTCTGTATCTGCAAATGAGGACAGATACTGCGTTTGCTATAAAGCACTAGCCTAGACCTGGCATTTAGTAGGTTCCCAATAAATATTTTTCTTTTCTCATCATGCTGGGATGACATTTCGTATTACCATCAATTAATGAAATACAATCTGTTAAATAAATTAACAATATTATTAAAACTGCAGGGATTGGAGTTACTCATCAGAGCTAGAAAATGAAAAGTTGAGAAGGCTTTTATGACAAAACCGATTTTTCTATTACAGGTTGTTATTATCCAGTTAATTAACATCGTCCTCTAAGGTTCCCAGTTTTGTTTTCCAAACTCAAGTAATTAGAAATAACTTCATATGATTTTTCAGAAATATTCAGTAATTTAGGCTTGGTCTTTCATTTATTAAGTATTTGTTGAATGCTTAGTAGATGCCCCCACAGAGATGGAGGGGCCCTGAATGGAGAGGTAAACAAAATAGAAGTCCTTATCTTCAAGAAATTTATATTCCTCTGGTGGGAGACACAGAATATAAGGAGCAAGGAGGTAGAACATGACAGTTACTGTGCCATGGAGAAAACCAAGGCAGTATAAGGGGCTAGGGCACAGGGTGCATATGAGTTTAACGAAGGGTGGTCACTCTTTGGATGGCATTTGAGAACAGACTTGGAGGAGGAGGAAACAAGCCACAAAAATATTAGGACAAATGTGTTTCATGCCGGGGGAATCACAGGTGTAGTGTTAAGGATCACACTAGATGAGATGGGAGCCTTTGATGTGTTCTAAGCTGACTTTGTTTGGACAAGAATCATCACTGTGGATCTGCTGGACAGAGTGGAATGTATGGAGGAAAAAAATAGAAGGAGATCCATCAGGAGGCTTCCAGAATAATCCAGGATAGAGATGCCAGTGGCCAATCACTCCTGACTGATTTTCTTTTACATTGACTTTAGGAAAATCCAATGCTCGTAGTATAGCTTTCTGATTGGGAAATCCTTCCTCATGCATCACCCAGATTCTTGTGTTGCCTCTCCATGTCCTCCTCTTTATGTTCCCAGTGAAGCTCTCATACACATTTGAGCCATTCTTTTAAATGGTGATGAATATATTTCTCATGTGTCCTGGTGAAACAACTCTAAATCCTTCAGTTGTTTCTTATTTTGCTTCTCTCCAGAAACTGTTATAGAGAAGATAGAGGATTTCATTTGGAGCCAAAGGCAGGTAGATTGATCCTGTTCTGTAATTGACGTGTGGTGCAACCCTGGACAAGCACATGATTTTCTTGGGCTTCTGTAATAGGCACCAATTAATCTCCTAGAGGAGATTTTAGAGGCCAAATAATTTAATCATGCCATTTTACAAATAAAACCCACTTTTGCAATCTAACAGATAATAGACCCAGGGAACCAAGAGTAGACCCAAAGTGGTTTTTGTTGGTTATAAAAAGGCTTTCCCTGGGAGCACAGAAAGGCAGAATTGAGGCTTGACCCTCAGGTTCCAGCTTCCAGTCCAGTGAATTATACACGTTGGTGATTCATTTTTATCCTATAAACACTACCTAATGATACAGGTCTTATTATCTCTGGGCCCATTTGCAGAACTTTGCTATATTTCCTTGTCTCTTTTAACATACAAAGATCCTTGACCAACCAAAACATAACACTACTCCTTGTTAAAATGAATAATTCAAAAAATAACAGCATGAGAAGTAGACACATTTACATGCAATTAGCAAACTGCACATGCACTGAACTGTTTATATGGGTGACTTGGATGGGTTTGCTGGATGATGAAGGCGCAAGAAAATATTTTAAGCTCATCCATTTGCCTGGTATTATTTGCGATGGTTAAGAGCATAGGCTGTGGAACCCCCTCAGCTTGTTAGATGTAACACCCTGGAAAACAGACTTAACAACTCTGAGCTTTATACATCTTTATACATCTGTAAAATGGACATTAATTTTGGGGTAGGGGGAGGGGCAGAGGGAGAGAGAAAGAGAGAACATTAAGCAGCCTCCATGCCCAGCATGGAGCTTGATGCGGGTCTCGATCCCACAATTCTGAGAGCATAACCTGAGCCGAAATCAAGAGTTGGACGCTTAACTGACTGGGCCACCCAGGCACCCTACGCATTATATTTATTTCATTAGGTTGTACAAGGATTAAATCCTTTAGCTGAATGCCTGGCCCATAGTGGTTGGTAAAAATTATTTCTATTATTATGATTATTGCAGTTATTAGGTATATGTTATCACTTATTACTTGAATTCATTTTTATCATTTACAAAGCATTTTTGTATATACTTTATCCCAGAATCCTGTGAGGCAGGTGGGGAAAATAGGAATTATTGTCTCCATTTTATGAGTGAGGAGAGAAGTAAAAAAACTCGTAGTGATATAAACGGTTTTGAGTGGAAGAGTTAGGCCAAACACACTCAGATTCCCTGGGTCCACATCCAGGTTTTTATTTAATTTATTTGTTTATTTTTTTCATTTTTAAACTTTGTTTTGGTTTCTGAGCCCTAGTCACTTGAGTGAAAGCTCATCATCATTAACCTTAGGCTGCTGGGTTTTGTCTGTCATTGACTCATCTGCTAAACACACAGATCATTGAAATGTTTGGACACAGTACTATAGGCACTGTCATATTTTCCTTTTTTCTATTGAGTAAGGTTTTTCATTTTACTTTTCTCTCTCCTTTTCAAAAACGAATGATGAAAAGTGCTTGCAATCTTGTCATCTCATCTGTCAGCAGAATTTACCAACTTGCTGTGATTGTTCTGCAGTACATTCCAGAAGAGTGAAAAATGATCAGAGATTATTGTCTCTGTCCACAATGGAAATACAACCAGTTATTTGAACCAGGTTCTGCCCACCCCACCCCTGCTTTAGTTAATAAAGTATGGGAACAAAACCTCTTTCTTCCTTGTTTCTTTTAATAATTCTGTGAAAGAAAATTGAACATCTGTAGATGACTGAGTGAATATTAATAAGGTTGATGGGGAGAGAGAAGGAAAACAAGAAGGATCTGCCAAAGCTTGGAAATTATTACGCATAAGGTGACATTGGCATGAAGACCCCATTTTATGCCTGTCTGACCAGTCTCAAGGCTTCATCAATAACCACACCTGATTAATTATACTGAAAGTAGCCAAAGAAACCAGCCGAATCAAAGTGTGCCCTTTTGGATGGGGAATGGGCTACTGTATCATCAGTGCTGCTGTGGCCTGCTTCTTCCTTTTGAAATACAGAGCCCTGGGAGCTGGTGCTCCTTCTTGTGCTAAGGAACAGTTGTGGGTGACTGTCAGCTTTCAGTCTAATGACTGTTGATCTGAGAAGGTTGCATTAATGCACTGTCTCCCTTTCATGCACCATCCTCACCAACTCCACATTCATCTTCTTGGAATTAACAGAGGACAGTAGCCTACAAGACATGCTGCATGATTTAGAAGGCCTTGAACAAGGAGTAACCTCTCATGCCTCAGTTTCCTTATCTGTAAAATGGGGAAAATTGTGTCTACATCATAGGACTGTGAAGAAAACTGGATGAATTTTAGTCTATGTAAAGTCCTCAGAGAAAACCGTGATTAGCACATGAAAAGCACTTAACGTATGTTTTTTATTATGGTCATTAAAGATAGGGAGTATTTTTATTTGTGGGTTTATGGACTAACTCATACATTTTCTCTGCATGGAATAGACTGGATCTCCATGTAATATTCACTTTTTAAAAATTAACATATAATGTATTATTTACCCCAGGGGTACAGGTCTGTGAATCCTCAGGCTTACACATTTCACAGCACTCACCATAGCACATACCCTCCCCAATGTCCATAACCCAGCCACCCTATCCCTACCCTTCTATCCCCCAGCAACCCTCAGTTTGTTTTCTGAGAGTAAGAGTCTTATGGTTTGTTTCCCTCCTGATCCCGTCTTGTAACTACTCACTTTAAAGCCATTCCATACCTCCAGTTCTTACCTGATTTATAATGTGAAAAAGATAGACACATTTGGGTATTTGGGGTCTAAATTCTAATCTGTTATTAATTAGTTTAGAGACACTTGGCACACTTTTTGCAGAATCTTGGTTTTCTTATCTCAAAAGAGAATGATCCTTATTTTACTGTGCTGGTTTTAGCTAAATTGATACTGTGTATAAAAGAGCTATTTAATCCTTGGTGGTTGCGTAGTGATTGGTAGATTCACTTTTTAAAAGTGTTTGAATGAATTGATTTCAAAATCCTAACTGTGGAAAGAACCAAGATGCCCTTCAATGGACGAATGGATAAGGAAAATGTGGTCCATATACACTATGGAGTATTATGCCTCCATCAGAAAGGATGAATACCCAACTTTTGCGGCAACATGGACAGGACTGGAAGAGATTATGCTGAGTGAAATAAGTCAAGCAGAGAGTGTCAATTATCATATGGCTTCACTTATTTGTGGAGCATAACAAATAACATGAAGGACATGGGGAGATGGAGAGGAGAAGGGAGTTGAGGGAAATTGGAAGGGGAGGTGAACCATGAGAGACTATGGACTCTGTAAAACAACCTGAGGGTTTTGAAGGGGTGGGTGGTGGGAGGTTGGGGGAACCAGGTGGTGGGTATTAAGGAGGGCATGGATTGCATGGAGCACTGGGTGTGGTGCAAAAAACAATGAATTCTCCCTGAAAAGAAATAAAAAATAAATTATATGCAGTGAAAAAGCAAAAAACAAAAACAAACGAACAAAAAAAAATCCTAAGTAATGATGATGGCAAACATTTTTTAAATGCCTGTTAAGGGCGCCTGGGTGGCTCAGTGGGTTAAGCCGCTGCCTTCGGCTCAGGTCATGATCTCAGGGTCCTGGGATCGAGTCCCGCATCTGGCTCTCTGCTCAGCAGGGAGCCTGCTTCCTCCTCTCTCTCTCTCTGCCTGCCTCTCTGCCTACTTGTGATCTCTCTCTGTCAAATAAATAAATAAAATCTTTAAAAAAAAATAAATGCCTGTTAAATGCAGACATTTTACACAAAGTACGTTACTTAATCTTCACAAAAAATCATAAAGGAGCTTTTATCAACAGCAGTTCACAGGGCAGGAAACCGGAGCTAAGAGGATTTTGCCAGTGGTCACACAGGGATTCCTGTTCAGGCAGTCTTGGCTCTGGATAGTCAAGTTGCAACCTGTATGCTTTACAGTTTAGTGACCACATCAGATATTTCATCTGGACTAACCGTTGGCTTGGCAATGATCAATTCTTTTTGTTTATTAAGACTAGAATAAAGACTGGGAGTAGAACAAGAAGGGCATTACAGACCAGTAATAGGTACAGCTTTTGTTGTTGACGGTGATTTTCTATCTTACAGTAGATTTCTATGGATGGAAAAACACACAAATATATTTTTCTTAAAATTAGAAAGCATGTCATGTCACAAGCTAAGCAGACTTTTTGTGCCTACAGGAGGAAGTAATCGAGCATATATATATATATATATATATATATATATATATATATTTTAAAGATAAATTGGGGCAGCTTGGTTTTTCTGACTCCATCAGAGCCAGTATCCTCCTCCATACCCCCCTACATATAACTGCCCACAAGCTCTCTTGCCTGGGAGCTACTTAGCTTTTGTAGGCACAAAGCGTATGGGTGGGGATGAGGGTTATCAATTTAAAATATACTGATCCTTCTCTTTTCCTTTGTACCTGTAGACCCCAGAAGAACTAGAGGACGATTCAGACTTTGAGCAGGAAGATTATGATGTACGCAGCCGGACAAGTGTTCAGACTGAGGACGACCAGCTCATTGCGGGGCAGAGTGCACGGGTGAGTGGACATCCAGGACTCGGGTTTCATGCACTGGGCCTATGTACACCAAGTTGGTTTGAGGGGATTTCTGATCCAGGGTCTTGAAATCCCAGGGATTTATAGCTTAGAAAACTGTGCTTTCATCTGTGGTTGTTCTTAGCAATTCATATTTTACACAATGGAAATAACCACCACTGCTTCTGATTTCTGTTCATGCTATTCTCTTACCATCACTTGAAACTGAGAAGGCACCTCACTGCAAATGGTTTAAGTGTCTAGTGGATTTTGTTGGATGTATGTAGATGGTTCAACAGCGAGGGGACACAGGAATGCTCAGATCTTGCATTATTAGCACAGACATCACAGTGCCACTTGAAGTCACCAAGCTTGTTAACTCAAGAGGCAGTGACAAATGGAAAATTAGAGTACTAGTTTGTTAGTGGCTGGGCCATTACTCTTCCATACTCTGACGTAGGGTCTCTGATGAATGAGACCACATCTTTAAAATTGGTTCAAGGACATCAAAAGAGAGACAGAATTCCCCATCCCCCTCGCAATACCTATTTACGGCAAGAGCAGTAGCCCTAGAACAGTTTGCCATATGATAGGAAAAGAAATTATAGAGACATACTAGGCATATGCCAGTTTAAGGCACGGAACAGGAAACAACAGAAAGATCACTGCTCTGGCTGACATTTGAGCACCCTGGAACACTCTGTGACACTCTCTGCCAACACAAGTGTTTCAAAGAGGATTCTGACTGATTCTATTAATTGGATCTCATTGAGGATAGATGCAAGTCATCAAGGTAGGTCTCAGGAGATTAAGTCCCTGGGGATTACAAAAGGAGGTGAGATTCTCCTCCCTTCCAAGGTTCAGTTTTTATGCAGTAAGAACAGCCCCATTATAGACTGTGTTCTTATTATATTCTAATTAGAATTACATTCTAATTCCCTGTTAAGTTTTACTTAAGAAAAAAAAAAAAGATAGAGGAAGCACAAGTTTGAGAAAGAGGTGGTGATTAGAATAGTGATTAGGAAACCTCAGAAAGATCACCCTAGTTCAGGAATTGTGAAAGAAGAGTAGGAGTAGCCAGCCAGTCAGAGGTTAAAGAGGACGCAAAGAAGACTAAGCCTTATGTTGAGTCAAGAAAACCTTCATACTTAAAGCCCAGTTTCTCTTTTTGTGCTTTCTGTGCTGATAGTCTCATGCAACAGTGAAACGATTCACAAGATACTGATGGACAATGGTAAGGAAATGGGAGGGTAAAACCAGAATATTAAAGCTGCACCAGCTTTGATTTCAGACAGACCTTGTTTTCAATTGTAAAGAGTAGAGTGAGGACCATACTCCCATACATGTGGCTTAATTTTTCTGAGCTTCAGTTCTATTATCTGTAAAATGTGAATAATGTACTTGATCGGATTCTTTGGAAGTTTAATGACTTAATATTTGTAAAATTATGAACACAATACCTGACATCCATTAAATGCTCAATAAGGGGTGACGGAAAATCGTCATCCCTTGGAAGAGAAGTTATTTTGGATCACAGACTGGTGACAGTAAAAAAAGTACACAAAGGAATATGAAGTCCCTTACTTGGAAAATCTTTTGTAAATTCCAACCCCCGTCTCCTTGCCCCCTGCCCCCACCTGTGTTGAAAACTAAGTTCATGAAGCTGAGAGGCTTTTGAACCTGTGTTGGCATAACACTAAAATCAATTCATCCGTCAAGTCAGTTCATCTTCAAAATTAAGTAAAGTTAGCATTTTTAGGTCAATGACAAAGGGCAAATTTGAGTATTTCATCCAAACATTAATCAATTCAAAGTCAATTTGATTGACTGACTGCAACTCGGTATTGATCCAGTCCAGTATCCATTGACTCGTTTTCTCAAAGACCAAAGCGTACCATACAACCCTTATCATGCTTTATAGTCACCATCTTGTCAAATGGCATGATTAGTCCCGTTCTTGCCAGGAGGGATGCAGTCCCATTGTACATCCATTTCATGCATCTTGTGGCAGATACCAAGTCAATTAAATAGAAACGAAAATCAGATAGCACCTGTCTATATCATGTTGTTTTTCCCCCAATAGGTGAAAAGACAATAGTCTTTTTTGAAAGACTTTCCAGCGTGAATTATAAACATGGCCCAGGATAGTAAGAACAAAGTACCCCTATGACCCAGCACTTGCTGATTTGTCTTTGAGATCCGTCACGTGGTCTGTGTGATTAACTCACAGCAGACAGCATTAGTTATTGACTCAGCCTATTTTAGCCCATAATTACATGATGACAAATCAGAGACCTAGAATTATGGCTGTAAGTTGGAAATAAGCGGGTGCATTGAATTGCTAAGATGACAGATGGTCGAACTTTTGACCAGAGAAGTATGTTAACTTGGTCAAAATTATGAAGGAGGCAGAAGTTGTCTTTGACAGAGGTGGTTGCTCTCTGCAGCAGTGAGTCCTTCCCTTATGTTAATGGACTTTGTGTTCTCATTCAGGTGATTCTTCCTCTCTGAAAAGGGTAAATTAATCTAAAAGCAGGTTATGGTAGGAGAAAAGCTTTTAGTGTCCACTCCAACATTTCTCCCAAACTCTGAAATTAGAGTGCTTATTTCCTTTATGTGTCCCTATCTGCTGCTTCTCGACAGCATTTTCTGAGAGAGGGATAGGCTGAGAATGATCAGACCCTGATCTGATAAAATGTAGAAGTAATAAGACCTAGTGATCCTAGACATGACATTTCATACTCTTTCTTCACAGGTCAATGTGGTTAAAAGTGGTTAGTGACAACTCTTGGACACTTAACTTTGGTGATAGAATGTATTATTTGGAGTCACATAGACCTTATTTTAAATACGGGCTTGGCCAAGCTGTGTGACTTTGGGCAACTTTCTTAACCTCTCCATCCCTTATCCATGCATATGTGTGTGTCTGTGCTATGTGTGTATGCCCAGCATTCTACCTCATGATGTCATTAGGAGAACTGCGTGGTGAAAAGTATCACAAGATGTGTCACATACTGTCAAGTTGACAAAGAAGATGATAATGATGCTTATAGCATACTGCAATTCTTCATTGCAAGGCTGGTCAAATAATTTAGGCTAAAAGAGCATGACAATTTAGGAAATCATCAAAGTTTTTACTTAGTAAATGGGAGAGTTACCTCAGTTTCCCTATTTACTTCATGGTCTGAGACTGGTAAAAGTCGAAGGACCCACCCTTTAACTGCTTATATTTATTATTCTGCTTTAAAACCAAGTAGGTAGGGGCACCTGGGTGGAGCAGCTCAAGTCATGATCCTAGGGTCCTGAGATAGAGCCCGGCATTGGGCTCCCTGCTCGGTGGAGAGCCTGCTTCTCCCTCTCCTTCTGCCTGCCACTCTGTCTACTTGTACTTTCTATCTCTCTGTCAAATAAATAAATAAAATATTTTTAAAAAGTAAAACCAAGTAGGTATAAATGGACACAGTGAGTTTTAGCCCTTTTAATCGTTATTAACATTAATGTACTTGAAGCCTAAATGTTAGGCTCTTGCTCTTGTTTAGGGAAATAACACCTGTCAGTTTGGAAGCCCATAGACTTCAAAAGTCATTTTTCTCTTTGAGATTAGAAAAGTAATCATACCAAAAACTCCAGAGATTTAGATTGAAGAAAAGATTCTGGGCTGAGTGATTATTGGCTCGTTTCAGTGATTTATACTTTCTCTTAATAAGTAGAGTTTATAACCTCAATCACAAAAACATGGTTGGCTGTTCAGAGGAAAGGCTGAAACCCTGGGGTGGACTACTCTGTGGATTCAAGCCTCTGATTCCACGATTTGTGGCCCCAGATCAGCCAGAACAACAGTCTGTAGAGCTGTGCTTGACTACATGCATAGAAGCAGCAGAAACTCTTAGACTGCCCTAGGTGATCACATCAGAGAAACAGAAAAGCTGATTTGTTCTCTTTCCTCTTGGCCATGAAAATCACTTTTCTCATGTTCAGTTAGTTTGAGGGAAGGAACAATTACGTGTTACATATTTTATATTCCACTTGATTTAAATGTAGTCAGCCTCTCTTTTTTTTTTCCTAGCTAGAACAACTTTAATGTGTTAACATTTCAAACTGCTGAGTTACATTGATAAGACCTAATTAAAACTCATGTGTTGAATTTTAATTTGATTAATTTGCAAATTTCTCAGTTTGTGATCTACTGTTTATAGATAACCTTTTTTTTTTTTTTTGTAATTCCAGTTTTATAAAAGGTCAATTGTGAATTTTTAAAAGCCAGGAGCATTTTAAGAATATTTAGGAAAAGACTTGGCTCATCGATAGCTACATAAGCAGAAGCAAATGTAATGACACTTGCACCCAAGTCACAGGCCATTAAGTGCATTATGCGGGTCGAGCACCCCTAGAGTCAAAATAACATCTTCTTTTGCAAATCTACTTTGAAGGGGCCATTTTTTTTTTTCCTTCAGAATTGTGCCCTTAGAAAATATTTGTCAGTTCTAGTAAATTCTCTTGAACTATGTTGACGCAGTGAGTGGAAAAATGGTTACACAGTCAATCAAAAGATATTTGTTGAGCTTCTATTCTTTGCAGGATGCTGCAGGCTCTACCCTAAGGAAACTCAGACAGAAGTCAGAAGTAGGGCATTAATAGGAATTCAAGAATAGAGCAAGGCAATTAATACTCGAATCCCAAGTTAAACAATTGAAACTCATGTGATATAGTTGAAAGATAAGTGTATGCCCTTCAATACACAAATTAATTCTTTTGAGGCAATGGAAGTTTCATTGCTTTCCATCCGGGGATTGAATGTAGAGTATGGAGGTCTGCAGGGGAGTTTTACAGATTCTTCAATAGAGAAGTACCTAGGGAATGTCTTAAATGATGGTGGTTAAAACTTGTGAGGCCTAAGTAAAACATGATTAGCAGCTCTGTATGAGGAGGACAGATTAATGTAGGATGGTGTAAGATCATCAGACAAGGGTGCTTCAGGAGAAAAAGTTTTGTATTTAATATCTGCAAACCCAGACTTATCTCAAATGCAGTGGAATAGCTGTCTTGTTACTAGTACAATATTGTATATGTGAGTTTATAACCAACCCATTGGTTGTGTATTAACCACCTCTTTTGGATACAGTTTTCAAAGTACTTAAAAAATTTTCTTTTCAGAAATACAGTTTTTAAAATATTTTAACTATAGTATTTGTATCAGTCCAGCTTTCTAAATTTGGATTGTAATTTCTGTATTTACACATGCACACTCATGCACATACACGTACAGACACAGAGACTCGATGCTAGTTATGTAACATCACACACATGCATGCATGGTAGTTAGTAAACACAGCTCTGCATTAGTAAGTTGTATCTGTGCAGGTAATAGTCCAGAGACACCTTCATGCAAATCAAAGAGACCCCTTACATGGGCAGATAAAGCCTCATCTCCAGGTTGCTCAGCCTGGTGAACAATGCTAGTAATTTCAGCAACCGTTGCCCCACTGGGATGTGATCATGATGCATGATTGTGCATGGTGATCTAGTTGTGCTTAATAGTTAAGTATGGTGTTAGCTGACCTGGGATTGAACCCTATTCCTACAGCTTTTAGTATGTAATGTTGAGAATTTAATTTCACTGGGCCTTAGTATCACCATTAATAAAATAGGGGTTAGAATAGTATTAATCTTGTAGAGTGATTAAGTAAATTAAGTTTTTTATATACATAAGCTTCTTAGCACACTATCTGATATACATTTCTGTACTCAAGAAATCATGTCAATCTTCTATTTATGCAAGCCACATAGATTCTGGCCCCATCCCTGTCTTTCAAGGCAATAATGTAATAAGCTAGAGAGGTAGCTGGAAAGGAAAATTAATACAGACATGATGATAATATATTAGCAGTAATCCCATATATGCTTTCATTTTTTTGACAAAAGACATTTATTATTTTATTTACTGTCTGCCATAACACTTTGACATAATTGTTTACTATTCTTAGATCTGAAGAAGTTAAGAATATGATCCAGTAGCCAGTAGGTCTTAACCTAAGTCAGTGACAGATCCCGTTGAGCTCAGTTTTGTGGAGCTTATGTCCATTGATATTTTTTTTTTATTTTTTATTTTTTATAAACATATATTTTTATCCCCAGGGGTACAGGTCTGTGAATCACCAGGTTTACACACTTCACAGCACTCACCAAAGCACATACCCTCCCCAATGTCCATAATCCCACCCCCTTCTCCCAAACCCCCTCCCCCCAGCAACCCTCAGTTTGTTTTGTGAGATTAAGAGTCACTTATGGTTTGTCTCCCTCCCAATTCCATCTTGTTTCATTGATTCTTCTACCCACTTAAGCCCCCATGTTGCATCACCACTTCCTCATATCAGGGAGATCATATGATATTTTTATTAGAAATCAACGACCTGGGCGCCTGGGTGGCTCAGTGGGTTAAGCCGCTGCCTTCAGCTCAGGTCATGATCTCAGGGTCCTGGGATCGAGTCCCACATCGGGCTCTCTGCTCAGCAGGGAGCCTGCTTCCCCCTCTCTCTCTCTCTGCCTGCCTCTCCATCTACTTGTGATTTCTCTCTGTCAAATAAATAAATAAAATCTAAAAAAAAAAAAAAAGAAAACAACGACCTTGGGTTGGGGCATGGGCATTAAGGAGGGCACTTGGTGTAATGAGCACTGGGTGTTATATGAAACTGATGAATCACTAAATTCTACCCCAAAACTAGTAATACACTATATGTTGACTAACTTGAATTTAAATAAAACAAAAAAAAATAATGAAGAAATCAACTACCTTTCCTTCCAGCAATCACTTACATTGGGAAGAATTTTATAATTAAGGAAGCAGAATTTTCTTGTATGTGTTATTTTACTTGTTCTTTGCAAAAGCTATAAGTTCCCCAAATCATGCTTTCATTGGGGAAGACCCATATCCCAGAATCAGAGAGCCACTATTGCTGTCACACTTATTGACACACTCCTTTCTCTGAATCAGTTGGCACATGGTTCTAAGAAGATGCTATGAGGTATTGTCAACGTTGCATTCAGGGCTTGCTACAGACATGGTATTTAATAAATACAGTTAATTCTCTTCATTTGTGGTACTTAAATTCTGTAAAGTCACCACTATGGAGTCATTGCTTCTAGAGGAAATAGAGAGTTAGGTTCCTGAGAGCTGCTAGTCTCATCAATTTTTTTCAGCCAATCAATAAGGAATCTTGTTTAATGAATGTTTCTTTTAAGATACTTTATAGTTTTGATTCATTGTTATTGAACTCATGGCCAAGTGCAGTATAGCCCCTGCCTGCATGAAGCTTATCTCATACATGTATGTTTCTCCATAAGGCGCAACACTGGCTCTCTGTGCTTAGGGACACTAGGCACCACTTAAGCACTATGCTTTGGGTCCATGTTAAACAGCAAAATTACCAAAAAAGAGCAGAAAGATGTGGAAAATGTGGCACTAAACAGACCACAAAAGGATACTTGTTTAGTGCTGAAACAAGAAGGCAGAGAATTTATTGTTCAGCCACATCTGGGAACAGGCCTGTCAGGTGACCTTTTTTTTTTTTTTTTTTTTTTTTTGGGCAACTCTGTGCCTGTTTGTGAATGACCAAAAGCACCACAAGGATCAATTGTAGAGTGCCAACAAATTTTATAGAGTCGGCAAATTTGTAAATAAAGAATCCATGAATGACAAGATCAGCTGTAGTTCTTGCTTTTCCACATTCCCTTACCTAGCAACTATTGAAAATCTGCCTTTGCTTCCTAAACCTATATTTTATCCCATCACAACTTCTGCATCCTTCTAGGCTCTGCAGGGAGCCATGGTTATCTCAGAATTTCCACCGAGGAGGTAGAAGAAGGCTGGGGATAGGTAGGACACCCCTGAAATGCCCTGGGCTAGGGGATTGTTTGATATCTAACCATGGATTCCTTCACTAACACTCATGGCAAGTTTCCTCACCCCACCCCGCTTGCATGCTCAGATATTGTTGAAAATTCCTCTCCTTCCCAGCGTCAGAAAGCCTTTTTCTCCCCCCTTCTCTGAACAGATTTCAGTGTTGAAAGAGGTATATTCTTTCATCTGGTAGAAGTTTCCTGAGACCAAATATAAAAATTGTCAAGAATAGATTCTTTTGAACAAACATATGTCATCAAAGCGACACAGAAGTTCTGTTACTGTCAGTGGGCCCGCACCTTTTAGATCTCTGTATTTTCTGCGTATAGGAATAGGGACGGGGATTTGGGGGATCTTACCAGTCTGTGCTGTTACCTACCTAGGGATGGAGAAACCGTACTTTCTGGAATGGCAGGGCAGTCTGTAAACCTTGTCAGGGTCTGGCTTTGCTATTAGCTGGAGGCAGAGTCAACCTACTGTCTGTGTTTACTTTGTCACCATTAGTCACACTGTTTCTGTAACCCACACAGGCCATCATGGCGCAACTACCGCAAGAGGAGAAGGCAAAAATAGCTGAGCAGGTGGAGATATTCCACCAAGAGAAAAGCAAGCTGGATGCCGAAGTGGCCAAGTGGGATGACAGCGGCAATGATATAATTGTGCTGGCCAAGCAGATGTGTATGATCATGATGGAAATGACAGACTTCACCAGGTGAGGCCCAGAGACAGAAAGATGATTTTCTCATTAAACCCAGAAGTGTAACAGTGTATATTAGCCTGTGAAAGCCTGCTGAAAAATTCAAATACTACATCAAAGCAAGGCAGTGGTATTATAAAATTTACATGTGTAAGTCAAAATGATCTGGACCTAACTCTTAGCAGATAGTCAAGAAGGACAGATTCATTTTTGTGATTATTATTGTTTTAATTATCTATCCAAAGTTAGTCATAAGATCTAACACGTGGGGGTTGAGTGACTCATTTTTGTTCTGTGCTGTTTTGCCGTGTATTTAAGTACTGTTTTGAAGGTAAGGTGAATGATTTGTTTATATCCCTTTGGAAAAAAAGGGTATCGATACATAGGTGTGTGTGCATCTATACATGTAATAGTCCAAATGCTGGGTCATGATCTAGCATTAATTTCAGTTCGTGTTTCAACTTTACATATAAAGGATCAGCTTCAACAATCTGATTCTATAATTTGACAAGGAAATTAAAAATCGTATAACTCTAATTCCCTTCTGCTCTAAGCACCACTTTTTTTTTTTTTTTTTAATTTTTTATTTTTTATAAACATATATCAAGAGACCAGTCAGAATTTTGTCAGGAGCCTTTTCTTCACCAGGGGTCATAGCTGTTTCTGCCACTGCCATTTTAATCTCCTCTTTAAAGGGAGGTGACATTTCTGCCCTTCCTACTACACAAAGGGCGAATCAAGGGAGAGCAAAGCTCAACTGAAAAAAAAAAAAAAAAATCCCTGGATTTTGAAGCTGAATACCAGGTGATTTTGGACCAGCCTCTTACTGTCTGTTTATTTGGCAAAATGGGGAAATAGTGCTTTTCTTATCAACTTGACAGGAGAGTTTTACAATCTAAAGAGGTAATGCAGTTATAAATTGTGTTGCTATACAAATGTAAGCTATCACTTTGCTGTAATTTTTTTGCCCCCTGGGAGACACAAATACACATGAACAGAAATGTTTTAATGATTAAACATGATATTGGTTAATAAAACTATGTAAGATATATATATGGCAGTGTCAAAATACCACCTTATGGTTGACAATATTTTTAATGATTATTGAATGCTTCTAATAAGAGAAAGCTACAATTGATTTTAGGCTATAATAAAATATAGAATATCTCTGCTTCATCCCCTTTACCCTTTGCCTCTGGCCAATATATACTAATGACATTGCTGCGCCCTTTCTCTAAATATTTTTAAACTGTTTTTGACTTCGGTGGAATTACTTTAGTGTTATGAGGGTGACCTTTGAGACTTTTAAATGTCATTGTATTCATTAGAAGTTCAAATCCATACATTTGGTTAGTTTTTCTTCGCTTCACAGATTTATTTCACACAAAAAAAATAATAGTAGGAAAAAACAGTCTGAGCCATTATTTAAGTCTGAATTGACTACGGATCAGTCTATACTGGCAGCCTCAGTCATTGCTTTTCTAGGCCTGTGATGACTTAATTTGCTTGCTTTCAACATTGTATTGGTATTTTATCTGATGGATATTATGCAACCCATTAATAACATCACTTGAACAAATAATCTCATCAGTTTTAAGTGACTAATGAGTCTAGTCAAGTTGCTGGTTTAGATCAGAAGAACGTTTTATAATGCTCCGTATTATAGATAACTGTGGTCAAGGAAGAGCAATAGATTTGAGGGGGTCTTGTTAGATGATGTTAAATAAGACGGACTTTCTATTAGTCAAAGTACAGTTTGAAAAGTGAAAAGAAGGCCACTTCAATTTCCTAGGGATTTCATATAATCACTTTATGGTGATTTGAGTGATGAAATGTCTGGAATGCTACTGGTTACCATTTTTCCCACTGCCTCATGAGTAGTTTCTCACCTCTTTGTGAGGGCAGAGGGAGGAACACAGTAATTAATGATGAGAAAAACAGAAGGGGGCGTGCATTGGGAAATAGAACGCAAGAGGCTGAGCTTTTGCTGCTGCCTCCATCTGCAGAGCCTCTCTCTTGGCAAAGAGGAAGCCAACAAGCCTTTTTTTGGGTGGACTGTGACCTAAGTTCTCTGTACTTAACCATATGCATTATTATTATTATTGCCCTTGCATTTTTCTGCTTCAAGGAGGAATAATTTCAGCTGTATACCTCTAAGGAGCCCTATGTACTGTATTCTCTAAAGGAAAGGAGATGGTTAGGAATTACTTGAATCTTCTTCTCAAATCCTATGTTTAAATAGCATCTGGGGGCAAAAAATACCCTTGCATTTATTATCTTGTTGTTTCATTCTTATCAGTAGCTAACTCATTAATTTGATGCAGTAATCTCAGTGATAAACACTCCATTATTATTAAAATTGGAGAGGTTCTGCCTCATTATTTGTGAAATAACTTCTTCATGGAGGATAAAACTAATTATGCCTCATATCTCTTTCCTGTTCGGTTCTTGACTTCTGTCTCATGGGCAGTGGCAGAAGCACTGTCCTGCAGAGGTTGAATCCATATATCTGATGTCATTCTCAGTAAGAAATAGCATGTACCAGTCTTCTGTCCCAATAACATAAGGTGTGCAGATGGCAGAAGCTCAGAAAAGAAACCCAAGTTTAATTGTATAGCAAGGAACAAAGTTGCGACCAACTATAACTTCTGATCTGTAATTTAGGCTTAAAAAGTGACTGTCAGGGTTACAGTCAACAGTAAAATACTGAGCATTAGGCTCACAAGACACGTAATCACCCCACTCTTTCCAAACTTCTTTTCTGCCTTGGTGTAGATACTCAGTACCTCAGCCTAGGTACTTTGGTCTTTCAGCACCACTTCTTGGCACTTTTCTTTTCATTCCAAGTCACATCTGGCCATTAAAGGGCAACCATCTGCCCCCATTACACCAAAAGCCTCATGAGTTCTTCTGTTCATAGAAAAAAAAAATAAAAATGTTGAGTTTGCTGTACATGCTTAACTTAAAAAAAATTTTTTTTTGTTGAAATATAGTTGACACACAATACTATATTAAAGTATACAACATGATGATTTGACAATTCCATATATGAGGTTATGTTCACCACAAGTGTAGCTATCATCTATCACCGTACAATGGTATTAAGGTAGAACTGACTGTATTTCCTATACTATGCCTCTCACTCCTATGGTTTATTTATTCCATGACTGGAAGCTTGTATCTCCCTCTCTTCTTCACCCATTTTACCAGTATCCCCACCCCTCTCTGACAGCCATCACTTTATTCTCTGTATTTATGGATTGCTCTGTGTGTGTGTGTTTGTGTATGTGTGTTTGTGTGTTGTAGATTCCACCTATAAGTGAAATCCTAAGGTGTTGGTCTTTCTCTGAATTCACTTAGCATAATACTCTCAAGGTCCACCCATGTTCTAGCAAATGGCAAGATATAATCCTTTTTTGTGGCTGAGTAGTACTTCTGTGTGTGTGTGTGTCTGTGTGTGTGAGAGAGAGAGAGAGATTGAGAGAGAAAGAGAGAGAGAGAGAGAGAGAGATCTTTATTCATTCAACTATATTGATGGATGCTTAGGTCACTTCCACATCTTAGCCATTATATATAATGTTGTAATAAACATAGGAGTGCATGTATCTTTTTGAATTAGTATTTTCATTTTCTTTGAGTAAATACCCAGTAGGAAAATTACAGGACTATAGGGTATGTCTACTTTTTTAGAAACCTTCATATTGTTTTCTGTAGTGGTTGCACCAATTTACATTCCTATTGACAGTACACATCCAAACCAACACTAGCTATTTCTAGTCTTTTTGATTCAAGCCATTCTGTGGATGATAGGATGATCAGCAGTATGGAGCATCCATTCATGTGTCTCTTGGCCATTTATATGTCTTTTAAAAATGTCTATTCAGGTCTTCTGCCCATTTTTGATTTGGATTGTTTTAGTGTTGAATTATATAAGTTCTTTATATATTTT
Organism: Mustela nigripes; assembly: GCF_022355385.1. NCBI lineage: Eukaryota > Metazoa > Chordata > Mammalia > Carnivora > Mustelidae > Mustela > Mustela nigripes. Next base: position 44,477,099 of record NC_081563.1, on the reverse strand, counting down.
GGATAGGAACTGCTTATATCATCTGCAAATACCTACTTCTATTCAGTAGGTTGTCTTTTTGTTTTGCTGATGGTTTCCCTCACAAGTGCAAAGGTTTTTTGCTTCTTTGTTTTTTGCTTTTAACATAGTCTCAATAGTTGATGTTTGCACTTATTTCTCTTGCCTCAGGAGACATATCTAGAAAAATGTTGCAAAGGCCAGCATCTGAGAAAATACCGTCTGTGTTCTCTTCTAGGAGTTTCATGGTTTCAGATCTCACATTTATGTCTTTAATTGATTTTGAGTTTATTTTTATATATGGTATAAGAAAGTGGTCCAGTTTCATTGTTTTTGCACATAGCTATCCAGTTTTCCCAGCAACATGTATTGATGACAGTCTTTTTCTCCAATATATTCCCCAATATATTCTTACTACCTTCATCATATTAATTGACCATACAAGCATAGGTTTATTTCTGGACCCTCTATTCTGATCAGTTGATCTATAAATCCATTTTTATATCAATACCATACTGTTTAGGTTACTACAGCTTTGCAGTATAGCTTAAAATCTGCGTGACATCTCCAGCATTGTTTTTCTTTCTCAACATAGCTTTGGCGATTCAGGATCTTTACAGTTATATTCAGATTTTAGAATTATTTGTTCCAGTTCTGTGAAAGTTAATAGTGGTGTTTTGATTGTGATTGCATTGAATCTGAAGATTACTTTGGGTAGTGTGGACATTTTAACAACATTAGTCCTTCCAGTCCATGAGTATGGTTTATTTTTCTGTTTCTATGTGTCCTCATTAGTTCCTTTTATACCTTTCAAAGTACAGGTCTTTCAGAAACTTGGTTGTGTTTATTTCCAGATATTTTATTCTTGGTGCAATTATACATGGAATTTTTCTTCTTAATGTCTTCTGCTACTTCATTATTAGTGTGTAGAAATACAATAGTTCTCTGTATATTGATTTTGTATCCTGCAGCTTTGCTGAATTCATTTATTAGATCTAGTAGTTTTTTGGTAGTCTTTAGTGTTTTCTGTGTATAGTATCATATCATCTACAAATAATGAAAGTTTTACTTCTTCCTTACCAATCTGGATGCTTTTTATTTCTTGTCTGGTTGCTCTGACTATGAACTCCAATACTATGTTGAATAAAAGACAGTAGGTAACTTTGTCATGTTCCTGATCTTAGAATAAAAGCTCTGACTTTTTCACCATTTAGTATGAGGTTAGCTGTGAGTTTGTCATGTATGACCTTAATTACACTGAGATATGTTCCTTCTAAACTGACTTTATTGAGAGCTTTTTTCTTTCATCATGAGCAGATGTTGAATTTTCTTATAGTTTGTCTGTATGTCTTGAAATAATCACGTGATTTTTATCTTCCATTTGGTTAATGTGATGTATAACACTAATTAGTTTGCAAATATGAAACCATCCTTGCATCCTTGGAATAAATCCCATTTGATGGTAGTGAATGATCCATTTAATGTATTGTTCAATGTGGTTTTCTAATATTTGTTGAGGGTTTTTCATGTGTGTTCATCAGGGATATTGGCCAATATCTTTTTTTTTAAACCTGTGGTATCTTCATCTGGTTTTGGTATCAAGATAATGATGGCCTTGTAGAATGTATTTGGAAGTTTTTCTTTCTCTTTTATTTTTGGAATAGTTTGCAGAGAACAAGTATTAATTCTTCTTTAAATGTTTGACAAAATTCACCTGTGAATCTGGTCCTAGATTTTTCTTTGTTGCAAGTTTTTTTTTTTAATTATTATAAATCCAATTTCATTATCATTCAGATTTTCAATGTCTTCCTGATTCAGTTTTGAAAGAGTGTATGTTTTCTAGGAGCTTATCTCTCTTTTGTGCTATCAAATTTGTTGGCATGTAATTTTTTGTAGTATGCTTTTTTTTTGTAATTTTTTCAATTTATTTATTTTCAGAAAAGCAGTATTCATTATTTTTTCACCACACCCAGTGCTGCATGCAATCCGTGCCCTCTATAATACCCACCACCTGGTACCCCAACCTCCTACCCCCCCGCCACTTCAAACCCCTCAGATTGTTTTTCAGAGTCCATAGTCTCTCGTGATTCACCTCCCCTTCCAATTTACCCCAACTCCCTTCTCCTCTCTAACACCCCTTGTCCTCCATGATATTTCTTATGCTCCACAAATAAGTGAAACCATATGATAATTGACTCTCTCTGCTTGACTTATTTCACTCAGCATAATCTCTTCCAGTCCCATCCATGTTGCTACAAAAGTTGGGTATTCATCCTTTCTGATGGAGGCATAATACTCCATAGTGTATATGGACTTAAAATCATTTGTGTATCTGTGGTGTCAGTTGCTTCTTCTTCATTTCTGACTTCATTCATTTGGATCGTCTCTCTTTTTCCCTCCAGTCTGGACAAAGTCTTACTGATTTTGTTTATCTTTTGAAGAAGCAGATCCCAGTTTCGTTAATATTTTTCTATTATTTTTAGTTTCTTTTCATTTATTTCTTCTCTGATCTTTATTAGTTCCTTTCTTCTACTAATTTTGAGCTTTGTTCTTCTTTGTCTAGTTCCTTTAGGTTATATTGTTTAAGGTTTATCTCATTTCTAGAGGTAGGCATGTAGTGCTAAAAGTTTACCTCTTAAAATTGATTTAGCTGCATTGGAAAGATTTTGGACTACTGTGTTTTCATTTTCATTTGTCTCCATGTATTTTTTTTAAATCTCTTTTTTGAATTTTTGACCCATTGGTTGTTTAGCAGCATGTTGTTTAGCCCTCATGTATTTGTGTTTTTGTTCATTGTTATAATTGATTTCATTGTGGTTGGAAAAGTTGTATGATATGATATCAATCTAAATAAATAACTGAGACTTGTTTTATGACCTAACATGTGATCTCCCTTAGAGAATGTCCCATATGCACTTGAAAAGAATGGGTGTTATCTTGTTTTTAGATAGAATGTTTTGTATACATCTGTTAAGGCCGTTTGGTGTAACTTGCTATTCCAAGACACTGTTTTATTGATTTTCTGCCTGGGTGATCTATCCATTGATGTAACTGGGTGTTAAAGTCTCCTATCATTAGTGTATTACAGCCCATTTATTTTGTTATGTAATTAATATTTGCTTTATGTATTTAGGTGTATACTTTGGTTGCATGGGTAATTATTTTTATACCTTCTTGTTTGTTCTCTTTATCATAAGGAATGCCTTTCTTTGTCTCTTGTTACACTCTTTGTTTTAAAAGTCTTTGTCTGATAGAAGTATTCCTATCACAGCTTTTCTTTACCTTCCATTTGCATGGAATACCTTGTTCCATCCCTTTACTTTCAGTATGAATGTGTTTTTAGATCTGAAGTGACTCTCTTGTAGGCAACGTATAGATGGGCCTTGTTTTCTTATCCATAACATCACATTATATTTTGATTGGAACATGTACACCATTTATATTTAAAGTAATTATTGATTGGTATGTACTTCCTGCCATTTTGTTCATTGTTTTCTTTTTGTTTTTTATAGTTCCCTGTTCCTTTCTTCTTGTTCTTTTTTCTTGTCATTGGTGACCTTCTATAGTGTCATGATTGTCTTTCTTTCTATTTTTTGTGTATCTCATCTAAGTTTTGATGTGTGGTTACCATGAGATTCATATATAACATCCTAAGTATATAACAGTCCATATTAAGTTGATGGTTACTTAAGTTCAAACACTTTCTGAACAACTTCATTTTTATTCCCCTCTCCACATTTTGTGTGTATGTTACCATATTTTACATTTTCTTTACTGTGGAAGTCCCCTTGACTAATTTTATTTAATATTTTATTTTAATTCCACTTAGTTAACATGCAGTGTTACATCAGTTTCAGGTATAAATATACTGATGCAACAATTCCATTCATCACCTGGTGCTCATCAAAATAAGTGTACTCTTTAATCCCCATCACTGATTAAACCTATCCCTCCCCACCTCCTTTCTGGTAACCATCAGTCTGATCTTTATAGTGAAGAGTCTAATTCTTGGTCTCTCTCTCTCTCTCTCTCTCCCTCTTTTGCCTTTGCTCATTTGTTTTGTTTCCTGCATAAACATAGGAGTGCATATATCACTTTTGATTAGTGTTTTTCTATTCTTCGGGTAAATACCCAGTACTGTGTTGGATGCATCTTATAGTAGTTCAACTTTTAACATTTTGAAAAACTTCTGTATCTTGCACAGTCAGTGCATCAGTTTGCATTCCCACCAACAGTGCAAGAGAGTTCCCCTTTCTCTACATCCTTGCCAACACCTGTGTTTTTTTTTTTTTTTTTAATTTTAGCCCTTGTGACAGGTATGAGGTGATATCTCATTGTAGTTTTGATTTGCATTTCTTTGATGAAGACTGAGAAGCATCATTTCATGTGTCTGTTGACCATCTGTATGGCTTCTTTGAAGAAAAAAATGTTTACTGTCTGCCCATTTTTTAAATTGGATTATTTGTTTTTTGGGTGTTTAAGTTCTTATTATATTTTGGAAGCTAAACATTTGTCATGTATGTCATTTGTAAATATGTTCTCCCATTCTCTAGGTTTCCTTTTAGTTTTGTTGTTGGTTTCCTTTACTGTGCAGAAACATTTTATTTTGGTGAAGTCCTGATGGTTTATTTTTGCTTTTATTTCCATTGCATCAGAGGTCCTATCTAGAAAAAATTTGCTCAGATCAGTATCAGAGAGGTTACTGCTTGTGTCCTTTTCCAGGGTTTTGATGGCTTCCTGTCTCACATTTAGGTCTTTAATCCATTTTGAATTAACTTTTGTGTATGGTGTAAGAAAGCAGTCCAGTTTCATTATTTTGCCTGTGGCTGTCCAGTTTTCCCAACACCATTTGTTGAAGAGACTGTCTTTTGCCCATTGTATATTCTTTTCTGCTTTGTAGAAAATTAATTGAGTATATAATTGTGGGTTTATTTCTGTTGAATTATGTATCTATTTTTATGCCAGTACCATACTGCTTTGATTACTGTAGTCTTGTAATACAACTTGAAGTCCAGAATTGTGATGTCTCCTGCATTGCTTTTCTCTTTCAAGGTTTCTTTGGCTATTTGGGGTCTTTTATGGTTACATACAAAATTTAGGACTGTTCTAGATCTGTGAAAAATACTGTTAGTATTCTGATAGGCATTGCTCTGAATGTGTAGATTGCTTTGGGTGGTAGAGACGTTTTAACAATATTTTTTCTTCCAACCCATGAGCGTGGAATGTCTTTCCACTTTATTTTATTGTCTTCAATTTCTTTTATCAAAGTTTTATAGTTTTCAGAGTATAAACCTTTCACCTTTTTAATTAGGTTTATTCCTAGATATCTTAATTTTTTTTAATTAAATTAAATTTTTTTTTCAGTTTTCCAAAATTCATTGTTTATGCACCACACCCAGTGCTCCATGTGATAAGTGCCCTCCATAATACTCACCATCAGGCTCACCCAAACACCCCTGCCAAGGGTTTTGGATCCCTACAAAACCCTCATTTTGTTTCTCAGAGTCCACAGTCTCTCATGGTTTGTCTCCCCCTCCAATTACCCCCAACTCACTTCTCTCCATCTCCCAATATCCTGTATGTTATTCCTTATGCTCCACAAGTAAGTGAAACCATATGATAATTGACTCTCTGCTTGACTTATTTTACTCAGCATAATCTCTTCCAGTCCCGTCCATGTTGATAAAAAAGTCAAGTATTCAGCCTTTCTGATGGAGGCATACTACTCCATTGTATATGTGTACCATATCTTCTTTATCCATTTGTCCATTGAAGGACATCTTGATTCTTTCCATAGTGGCTAATGTGGCCATTGGTGCTGTGAACATTAGGGTATAGATTGCCCTTCTTTTCACTAAATCAGTATCTTTGGGGTAAATACCAAGTAATGCAATTGAGGGTCATTAGGGAAGCTCTATTTTTAATTTCCTAAGGAATCTCCACACTGTTTTCCAAAGTGGCTGCACCAACTTGGATTCCCACCAAAAGTGTAAGAGGGTTTCCCCTTCCTCCACATCCTCTCCAACACTTGTTGCTTTACTGTCTTGTTGATTTTGGCCATTCTAACTGGTGTAAGTTGATATCTCAATGTGGTTTTGATTTGAATCTCCCTGATGGCTAGTGATGATGGATATTTTTTCATGTGTCTATTAGCCATTTGTATGTCTTCACTGGAGAAGTGTCTGTTCATGTCTTCTGCCCATTTTTTGACATGATTATCTGTTTTGTGTGTGTTGAGTTTGAGGAGTTCCTTATAGATCTTGGATATCAGCCCTTTGTATGTAATGTCATTTGTGAATATCTTCTTCCATTCTCTGGGTTGCCTCTTTGTTTTGTTGACTGTTTCCTTTGCTGTGCAGAAGCTTTTGATCTTTATGACGTCCCAAAAGTTCATTTTCACTTTTGTTTTCTTTGCCTTTGGAGACGTGTCTTGAAAGAAGTTGCTGTGGCCAATGTTGAAGAGGTTACTGCCTGTGTTCTCCTCTAGGATTTTGATAGATTCCTGCCTCACATTGAGGTCTTTTGTCCATTTAGAGTTTATCTTAGTATATGGTATAAGAGAATGGTTGAGTTTCATTCTTCTATACATAGCTGTCCAATTTTCTCAGCACCATTTATTACAGAGATTTGTCTTTTTTCCACTGGATATTTTTTCCTGCTTTGTTGAAGATTATTTAACCATAGAGTTGAGGGTCCATATCTGGGCTCTCTACTCTGTTCCACTGGTCTAATGTCTGTTTTTGTGCCAGTACCATGCTGTCTTGGTGATCACAGCTCTGTCATAAATCTTGAAATCAGGCACTGTGATGCCCCCAGTTTTGTTTTTCTTTTTCAACATTTCCTTAGCAGTTTGGGGTCTCTTCTGGTTCCATACAAATTTTAGGATTGTATGTTCCAGCTCTTTGAAAAATGCTAGTGGAATTTTGACCTGGATGGCATTGAAAGTATAGATTGCTCTAGGCAGTATGGACAGTTTAACAATGTTTATTCTTCCAATCCATGAGCATGGAATGCTCTTCCATTTTTTTGTGTCTTCTTCAGTTTCTTTCATGAGAGTTCTGTAGTTCAAGTACAGATCCTTAACCTCTTTGGTTAGGTTTATTCCCAGTTATCTTATGGTTCTTGGTACTATAGTAAATGGAATAGATACTCTAATTTCCCTTTCTATATTTTCATTGCTAGTGTATAAGAAAGCAACTGATTCCTGTACATTGATTTTGTATCCTGCCACATTACTGAATTGCTGTATGAGTTCTAGTAGTTTGGGGGTGGAGTCTTTTGGGTTTTCCATATAAAGTATCATGTCATCTGCTGAGAGAGAGAGTTTTACTTCTTCATTGCCATTTGAATACCTTTTATTTCTTTTTGTCATCTGAATGCTGTGGCTAGGAGTTCTAGTACTATGGAGAACAGCAGTGGTGAGAGTGGACATCCTTGTCATGTTCCTGATCTCAAAGGGAAGGCTGTCAGCTTTTCTCCATTGAGGATGATATTTGCTGTGGGTTGTTCATAGATAGATTTTATGAAGTTGACAAATATTCCCTCTCTCCCTATATTTTGAATTGTTTTAATCAGGAACAGATGCTGTATCTTGTCAGATACTTTTTCTGCATCAATTGAGAGGACCATGTGGTTCTTCTCTCTTATTGATTTGTTCTGTCACATTGATTGATTTGCAAATGTTGAACCACCCTTGCATCCCATGGATAAATCCTACCTGATCATGGTGGATAATCTTTTTAATGTACTGTTGGATCCTATTAGCTAGGATCTTGTTGAGAATCTTTGCATCCACATTCATCAGGAATATTGGTCTGAAATTCTACATTTTGGTGGGGTCTTTGCCTGGCTTGGGGATCAGGGTAATGGTAGCTTCATAAAAAGAGTCTGGAAGTTTCCCTTCTGTTTCTATTTTTTGAAACAGCTTCAGGAGAATAGGTATTGTTTCTTCTTTGAATGTTTGGTAGAATTCTCCATGGAATCTGTCAGGTCCTGGACTCTTGTTTTGGGGGGAGGTTTTTGATCACTGCTTCAATTTCGTTACTAGATATTGGTCTACTCAGGTTGTCAATTTCTTCCGGATTCAGTTTTGGAAGTTTATAAGTTTCCAGGAATGCATCCATTTCATCTGGGTTGCTTAACTTATTGGCATATAATTGTTGATAATAATTTCTGATAGTTGTTTCTATTTCCTTGGCATTAGTCGTGATCTCTCCCTTTTCATTCATAATTTTATTAATTTGGGTCCTCTCTCTTTTCTTTTGTATGAGTTTGGCCAGTGGTTTATTGATCTTATTTATTCTTTCAAAAAACCAGCTTCTAGTTTCATTGATGTGTTTTTCTACTGATCTCTAGTTTCTATCTCATTAATCTCTGCTCTAATCTTGATTATTTCCCTTCTTGTGTGTGAGGTTGGCTTGATTTGTTGTTGATTCTCCAGTTCTTTAGGGTGTATTCTGGTTTTTTTTTTGTTTTTTTGTTTTTTTTTTTTTGAGTGAGGCTTGGATGGCTATGTATTTCCCCCTTAGTACCACCTTTGCTTATCCCATAGGTTTTTGGATTGATGTGTCTTCATTCTCATTGGTTTCCATGAATTAAGTTCTTCTTTGATTTCCTGATTGATCCAAACATTCTTAAGCTTATGGTCTTTAGCTTCCAAGTGTTTTAATTCCTTCCAAACTTTTTCTTGTGGTTGAGTTCCAGTTTCAAAGCGTTGTAGTCTGAGATTATGAAGGGAATAATCTTAATCTTTTGGTGTCGGTTGAGCCCTGATTTGTGACCCAGTATATGGTCTATTCTGGAGAAAGTTCCATGTATGCTCAAGAAGAATGAGTATTCTGTTGTTTTAGGGTGGAATGTTCTGTATATATCTATGAGGTCCATCTGGTCCAATGTGTCATTCAGTGCTCTTGTTTCTTTATTGATTTTCTGCTTGGATGATCTGTCTATTACTGAGAGTGGCATCCTAAGATACCCTGCTATTAATGTATTCATATCAGTATGACTCTTTATCTTAGTTAACTGTTGTCTTATGTAGTTGGCCGCTCCCATATTGGGAGCATAAATATTTACAGTTGTTAGATCTTCTTGGTGGATAAACCCTTTAAGAATGATGTAGTGTCTTTATATCTGACTATAGTCTTTAGTTTAAAATCTAATTTATCTGATAAGAGAATTGCTACCCCAGCTTTCTTTTGAGGCCCACTGGTATGAAAAATGTTTCTCCATCCCTTCACTTTCAATCTGGGTATATCTTTAGGTACCAAATAGGTCTCTTGTAGACAACATATGGATGGGTCCTGTCTAGTCTGCAGACCTTTGCCATTTTATGGGAACATTTAGGTCATTCATATTGAGAATGGTTATTGAAAGATATGTTTTTACTGACATCATGTTGCTTGTGAAGTCCTTGTTTCTATAGATTGTCTCTGTATAAATTTCTGTCCTATGTCACTTTTGGGCTTTTTCTTCTTTTTTTATTTTTTTTTATTATTATTATTATTTTTTTTAGAAGCCCACTTAATATTTTGTGTAGTGCCGGCTTGGTGGCCACATACTCTTTTAAACCTTGCAGGTCTTGGAAGCTCTTTATCTCTCCATCCATTTTTAATGTCAACCTTGCTGGATAAAGTATTCTTGGCTGCATGTTCTTCTCATTAGTGCCCTGAATATGTCTTGCCAGCCCCTTCTGGCTTACCAGATTTCTGTGGACAGGTCTGACATTATTCTGATGGACCTTCCTCTGTATGTAAGGAATCTCTTTCCCCTAGCTGCCCTCAGAAGCTATGATTCATAAAATCATAAAATTATGATTCATCAGTCTCATAATCAAGTGTCTCAAGGTCTTTCTAGATTTGTTGATCTTGGTGGGGAGTGTTCTCTCTACCTCTAGGGCATGAATGCTTGTTATATTCCCCAGATTCGGAAAATTTTCATCCAGAATTTGTTCAACTATATCTTCTAGTCCTCTCTCTTTCTCCACTCCCTCAGGGGTCCCAAAAATTCTGACATTGGAATGTTTCATGGTGTCCTTTATTTCCCTAATTCTATTTTCATGGCTTCTAAGCTGTTTCTTCCATGCCTCCTCCTGATCCTTTTTCCTCTATCAGTTTGTCCTCTAGATCACTAATTCTATCCTCTGCCTCGATTACCCTAACTGTTAGAGTATTTAGATTAGATTGGATCTCATTAATAACATTTTAAACTTCTTCCTGGATGGCTTTCACTTCTGCCCTTAGAGATTCTATGTTGTCACTAATGGTTTTCTCCAACCTAGCCATCACCTGGATAATTGTTACCCTGAATTCCCTTTCTAACATACTGTTTATGTCCATATCCATTAACGCTGATGGAGAGGGTATGTCTCTGAACTTTTCCTCTGTTAGGTGTTCCTCCTCCTAGTCTTTTGTTGAGGGGTGGTTGAGGGGATGTATAGCTGAATATATCAACCATGATCCAGGCAAGGTGCACCCTGGAACGCTTCTGAGCAATTGGAAGTCACCACCAAAAAGAAAGAAAAAAAAAAAAAAGAAAGAAAGAGAGAGAGAGAAAGAAAGAAGACCCAGCCAGAATGGGCCCCAAAAGTAAGATTTATAAGGTATACAAACAAAAATACCAACAAAAGCAGATGACAAGGGAAAAAAAGAACCCAGCCAAAATGAACCCCAAGGATAAGATTTATATAATACCAGAACAAAAACAAATGCACAGATACAATGACAGAAGAAAAAGATGGGAAGGTGGTAATAAATCCTCAGTGTGGGTGAGGAATGTTGTTCTGATTCTTCCTGGGTGTATCTTGATATCTTTGTTAAGGGACTAAACTTTCCAGAGATAAAGGGAGATTAAAGCTGGTTTATATATAGGGGTAGTATTGATTAGGGAAAGAGGATTACCTTGAAGATTATATCTATATGTATATTTAAAAAAATAGAAAAGAAAAAATACACAGGTGTATGTATGAAAAAAGTTCAAGTTAAAAGGTTATTATGGAATATGTTATATTAAACCTTTAGTTGTAATGGTGTGTAGGTTAAAAAATTAAAAAGAACAAGAATAATGAGAATGAATTAAAAATGAAAGTTGTATCAATGAAATATACAGGCTTTAGGGCAATACCAGGAGCTTAATATAGTTTTCCCCTGATATTGGGGTTTTACAGTTTTATGGGGACTCTGTGGTGGTTGTCCTCTCATTCTTTTGGTTCTCGAGGAGGGGCTTGTCACTTTGTTTTTCAGTCAGTCTTGCTTGTGTTGAGTCCTCAAGCAGCCCTATCAAGGGGCTGGGCTCTGTGAAAACTGGTTTTTCAAGCTTTTGTTGTCTGTAGGTTTTTGTTCCTGGGGGCTTTGTGACTTTTCAGAGGTTTAGTGGAAAGCAAACTGCACCCAGACCTCCATCTCAGAGAGAAGCCTCAGTCTGCTACCCTCTGGGTGGTCCAAAACACACAGACTCCCCCTTTGCAAACTCTGCTGAGCCTTGCAAACTCCTGTGCCAGTAAAACCATGAGCGATATTGGTCCAGGGAGCCCGCTTCCTGTGGTGCCTTTGCTGAGACTGCTCTCGGGGGGGTCCAGACCTCACTGTGCTCAGGTTGCCACTGTGGGATCCCAACCAGAGATAGTGCTGGGTTCCTTCAGGCCTGCGTTGGGAGAGTCCACACCCTCGGCCGTCTTAGAGACCACCACTAACACCCGCACAGAGCTTTCTCAGGTACTGGGAGGGGAGTGGATTAGACCCCAGTCAGTCACATAGTGCATGAGGAGTGCAAAAGTTCTAGGGAGCTCAGGCTGGTGCCATCACCAGACTCCCTCCTGCAGAGGCAGGAGTATGCCCAGCCAAGGGGTGGTGCAAACTGCGCAACCCGGGGGGTTCTGGACCAGGAACTGGGGGCTCTGCCACACTCTCTGTCACGTGTGTGACAGTAGTAGCTGTCCTGGGTCCACGGGCTTAGGCCTGTGCCTGTGACTGCCTAATTCCACCAGTTGCCCCTTAAGATCTTTTACTCTTTTTGAGTGTTTTTAACCAGACTCCAAGTTAATGCCGGTCCCCAATCACAGGGAACTTTTGTATTAATTTCCAGTGGGTCATTTCTGGTGGCTTCCTCCCCCTTCTGTCTATCCTCCAATATCCAATATCTGTCTGATCATTCCCACTCTGCTTCACCTCCTCACTGGCGTCTTCTGTCCCCCATAGAGATCCAGACTGTATAATCCTACATCTCAGGCTGATTTCATGGGTGTTCAGAGTGTTCTGGTAGATAATTAGCTCACTTTAGGGGACCAGTTAATTAGATAATTAGACCACTTTAGGGACTTCACCATCTTGCCCCCTCCCCTCTCATTTTTTAATGCAATTGTAAATGGAACCGTTCTTTTAATTTCACTTTCTGCTGCTTCATTATCAATGTATAGAAATACAACAGTTTTTTCTATGTCGCTGTATCCTGTGACCTTATTGAATTCGTTTATCAGTTCTGCTGGATTTCTGGTCGAGTCTTTGGGGTTTTCTATATTGAGGATCATGTTCTCTGCAAATAGGGAAAGTTTTACTTCTTCCTTGATGTTTTGAATGCTTTTTATTTGTTCTTATTGTCTGATTGCTGTGGCTAAGTCTTCTAGTACTTTGTTGAATAAAAGTGATGAGTGTAGATGTCCTTGTCTTATTCTAACCTTAGGAAAGAGACTCTGAGTTTTTTCTCATTGAAGATGATGTTAGCTGTGTCCTTTTCATATATAGCCTTTATTATGTTGAGGGATGTTCCCTCAAACCCTATTTTGCTGAGGTGGTGTTTTTTTCTTTTCTTTTTCTTTTTTTTTTTTTTTAATGAATGGATATTGTACTTTGTCAAATGCTTTTTCTGGACATATTGAAATGATCATATGTTCTTATGCTTTCTCTAATTGATGTGTTATATCATAGTGATTGACTTAAGAATATTAATCCACCCTTGCAACTCGGGAATAAATCCCACTTGACTGTGGTGGATGATTTTTAACATATTGTTGGATTCAGTTGGCTAGTGTTATGTTTAGGATTTTTACATCTATGTTCATTAGGGATATTTGGCCTCTGGTTTTCGTTTTTAGTGGTGTATTTACCTAGTCTTTGTAAGTGCTGGCCCCATAGAATGAATTTGGAAGTTTTTTTTCCTGTTCTATTTTTTGGTATAGTTTGAAAAGAGGTATTCATTCTTCTTCAATGTTCTATAGAATTTGCCTGGCAAGCCAGCTTGTCCTGGACTTTGGCTTTTTGGGAAGTATTTTGATTATTGATTCAGTATCTTTACTGGTTATCAGTTTGTTCAAATTTTCTCTATCTTCCTCTTTCAGTTTTGTTAGTTGATATGTTTCTATGAACTTACCCGTTTCTTATATGTTGTCCAGTTGGCATAAAATATTTCATAGTATTCCCTTATAATTGTATGTGTGTCTACAGTGTTTGTTGTTATTTGTCTCATGTCATTTGTGATTTTTTTTTTTTTTTAGTTCTTTCTCTTTTTTTCTTGATAAGTCTGGCTAGAGATCAATTTTACCAATTTTTTCCCAAGGAATCAGCTCTTGGTTTCATTGCTCTGTTCTGTTGTTTTAGTTTATAAATCATTTATTTCTACTCTAATCTTTATTATTTGATTCCTTCTGCTGGTTTTAGGTTTTGTTTGTAGTATTTCTAGCTCCTTTAGGTGTAAGGTTAACTTATTTATTTGAGATTTTTCTTGTTCCTTAAGGTTGGCCTGTACTGCTATAGACCTCCCTCTTAAGGTTGCTTTTCCTGTATTCCACATTTTGGGACCATTTGTGTTTTCATTTTAATTTGTTTCCATGTACTTTCTTCCTTCAGTTCCTGATGGGCCCATTGATTGTTCAGTAGCATGTGTTTTTTTTTTTTTAATTTTTTTTTTTAAGATTTTATTTATTTATTTGACAGAGAGAGATCACAAGCAGGCAGAGAGGCAGGCAGAGAGAGAGGAGGAAGCAGGCTCCCGCTGAGCAGAGAGCCCGATGCGGGGCTCGATCCCAGGACTCTGAGATCATGACCTGAGCCGAAGGCAGCGGCTTAACCCACTGAGCCACCCAGGCGCCACCTCAGTAGCATGTTTTTTAACCTCCATGTATTTGTGGCCTTTCCAAATTTTTTTCCTTGAGCTTGACATGGCCTTAAGTAATTTTTAACATGCAATTGGTTTCACTACTTTTGTCTTTTCACATTCATAGTAGTTTATACATGATTGATCTATTATCTCTGCTGTATGTATGCTTTGCCCATTTTTTTCCATAGTTTTCTTCCAAGTGTGGCTTTTTCTTTTCCATTTAAAGAATTTTCTTTTTTTCTTTCTTTCTTTCTTTCTTTCTTTCTTTCTTTCTTTCTTTCTTTCTTTCTTCTTTTTATTAACATACAATGTATTATTTGCTTCAGGGTTATAGGTCTGTGAGTCATCAGTCTTGCACAATTCACAGCCCTCACCATAGCACATACCCTCCCCAATGTCCATAACCCAGCCATCGTATCCCTCCTTCACTCCCCCTGCCCAGCAACCCTCAGTTTGTTTCCTGAGATTGAGTATCTTATGGTTTGTCTCCTTCCCAATCCCATCTTGTTTCATTTTTACCCTCCCTACCCCTCACAACCACCTGCCCTGCCTCCCAAATTCTTCATATCAGAGAGATCATATGATAATTGGCTTTATCTAATTGACTTATTTCTCCTAGCATAATACCCTTTAGTTCCATCCACGTTGTTGTAAACAGCAAGATTTCATTTCTTTTGATGGCTGCATAGTATTCCATTGTGTATATATACCACATCTTCTTTATCCATTCATCTGTTGATGGACATCTAGGTTCTTTCCATAATTGGCTATTGTGGGCATTGCTGCTATAAACATAGCACATGCCCCTTTGGAGCACCACATTTGTATCTTTAGGGTATGTACCCAGTAGTGCAATCGCTGGGTCATAGGGTAGCTCTATTTTCAGTTTTTTGAGGAACCTCCACACTGTTTTCCAGAGTGGCTGCACCAGCTTGCATTCCCACAGTGTAGGAGGGTTCCCCTTTCTCCACATTCTTGCCAACACCTGTCCTTTCCTGACTGGTTAATTTAACCATTCGGACTGGTGTGAGGTGGTTTCTCACTGTGGTTTGATTTGTATTTCCCTGATGTTGTGTGATGTTGAGCATTTTTTCATGTGTCTGTTAGCCATTCACATGTCTTCCTTGCATAGATGTCTGTTCATGTCTTCTTCCCATTTCATGATTGGATTATTTGTTCTTTGGGTATTGAGTTTGGTAAGTTCTTTATAGATTTTGGATACTAGCCCTTTATCTGATATGTCATTTGAGAATATCTTCTCCCATTCTGTCAGTTGTCTTTTAGTTTTGTTAACTGTTTCCTTTGTTGTGTAAAAGCTTTTGATCTTGATGAAGTCCCAGTAGTTCATTTTTGCCCTTGCTTCCCTTGCCTTTGGCAATGTTTCTAGCAAGAAGTTGCTGTGGCTGAGGTTGAAGAGGTTGCTGCCTGTGTTCTCCTCAAGGATTTTAATAGATTCCTCTCTCACATTTGAGTCTTTTATCCATTTTGAGTCCATTTTTGTGTGTGGTGTAAGGAAATGGTCCAGTTTCATTCTTCTACATGTGGCTGTCCAATTTTCTGAACACCATTTGTTGAAGAGACTGTCTTTTTTCCATTGGACATTCTTTCCTGCTTTGTTGAAGATGAATTGACCATAGAGTTGAGGGTCCATTTCTGGGCTCTCTATTCTGTTCCATTGATCTAAGTGCCTATTTTTGTGCCATTACCATACTGTCTTCATGATTACAGCTTTGTAATAGAGCTTGAAGTCTGGAATTTTGGTGCCACCAACTTTGGTTTTCTTTTTCAACATTCCTCTGGCTGTTCTAGGTCTGTTCTGGTTCCATATGAATTTTAGGATGTGTAGACATTTTCACAATACATGTTCTTCTAATCCATGAGCATGGAACATTTTTCCATTTCTTTGGGTCTTCCTCAGTTTCTTTCATGAGTACTTTTTAGTGTTCTGGGTACACATTCTTTACCTCTTTGGCTAGATTTATTCCTAGGTATCTTACAGTTTGGGTGCAATTGTAAATGGGGTTGACTCCTTAATTTCTCTTTCTTCTGTCTTGCTGTTGATGTATAGAAATGCAACTGATTTCTGGCATTGATTTTATATCCTGACAATTTACTGAATTCTTGTATGAGTTCTAGCAGTTTTGGAGTGGAGTCTTTTGGGTTTTCCACAAAAAGTATCATATCATCTGCAAAGAGAAAGAGTTTGACTTCTTCTTTGCCAATTCGGATGTCTTTTATTTCTTTTTGTTGTCTGATTGCTGAGGCTAAGAGTTCTAGTACTATGTTGAACAGCAGTGGTGATAATGGACATCCCTGCCGTGTTCCTGACCTTAGGGGGAAAACTCTCAGTTTTTCCTCATTGAGAATGATATTCTCTGTGGGCTTTGCATAGATGGCTTTGATGATATTGAGGATGTACCTTCTATCTCTACCCTGTGAAGAGTTTTGATCAAGAAAGGATGCTGTACTTTATCAAATGCTTTTTCAGCATCTATTGAGAGTATCCTATGATTCTTGTTCTTTCTTTTATTAATGTATTGTATCCCACTGATTGATTTGGGGATGTTGAACCAACCTTGTAGCCCAGGAATAGATCCCATTTGGTCCTAGTGAATAATACTTTAATGTATTGTTGGATCCTATTGGCTAGTATTTTGGTGAGAATTTTTGCATCTGTGTTCATCAAGGATATGGGTCTGTAATTCTCCTATTTCATGGGGTCTTTGTCTGGTTTTGGGATCAAGGTAATGCCGGCCTCATAAAATGAATTTGGAAGTTTTCCTTCTGTTTTTTGGAACAGTTTAAGGAGAATAGGTATTAATTCTTCTTTAAATGGTTGATAGAATTCCCCTGGGAAGCCTTCTAGTCCTGGGCTCTTGTTTCTGTTTTTTTGGAACATTTCTACTTTTATTTTTTTGGAACAGTTTCATTTGTTTCCATGAAATTTTTTCAATTCTTCTTTAATTTCCTGTTGACCCATTCATCCTTTAGTACAATGCTCTCTAGCCTCCA
Source organism: Mustela nigripes (assembly GCF_022355385.1). Classification (NCBI taxonomy): domain Eukaryota; kingdom Metazoa; phylum Chordata; class Mammalia; order Carnivora; family Mustelidae; genus Mustela; species Mustela nigripes. The sequence continues at coordinate 44,460,005 of NC_081563.1, read as the reverse complement.
TGTAATTGAGTTCTTTCCAACAATAAAAATTAAAATAGATTTTTAAGAAAGGTATTGATATGATAAAATGGTTAAAAATGTTAAAATAAGAATGAGGAAAAACAAAAAATGGAATATGAAAAACAAAGTTTAAAAGATTTACGTTTTAATGACTAAAGAATCATGAGGGAAAAGCTATGAATTCTATGTGTCGCTTCCCCCTGGCTCTGGAGTTCTGCAGTTTTCATTGGTCAGTGAACTTGGTCTTGGCTTTATTTTCTTGCTCATCTTCTGTGGGAGGGACCTGTTGTAGTGATTTTCAAATGTCTTTGCCTGAGACGGAATTGCACTGCCCTTGCCAGGGGCCAGGCTAAGTAATCTGCTTGGTTTTGCTCTCAGTAGCTTTTGTTTCCTGAAAGCTTGCCATAGAGATTTGGAGGACAGGAATGAAAATGGTGACCTCCCAATCCCTGGTCCAGAAGAAGCTGAGAGATCAGGGCCCCACTCCTCAGTGTCACTCAGGGAAAAGCAGTCAGTCTCTCCCCTGTCCCTGGTCTCTGCCACACTCCATGCTCATCCAGCCTGTGACTGAGCCTTTCTACCTCTGGTGTTTGGTCCTGATTGGGTTCTCCAAACCCAGCAGATTCCTGCAGTGCACTCCCATGCTGCTCCTCCCAGAGTAGGAAGGATGGGGTCTCACTGGATATGCCACTTGTAGGTTTCCTGCTTAAAGGGCAGTAGTCCGACTATGCCTCAGATCATGGTTTTTGGTAACCGCAAGCTGGGAGCCCACTCCTCAGCTCCGTCTCTGCAACCAGCTTCCCTGCTCCAATACCTGGGAGCTCTGCCACACTCCTACACCCCTGGTGTTTTTGTGACCCTATGTGTCCTGAGACCATACTGTCCCTGTGAGGGCCCCACCCCCTACTTTGCCTCTGGAGCAACATCCCTCAGTGGAACAGATTTCTAAAAGTTCTGATTTTGTGCTCCTCTGCTCTACCACTTGGTGAGAGCTGGCTCCGACCCCCAGGGTCTCTCTTCCATTATATCAGCTCGATTCACTGCTCCACATGTCCTCTCTTCCAGAAAGCGGTCGATTTCCTAGAATTGTTGCTCCTCTTCTCTTCAATCTCTTGTTGAGTTTGTAGGTGTTCAGAATAGTTTGATAACTATCTAGCTGAACTCCTGGGACCTGATGCTATTTAAGTCTCCTATTCATTTGCCATCTTGCTCCTCCTGCCTAAAGAAGTTTCTTTAACATTTCTTATAAGGCTGGTTTAGTGGTGATGGATTCTTTTAGCTTTTGTTTGGGAACCTTTTTATCTCTCCTTCAATTCTGAATAATAACCTTGCTGTTAGAATATTCTTGGTTGTAGGCTTTTTCCTTGGAGCACTTTGAATATATCATGACACTGCCTCTGGCCTGTAAAGTTTCTGCTGAAAATCAGTTGATGGTCTTAGGGGGTTTTTCTTGTATGTTACTAGTTTCTTCTCTCTCACTGGTATTAAAATTTTGTCTTTATCTTTAGTCTTCAGCATTTTGATTATTATGTGCCATTGTGTGATCCACCTTGGGTTCATCTTGTTTGTAGCTCTCTGTGCTTCTTAAACCTGGATGTCTGTTTCTTTCTCCAGGTCAGATAAGTTTCAGTTATATGTTTTCAAATAAGTTCTCTGCCCATTTTTGTCTCTCTCCTCTCCTTCTGTGACTTCTTTAATGGAAATACTTGTTCACTTGATACTGTTTAAGAGATTCCTAAAGGAATTTCAGTTTTTTAAATTCAAATCTCTCTCTCTCTCTTTTTCTTCCCTTTTCAGTTTACTCTGTCTTTCAGGTTGCTAATCCATTCTTCTGATCTACTGGTGATTCCTTCTAATGTATTTTTCATTTTGCTTTTTGTATCTTAAATTCTGGTTCTTTGTTATATATTTCTCTTTTTTGAAGTTCTCATTAAGTTCCTTCACTCTTCTCTCCAATCCAGCGAACATTTTTATGACCATTACTTGGAACTCTTTATCAGGTTTATTGGTTATCTCCATTTCATTTAGACTTTTTCTATTTTTTTTCCTTATTATTTAATTTAGAGCTTCTTCTGTATTCTCATTTCATTTGACTTTACGTGTTTGTTTCTATGAGTTTGGCAGAAGAGCTACCTTTCTTAAACTTGAAGGAATGGTTTTGTGTATGGTTGTCCCCTGTGTTCACTGTGTATGCCTGGTTACTCCGGCCAGTAGGTTGGAACTGTGGCTAGTGTGGGATGAGGGTTTGGGGGAACTCCATGCTGGGGTTACCCTGATTTAATGGCCAGAGTTGAAGTAGGTGTGGGCTTGGGTGGCCATAGGATTCTCTACACAGAGTACAAACTGGCAGAAGAGCTAAAGTTGAAGTGAATGAAAGCTCAGAGGTCCTGGGCCTCTCTGTGTAGAGGGCATCCAAGTAGGACAACAAAACTGAAGAGGATGCAGCTGAGGTATCTTCGCATGCTTAGTGCATGGGGGTGCCCTGATAGGGCACCTATTGCTGAGGTGTGGATGGGCCAGGGGTTTCCAGGATGATCTTCATAGTGTGGTTCCCTGGTGGGGTAGCTGGAGCTGAAGTGGGCCTGAGCTGTGAGGTCCTAGAGTGTTCTCTGTCTGGGATGTCCTGGCAAGTTTCTGGAGGTGAAGTAATGCAAGTCTGGCGTATTCCAGGATACTTTGCACCTGTGTCACTTCGGTGAATAATGCACTTACCAAAGGGTGTCTTAGGATACACCACACTAGGGCCACCTTGGTGAGACACCTTGGAATGGTGTGAGTTAAGGGCCCAAAGCTCTCTGAGGTGATAAGCTAGCCAGAGCACCAAGACCCTGCTCCCATGCATGCTATGAAAGTGGAGGGGAAATGTAAGCCATGACACTCACTAGGCCACCTGAGCCAGAAAATCTCAGCAGCCCCTCGACCATTTGGCAGAGTTCTAGGGCTGGATCTTTTATATTCTAGTTGCTGTTTTAAACTATAGCTTTTTACTGTGCCCGGATCATCCCAGGCTTCTGTAGTCCAAGGGACTCAGGGTTCCCTAAAGTGGCAGGCCGGCTGTGATGCCTAGACCCTTGTCCATCTCTGTTATTAAGATGGAGGGGGTATATAAACTATGGTGTTTGTCGGTGTCTCTAACCTGTAAAGAGTTCCAGCATATCCCCTACCATTTGGCAGGGTTCTGTTATATTCTAGTTGTTCTTTGAAACCATGACTTTTTGTCATGGTGCCCCAGGGCAGATGGATCTGCTCACAGTCCCTCATTGCTATTTCTATCACTATAGTTCCGAGTGTCAGGGGGTAGAAGTTACCTTTGTTACTGTGTCTTTCTTGCTATTCTCTCTGTGGGCTCTTGATCCCTTAGTGTGCAGAATCTATTCACTCAGACCTCAGTTCTTTAAGAGGAACTGCTCTATAAATAAGGGTAGATTTGGTATCTCCATGGAGGAGGTGAGTTCAAGGTTTTTCCTCAATGTGATCTTGGATTAAAGCTCAAGCCCTGCCTTTATTGACCCTTAGACTTATTTATCAACTTTGTACATATTTTTACTTTAACTTCAAGGCCATAACATAAAAGTGACTTCCTTAAATAGTTGAAGTCATGGTCTTGCAGTCCCATTGGCTCATCTTTTTTCCCCAAATTCATTCAACTTTTCTACTGTTTATTTCATACATCATACTGCATCAGCTAATTGGTGAAAGTGGTATTTTCTAAGCATGTTTTATGTAACTCTGTTTCTGAAAAGAAGCTTCTATGATTCAGTATATTTGCAAATGCATTCCTATATACTTTGTATCATTATTGAAGAGTCACAGTATATTGACAAGTTAGTAATTTGGAATAACTGAGATTTTCAGAATTCTGGGTCTGAGTACATTAATTCACAGTGTGCTAGCACATTGATTTGTCCCATTAATACTTACTACCTTTCCATGAAGTAAATGTGAATTCATTGGTAAATGTAGATAACAATGATATAGCTTTCCATGACTTTCTTTTTTTTAGTGATTACTTCCTGGGAAAGCTTCCAAATATTGAGCCTTATGTAAGAATGACCTATTACCAAAAGAGAAAAATTTATGTGAGCTTCTATAATTGAGCCAGTTTTATGACTTGATATGACTTAAAAAAAAAAAAAAAAAAAACCCTAACCTAAAAACATGTTCCAGGTGGAACAATATTATGGTTTCTGTCTTTAAGATCACAAGATTCCTCAAAGCACCTTTTAACATGCCTACAATAGTTAATCTGGTTTAAGGTAGGGATACAAAAAAGTGGAAGCCATCATTTTGAGACTAGAAGCTATACACCCAATGGGGCCAGTTCCTTTGTGAACATTTCCTTTCACTAACAGGAAGACTCAAACATTATCTTCTCTTTTCCAGGCGTGAGATAGATAGATAGATGATAGAATTTTTTTTTTTTCTGTTTGTCATTCGTTTATGGTTTCTGTCTCACTTGGCATTATACAGATGGCTGTGGTTCATTTAGATTGGTGCTATCAAATACAGTAGCCATGTGTCTAGTTATATTTCATTGTATAGAAATATCTAAAAAAAAATCACCATTTTAACTATTACAAACTGTACAGTTCTGTGGCATTAAATACGTTTACATTGTTATATAACCATTACCACCATCAATCTCAAGAAATTTTTCATTTTTCCCAACAGAAACTCTGTATCATTGAATATTAACTCCCCATTCCCCTCTCTCCTCCACCTCTGGCAACCACCATTCTCCTTCCTGTCTGTATGAATTTGACTACTCTAAGTATCTCAGATAAGTGGAAACATAGTATATTTGTCTTTTTGTGACTAGCTTATTCCACCTAGCAAAATGTTCTCAGGGTTGATCCATGTTATAGCTTATGTCAGACTTAAGTTCTTTTTTAAGACCAAATAATAACATATTGTACATATATATCATATTTTGTTTATCCATTTATCCGTGTTGGGCACTTGGATTGATTCCACCTTTTAGCTATTGCAAATAATGCTATAAACATAGGTGTACATATGTCTTCTTGAGATCGTAGTTTTTCTTTAGAGTATATACTAGGGAGTAGAATTGCTGAATATATTTGATTTTAATTTTTTGAGGAACAACTGTTTTGCATAGCAACTGCACCATTTACATTCCTATGAACAGTGCACAAAGGTTCTGACTGCTCTGTTTTTCCTAACACTTACTCTTTTCTGGCTTTGTTTTTGTTTGTTTGTTTTTATAATAGCCATCTTAATGAGTGTGAGAGGGTATCTCAGTGCTTTTGATTTGTATTTGCTAATAATTATCTTGAACATCTTTTCATGTATTGATTAGTCATTGTGTGTGTGTGTGTGTGTGTATAGGTATATTTACAAGAATATGTATTTAAGGTCTTTGCTCCTTTTTTAATCAGGTTGATTTATTTTTAGTGTTACAAGATTTTTAAAAATATATTACAGATACTAACACCTTTTTAGAGGTTAATTTATAAGTCTCTGATTCTGTGGGTTTCCTTTTTATTCTGTCATGTCCTTCTATGCACAAAAGTTTTTAAAATTTTGGTGTAGTCAAATTTTCAGTTTATGATTTTTTTGTTTTAGTTTTTTGAGGGACTTCCATATTCTTTTCCATATTAACTGTACCTGTTTGCATTACCAACAACAGTGCATAAGGGTTCCTTTTTTTCCTCACATCCTTGCCAACACTTATTCTTACCTTTTTGATTTTGGTCCTGCTGACAGGTGCAAGCTGATATCTCATTGTGGTTTTGATTTGCATTTCCTTGAGTTGAGTGATGTTGATTATCTTTTCACGTGTCTGTTGGCCATCTGTATTTCTCTTTGGAAAAATGTTTATTTAGGTCCTCTGCCCATTTTTTATTGATTTTATTTTTAAAAAGCTTTATTTAAATTCCAGTTAGTTAATACACAATAAAATATTAGTTACAGGTGTATAATATAGTGATTCAACACTTCCATACTGTACATGGTGCTCATCACAGCAAGTTCACTCCTTAATCCCCATCATTTATTTTATCTATTCCTTTACCCATCCCTGCTCTGATAACCATCAGTTTATTCCTTATAGTTAAGAATCTGAGGGCACCTGGGTGGCTCAGTCATTTAGCATTTGCCTTTGGCTCAGGTCATGATCTCAGGGTCCTGGGATTGACCACCACATCGGGCTCTCTGCTTAGCAGGCAGCCTGCTTCCCTCTTTCTCTCTCTCTGCCTGCCTTTCTGCCTACTTGTGATCTTTGTCTGTCAAATAAATAAATAAAATCTTTTAAAAAATCTGTTTCATGGTTCATCTCTTTCTCTTTTCCCTCCATTTGTTCATTTATTTCTTAAATTTCACATATGAGTGAAATCATATGGTATTTGTATTTCTGTCACTGACTTATTTTGCTTAGCATAATATTCTCTAGCTTCATCCATGTCATTACAAATGGCAAGATTTCATTCTTTTTTATGGCTGAGTAATAGTCCTGTGTGTGTGTGTGTGTGTGTGTGTGTGTGTGTGTGTGTGTGTACACCACATCTTCTTTATCCTTGCATAAGTCGATGGACACTCCAGCTGTTTCCATAATTTGGCTTTTGTAGATAATGTTCCTACAGACATCAGGATATGTATATCCCTTTGATAGTATTTTTGTATTCTTACAATAAATATATAGTAGTTCAGTTGCTGAATCATAGAGTTGTTCTGTTGTTAACTTTTGAGAACACTTCATACTATTTCCAGAGTGGCTGCACCAGTTTGCATTCCCACCAGCAGTGCAAGAGGGTTCCCCTTTCTCTACATCCTCTCCAACACCTGCTTCTTGTGTTTTTTTATTTTAGTCATTCACACAAGTGTGACGTGCTATCTCATTGTAGTTTTGATTTGCATTTCCCTGGTTATGAGTGCTGTTGAATACCTTTTTATGTGTCTGTTGGCCATCTATATGTCATCTTTGGAAAAATGTCTATTTATGTCTTCTGCCCATTTATTGGATTATTTGATTTTGGCGTGTTCAGTTTTATAAGATACTTATGTCTATTTATGTCTTCTGCCCATTTATTGGATTATTTGATTTTGGCGTGTTCAGTTTTATAAGATACTTTTATATTTTTGATACTAACCCTTTATTAGATATGTCATTTGCAAATGTCTTCTCCCATTCCATAGGTTGCTTTTTTAGTTTTGTTGATTGTTTCCTTCACTGTGCAGAAGGTTTTTATTTTGATGATGCCCCAATAGTTTATTTTTTGCTTTTGCTTCTCTTATATCAGGAGGTATATCTAGCAAGAAGTTGCTATGGCTGACATCAAAGAGGTTTCTTTCTGTGTTCTCCTCTAGGATTTTTTAAATGATTTTATTTATTTATTAGAGAGGAAGAACAAAAGAGAGAGCAGTGAGGAGGGGAAGGGGCAGAGAGAGAAGCAGACACCCCACTGAACAGGGAGCCTGATACAAGGCTTGATCCTAAGACCCTGAGGCAAAGACAGACATTTAAACAACTGAGCCACTCAGGTGTTCACTCCTTGAGGACTTTTATGGTTTAAAGTCTCACATTTAGATGTTTAATCCATTTTAAATTTATTTTTGTGTGTGGAGTAAAAAAGTAGTCCAGTTTCACTCTTTTGCATGCTCCTCTCCAGTTTCCCCAATACTGTTTGTTGAAAACACTGTCTTTTTCCCATTAGATACTCTTTCCTGCTTTGTCAAAGATTGCTTGACCATATAGTTGTGGGTTCATGTCTGGGTTTTCTATTCTGTTCTATTGATCTATGTGTCAGTTGTGCCACTGCCATACTGTTGATTATTACATCTTTGAAGTCCAGAATTGTGATGCCTCCAGCTTTGTTTTGTTTTGTTTTGTTTTTCAAGGACGCTTTGGCTATTATGTGTCTTTTGTGATTCCATACATATTTTAGGAGTGTTGGTTCTAATTCTGTAAAAAACGCTGTTGGCATTTTGATAGGGATTGCATTAAATGTGTAGAGTGCTTTGGGTAGTTAACATTTTAACAGTATTTCTTCTTCCAATCAATGAGCATGGGATGCCTTTCTTTCTTTATGTCATCTTCAATTTCTTTTATCAGTTTTTTATTGTTTTCAGAATATATGTCTTTCACCTCTTTGGTTAGGCTTATTAACAGGTATCTTATTATTTTTGGTACAGTTGTAAATGGTACCGATTCCTTAATTTTGCTTTCTGCTGCTGTGTCATTGGTGTGTAGAAATGCAACAGATTTCTATATGTTGAGATTGTATCCTGTGACTTAACTCAATTTTTTTTCATCAGTTCTAATACTTTTTTGGTGGAATCCTTTGGATTTTCTATATACAGGATAATGTCATCTGCAAATACTGAAAGTTTTACTCCTTCCTTGCTGTTTTGAATGCTGTTTATTTCTTTTTGTTGTCTGATTGCTGTGGCTAGGACTTCCAGGCTATGTTAAATACAGTGGTGAGAGTGGATATACCAGTCTTATTTCTGACTGTAGAGAAAAAGGTCTCAGTTTTTCCCCATTGAGGATGATACTAGCTGTGGGTTTTTCACATATAGTCTTTAATATGTTGAGCTATGTTCCCTCTAACTCTTTTTTAGGGTTATTATCATGAGTGGATGTTGTACTTTGTCAAATGCTTTTCTCTGCTTCTGCTGAAATGATCATATAGTTTTTATCCTTTATTTTATGAATCTGGTGTGTCACCTTGATTGTTTTGTGACTATTGAACCATCCTTGCAACCCAGGAATAAATCCCATTTGATCATGGTAAATAATTTTTTTAATGCATTGTTGGATTCAGGTTGCTAGTATTTTATTGGAAATTCTTGCATCCATGTTTTCAGGGATATTGGTCTGTAGCAGTGATGTTTCTTAGTGGAGTCTTTATCTGGTTTGGTATCAAGGTAATGCTGATAGAGTTTTGTATGTTGCCTCATTAATTTCTGTATATTGGTTTTATATCGCACAATTTTGCTGAATTTATTTATTTCAAGTTGTTTGTTTTAGAATATTTAGGTTTCCCTACATAAAAGATCATGTGTCTATGAACAAAGATAACTTCTTTCCAGTGTGAATGACTTTTATTTCTTTTTCTTGCTTAATTGCTCTGGCTAGGACTTCTAGTATTTGGTTGAGTAGAAGTAACAGAAGGGGCACCTTTGTGTCTTCTTTCAGAGTAAAAGCTTTCATTCATTAACCATTGAATGAAGGGTATCAGCTCTAGGTTTTCAAATTTTATTTAAGGTGAGATAAAATTGAAAAATAACTTGACAGGTAATTTTAAAACTAAGAATGGATTAATCATAGGGCCAGTAATTTTGCTCTTGGGCATTTATCCCAAAGTATGAGCCTTTATATTTACCCCAAAACCTGTCCATAGATATTTATACCAGAGACATTCATAATAGCCTCAAACTGAAGACTACCCATGTGTCTTTCATTTGAATAATGGTTAAATAAACTCTGGTGCATTCATGCCACAGAAGACTACTTAGGAATACATAGATGCAAGAACTTGGATGAACTTCATGGACCTTACACAGAGTGAAAAATACCTATCTCAGATTATGAATACTATATGATTCCATTAAGATAACATTCTTGAAATAAAAATAAAGAGATGGAGAACTGATTATTAACTATCATCTATGGGTCAACTGTGAGTGATTACCATTTGGGATGGGGGCAGTTGATAGAGTTAGTATAAGAGAACTTTGTGTTGATAGTACATTTCTGTGCCTTGACTGAGGTTATAGTTATAAGAAGTTCTAGTGATAAAATGGCCTACAACTTACACACATATACACACAACTGCATGTATAACTGCTGAAATCTGAATAATCTTTATTAATCTTATTAATATCAGTTTCTTGCTTTTATTATTGTACTGTAATCTTGCCAAATGTTAACATGGGGGGAGGCTGGATTAAGGGTGCTAAGGACATCCTTATATACATCCTTGTAAGTTCCTGGGAGTCATAATTACTTCAAAATAAAAAGTTAAAAATAGAAGAAATAATTGGGTCAAATTAAACTAATTCCTCAGTCAGATTAGCCACATCTTAAGTGTTTTACAGACACATGTATTTAGGGACTGCTAAATTGGACAGTGTAGAATTATAGAACATGTCTATCATTACAAACATTCTCTTGAACAACACTGCTATAGATACTCTGATGTCTGAAGGAGTGTCAGAATTCACTTCTGACCTATGCAATGATAACATTAAAAGAAAACACTACCCTTGTACATATGTTGAGTTTAGGGTCTCTTCTTTTAAAGGTAGTGGTTATTACTCCACAGTTACCATCCAACTTCCAGTAAGAGCAGCCACGCAACCTGGTAAAATAGCATAAAGAAGCTAGTAATTTTGATTCCCCTATCCCCCCCAAGTGACTGACAGAAGTATCTTTTCTGTCTCCTTTCTCTTCTGTTTATGGTATGGGGATAATGGGTCATGTCACTGAGTCTGTACTCAAAGAAATCTGTGCTTTGAAATTTTCTTGGAACTTACATGATGTTCAGAATTCTCTACTAAATAGTAAGCATTTTCCAAAAGTTTCAAATAATTTTCTTAATTTATTTTCATGAAGCAATGAGGATGAACATGGTTTAACTTCACTTTAGTACCTAGAGTGCTTATGAATATCTAGACTATTCCATTGAGTAGTTGACAGCTTTTCTTGTGCCATTTTTATGGATAATTTTAATGCTTTCTGTTTTTATATTTTATATCACAGTATGTCTAGTTAACATCCATCACCATAATAGTTACAATTTTTTTTTGATGAAAACTTTTAAGATCTACTCTCTTAGTAACTTTCAAGTATAAAACTTATTATTGCTGCTATTATTATTATTATTTCTTAATGACTTACTTATTTTACAGCTGGGAGTTTGTACTTTATTTTCCTTCTCCCATTTCACTGCCTGCCCTCCTCCTACACTCCACCATCCACTCTACCCCGGGCCCCTGGTAACCACTAATTTGTTCTCTGAATCCATGAATTTGAGTATTTTTATGTGGTTGGTTTGTTGATTTTTATTTGTTTGTTTGGGTTTTATTTTGTTTTGTTTTAGATTACTCATATAAATGAGGTCATATGATATATGTATTTCTCTGACTTGTTTCACTTAGCATAATAAAAATAGCAAGATTTCATTCTTTCAGGGATGAGTCAAATTCCCTATGTGTGTGTATGTGTATATGTGTGTATTTGGTTGTGTATGTGTGTAACACATGGGGAAATAACCAATATCTTTAAAAGAGATCCTGAGCTGAGCATATGCATACACAACATATATACCCACATATACGTAAATATACATGTATATATACATATGTACCTATATGTATATATATATATATGTGTATATATACGTGTGTGTGTGTCACTTTATCCATTATTCCATCAAAGGCATTTAGATTTTCATATCTTGACTATTGTAAATAAGCATGAAGTGAACACAGAGGTGCACAGATCTCTTTGAGTCAATGTTTTCATTTTCTTTGGATAAATACCCATAAGTAGTATTGCTGGACCACATGAAAGTTCTATTTTTAACTTTTCAAGGAGCTTTATACTGTTTTTCATAATGGCTATACCAATTTACATTTCCCCCAACAGTGCATGAAAGTTCCCTTTTCTTCATCTCCTCAACAGTTTTGGAGTGGAGTCTTTTGGGTTTTCCACAAAAAGTATCATATCATCTGCAAAGAGAAAGAGTTTGACCCTTTCTTTGCCGATTAAAATGCCTTTTATTTCTTTTTGTTGTCTGATTGCTGAGACTAGGAGTTCTAGTACTATGTTGAATAGCAGTGGTGCTAATGGACATCCCTGCGATGTTCCTGACCTTAGGGGGAAAGCTCTCAGTTTTTCCCCATTGAGAATGATATTCTCTGTGGGTTTTTCATAGATGGCTTTGTCGATATTGAGATATATACCCTCTATTGCTACCCCATGAAGAGTTTTTGATCAAGAAAGGATGCTGTACTTTGTCAAATGCTTTTTCAGCATCTATTGAGAGTATCCTATGATTCTTGTTCTTTCTTTTATTAATGTATTGTATCCCATTGATTGATTTGGGGATGTTGAACCAACCTTGTAGCCCAGGAATAGATCCCACTTGGCTGTAGTGAATAATCCTTTTAACGTACTGTTGGATCTTATTGACTAGTATTTTGGTGAGAATTTTTGCATCTGTGTTCATCAAGGATATAGGTTTGTAATTCTCTTTTTTGGTGGGGTCTTTGGTTTTGGGATCAAGGTAATGCTGGCCTCATAAAATGAGTTTGGAAGTTTTCCTTCTATTTCTACTTTTTGGAACAGTTTCAGGAGAATAGGTATTAATTCTTCTTTAAATCGTTGGTAGAATTCCCCCTGGGAAGCCCTCTGGGCCTGGGCTCTTGTTTGTTGGGAGATTTTTGATGACTGCTTCAATCTCCTCAGTGGTTATGGGTCTGTTCAGGTTTTCTATGTCTACCTGGTTCAGTTTTGGTAGTTTAGATGTCTCTAGGAATGCATCCATTTCTTCCAGATTGTCAAATTTGCTGGTGTAATGTTGCTCATAATATGTTCTTATAATTGTTTATATTTCTTTGGTGTTGGTTGTGATCTCTTTTCTTTCATTCGTGATTGTATAATTTGGGTCCTTTCTTTTTTCTTTTTGAAAAGTCTCGCCAAGGGTTTTAATTCTTCAAAGAGCCAGCTCTTAGCTTCATTGATCTGTTCTCCTGTTCTTTTGGTTTCTGTTTCATTGATTTCTGCTCTGATCCCTTATGATTTTTCTTCTCCTGGTTTAGGCTTTCTTTGTTGTTCTTCCTCCAGCTTCTTTAGGTGTAGGGTTATGTTGAGGCCTTTCTTGTTTCTTGAGAAAGGCTTGTACTGCTATATAGTTTCCTCTTAGGACCGCCTTTGCTGTGTCCCAAAGATTTTGAACACTTGTATTTTCATTTGTTTCCATGAAATTTTTTCAATTCTTCTTTAATTTCTGGTTGATCCATTCATCCTTTAGTACGGTGCTCTTTACCTTCCATGTATTTGACTTCTTTCCAAATTTCCTCTTATGGTTGAGTTCTAGTTTCAAAGCATTGTGGTCTGAAGATATAAAGGGAGTGATCCCAATCTTTTGGTACTGGTTGAGACCTAATTTGTGACCCAGGTAGTGATCTACTCTGGAGAGTGTTCATGTGCACTAGAGAAGAATATGTATTCTGTTGCTTTGGGATGGAATCTTCTGAATATATCTGTGATATCCATCTGATTCAGTGTGTCATTTAAGGCCTTTATTTCCTTGTTGATTTTTTGCTTGGATGATCTGTCCATTTCTGTGAGGAGTGTGTTAAAGTTCCCCACTATTATTGTATTATTGCTGGTGTGTTTCTTTGATTTTGTTATTAATTGGTTTACGTAGTTGACTGTTCCCATGTTAGGTGCATAGATACTTAAAATTGTTAGATTTTCTTGTTGGACAGATCCTTTGAGTATGATATAGTGTCCTTCCTAATCTCTTACTATAGTCTTTGGCTTAAAATCTAAGTTATAAGATCTAAGGATTGCCACCCCCGCTTTCTTTTGATTTCCATTAGCATGGTAGATTATTTTCCATCTCCTCACTTTGAATCTGGAGGTGTCTTTGGGTCTAAAATGAGTTTCTTTAGACAGCATATTGACGAGTTGGTTTTACTTTTTCATCCATTCTGATACCCTGTGTCTTTTGATTGAGGCATTTAGCCCACTTACACTCAGGGTAACTAGGGAAAGATAGGAATTTAGCACTTTTGTGTTGTCTGTAAGGTGACTGTTACTGGTATATGTCTCTGTTCTATTCTGGTCTGTTACTTTTAGGCTCTTTCTTTGCTTAGAGGAGCCCTTTCAATATTTCCTTTAGGTCTGGTTTGGTGTTTGCAAATTCTTTTTAATTTTTGTTTGTACAGGAATCTTTTTATATCTTCTTCTATTTTCAATGATAGCCTAGGTGGATATAGTATCCTTAGCTGCATATTTTTCTCACTTAGTGTTCTGAATATATCATGCCAGTTCTTTCTGGCCTGCCAGGTCACTGTGGATAAGTCTGTTGCAAATCTAATACTTCTATCATTGTATGCTACAGACTTCTTGTCCTGAGCTGGTTTCAGGATTTTCTCTTTGACGCTAAGACTTGTACATTTTACTATTAGATGATGGGGTGTGGACCCATTTTTATTGATTTTGAGGGGCGTTCTCTGTGCCTCCTGGATTTTGATTCTTGTACCCTTTGCCATATTAGGGAAATTCTCTACTATAATTTGCTCCGATATACCTTCTGCCCCTCTCTCTCTTTTGTTCTTCTTCTGGAATCCCAATTATTCTAAAATTGTTTCATTTTATGCTATCACTTGTCTCTCGAATTCTTCCGTTGTGGTCCGGTAGTTGTTTGTCTCTCTTTGGCTCAGCTTCTTTACTCTCTAACATTTGGTCATCTATATCACTAATTCTCTCTTCTGCCTCATTTATCCTAGCAGTAAGAGCCTCCATTTTTTTATTGCACCTCATTAATAGCTTTTTGATTTCAACTTGGCTAGATTTTAGTTCTTTTATTTCTCAAGAAATGACTTTTATTTCTCTGGACAGAGTTTCTCTAATATCATACATGCCTTTTTTGAGCCCAATTAGCACCTTGAGAATCATCATTCTGAACTCTAGTTGTGACTTATTACCAATGTTTGTATTAATTACGTCCCTAGCTATTGGTACTTCCTCTTTTTTTTTTTTTTTTTGTAGTGAGTTTTTCTGCATTGTCATTTTATTTATATAAGAAGGGAATAAAACACTAAAAGGGGGGCAAAGACCCCCTAAAAATGTATGCTAATCAAATCAGAAGAGATCCAAAACTGGGGGGAGAAGAAAGGGAGAAAATAAATAAATAAATAAATAAATATTAGCCTGGTGAATAGAACAGAGCCACCCACTTGATTTTGCCTATATTTTGGCCTCTTAGAAGTAACTACCTAACAAAATTTTAAGAAAAACTTATATACAAAAATAAGGGTGAATCCAATGAACGAATATTACACAAATACAGGAATATGACTGTAAAGATGAAAATTAAAAAAAAAATTCTTAAAAAGGAATTGATATTTGGTTAGAAAAAGAAAAAAAAAAAAGAGGATGGAATGTGCTCAGGCTGGAGACTGGAACAAAGTCATATGCTGGATTAGGGTATATTTTGATCTATTAAATGAAATTGTATTCCAAAATTTTTTAGGGGAAAAAAAAACCCTATATGTATACAAAAAATAAGGTTAAATACAATGAAGGGAGAAAATAGGACTATAACAATGAAGGTTTAAATCGATTTTTAAAAGAAAGTTATTGTTAAGATAAACTAGTTATAAAACATAAAAAGAGGAGAGAGGAAAAGTTAGAAAAATAGAATAAGAAAAAAATAAAAGAAAATTCAATTTTGTAAGACTAAAGGATCATGGGGGAAAAGCCATGAATTCTATATGTTGCTTTCCCCTAGCTCTGGAGTTCTGCTATTCTCCTTGATCGATGAGCTTTGTCTTGGCTGGATATTCTTGCTGATCTTCTGTGGGAGGGGTCTGTAGCAGTGATCCTCTAATGTCTTTGTTTGAGGAGGAATTGCACAGCCCTTGCCAGGGACCAGGCTAAGTAATCTTCTCGGGTTCACTCTTGGAGCTTTTGTTCCCTGAACGCTTTCTGTAGAGCTCTGGAGGATGGAAATGAAAATCACAGCCTCCCAGTCTCCAGCCCAGAGGAGCCAAGAGCTTGGGGACTCACTCCTCAGTGCACCCCCAGAAACAAGTAGTTAATCACTCCTGACTCCCTGGTCTCTGGCTGCACTCAGAGCTCACATGGCCTGTGACTGAGTATTCTGTCTCTGGCACATGGCCCCGTTTGGAGTCTCCAAACCCAGTAGATTCCTGTTGCAGTGTTCCTCCCAGAGCAGGAAGGGGAGTCTGTATGGATTTGCCACTTGTAGGGTCCCTGTTTGAAGAGCAGTGGTCCGACTGTGCCTTGGATCACAGTTTAAGGTAACCCTTATCTGAAAGCTCACTCTTCGGCTCTGTCTCTGTAGCCAGCTTCCCCGCTCTGATACCTAACACTCTGCCACATTCAGACACCCCCAATATTTCTGTGACTCCTTGGGACCCGAGACCACACTGGTCCTGTGAGGGCTCTACCCCCGAATAGCCTCTGGAGCAATGTTCCTCAGAGGAGCCGACTTCTAAAAGTTCTGATTTTGTGCTCCACTGATCCACCACTTGCTAGGAGCCAGCCCCTCCCCCCGCGGTCTATCTTCCCATAGCTTTGGATTCATTTCTCCATTCATCCTACCTTTAAGAAAGTGTTCAATTTTCTGTTCCTAGAATTGCTGCTCTTCTCTTCTATCTCCTGTTGAGTTTGTAGGTGTTTGGAATGATTTGAAACCTATCTAGATGAACTGCTGGAATATGATGTCATTTCAGTCTGCTACTCCTCCGCCATCTTGCCTCTCACCTATATTTACATTTTAAAGTAATACATTTATTCATGTAGAATTTAAAAATAAAAAGGGTGTATAATTTTATCATAACAAAAATTACAGAGGAAAAAATTTTCTTTTACAATCAATGATCTGAGGATATTTGGTTACTTCCATGAAAAAATAAAGTAAGAGTGTTATTCCTATCTCATCTTATACACAAAAAAGAAACCGCATGTGGATTTAATATCTAAATATGAAAAGGAAACATTAAAATTTTAGAATAAAATGGGAGACTATATTTATGATCTTGGGGTAAGGATGAAGTTTAATATTCCAACTTTATTGAGATAAAATTGACATAGGTCATTGTGTAAGTGTAAGGTATATAATGTATTGATTTGATAAACATGTATGTTGCAAAATGGTTACTACCATAGTGTTAACACCCCAGCAAGGAAAAACTTCTTTTTTTTTTTAAACATTTTATTTATTTATTTGACAGATAGAGAACCACAAGCAGGGGGAGTAGCAGGCAGAGGGAGAAGGAAAAGCAGGCTCCCCACAGAGTACGGGGAGCCCAATGTGGGGCTTGATCCCAAGACCTTGAGATCATGACCTGAGCCAAAGGCAGTAGCTTAACCAACTGAGCCACCCAGATGTCCACAAGGAAGAACTTCTTAAAGACCATGTGAAAAGCACAAACTTTAGTAGAAATGATTTGTACATTTGGCCCAGTAAAATTACAATTTATATTTAAAAAAATTAATGACAGTAATATACAGGCTAAGATGAGAAGTAATTTTTGAAACATTAATAAATAATAAAAGACTAGAATTCAAAATACCTAAAGAGCTTAGATACCAATTTAGGTTAAAAAAAAAAAAAAAGAAGAAGAAGAAGAAGAAGAAGAAGAAGAAGTCATTAGAAAAATATGCAAAAGCTTACATTAACAACTCAAAGTAAAGGATATATGAATGAAAATAATAATGACCAATAAATGATTATAACAGACCCAGCCTCCTCTGTCATCATGGTAATGGAACTTAAATTTTTTCAGATCCATCAGATTGACAGAAACATAAGTGAGTAAATACTATTTAAATTGACACATATGTACAGAAAAGTTCATGAAATATGAATGTACAACTTGAACATTATTGTAAAAATAACCTGTATATCCATCACTCAGCTCCAGATGGCCCCAATATACTTCTCACAGATCACAGTATCTTTGCTCTCAACTGGTTTTAACTATTACTTTGAGTTTGGGTAGCAGTGTGCTGATTTTCTCTGGAAGGAATAACCCTCACTTATGCAGCATTTGCTGATTTCCATAGAATAAGTACTCTTATCAGGACAGATTTCAAGCAATCAGCATATCAACTGACTCAACAAATTCTTGAAAATTTAACAGCAGCAGCTCTTATGAGCATGTGCAAACCCACTCTAGTACTCAACTGCTACTTTCATTACTTCACTTTTTCTTCTTTTTCTTCCTTTAAAAAAAAATTGATACCTAAATAATCATCCTCAAATAGTTTATATTAACTACTTCTCACAACATCAATATTATTATATGACTTAATTAAATTGTTTTTGAAGGCTTCCTGTAATCTGGAAGAGTTTAAATAGCATTGGGGTTATTGGCTTTTTAAGGGTTTAGTGCATTCCTCTGATTCATCACCTAGATTTACTGATTTTTGTTTACTAGCTTTCTCTTTAACACCTTATTTATGTCTTCCATGGAAATCAGACTACAGATCTTTTTAAAATTTTCTTTCCAGCCAGCACTGGTAAATTATATTTTTCTAGAAAGGTACCTCCTCCAGGTCATCAAATTCATTTACATGTATTAAGGAAAGTAGTTTTAAGATACTTTTAATTTTTTTTTTCCTAAGGTTATTTCACTGTTAGCTGTTTTACTTTTAAATATTTATTTTTATCCTACTTTTTCTTTCTTTTTTTAAGATTTTATTTATTTGAGAGAGAGAATACAAGAGGGGAGAAGGTCAGAGGGAGAAGCAGACTCCCCATGAAGCTGGGAGCCTGATGTGGGACTCAATCCTGGGACTCCAGGATCATGACCTAAGCCAAAGGCAGTTGCTTAACCAACTGTGCCATCCAGGCACCCACAACTGCTTTTTCTTGATAGCAATCTAGGTATATTTCTTTACATCAGGGTTTTTATTTGTTTGTTTTTTTAAGAAACTGTTCTAGACTTATGTCTATTGTTTCATTATTCTCTAATTTTCATTATTCTCATTAATTTGTTCTTGTAATTTTATTAGTTTCTTCCTTCTTTTTTTAAATTTTTTAAAATTTTATTTATTTTTTATAAACATATAATGTATTTTTATCCCCAGGGGTACAGGTCTGTGAATCGTCAGGTTTACACACTTCACGGCACTCACCATAGCACATACACTCCCCAATGTCCATAAACCCACCCCCTCTCCCAACCCTCCTTCCCCCAGCAACCCTCAGTTTGTTTTGTGAGATTAAGAGTCACTTATGGTTTGTCTCCTTCCCAATTCCATCTTGTTTAATTCATTCTTCTCCTACCCCTTTAACCCCCCCATGTTGCATCTCCACTTTATCATATCAGGGAGATCATATGATAGTTGTCTTTCTCCGATTGACTTATTTCGCTAAGCATGATACCCTCTAGTTCCATCCACATCATTGCGAATGGCAAGATTCCATTTCTTTTGATGGCTGCATAGTATTCCATAGTGTATATATACCACTTCTTTATCCATTCATCTGTTGATGGACATCTAGGTTCTTTCCATAGTTTGGCTATTGTAGACATTGCTCCTATAAACATTCAGGTGCACGTGCCCTTTTGGATCACTATGTTTGTATCTTTAGGGTAAATACCCACTAGTGCTGTTGCTGGGTCATAGGGTAGTTCTATTTTCAACATTTTGAGGAACCTCCAAGCTGTTTTCCAGAGTGGTTGCACCAGCCTGCATTCCCACCAACAGTGTAGGAGGGTTCATTTCTCTGCATCCTCGCCAGCATCTGTCATTTCCTGACTTGTTAATTTTAGCCATTCTGACTGGTGTGAGGTGATATCTCATTGTGGTTTTGATTTGTATTTCCCTGATGCTGAGTGATGTGGAGCACTTTTTCATGTGTCTGTTGGCCATCTGGATGTCTTCTTTGCAGAAATGTCTGTTCATGTCTTCTGCCCATTTCTTGATTGGATTATTTGTTCTTTGGGTATTGAGTTTGCTAAGTTTTTTATAGATTTTGGACACTATCCCTTTATCTGATATGTCACTTGCAAATATCTTCTCCCATTCTCTCGGTTGTCTTTTGGTTTTGTTAACTGTTTCCTTTGCTGTGCAAAAGCTTTTGATCTTGATGAAATCCCAATAGTTCATTTTTGTCCTTGCTTCCCTTTCCTTTGGCGATGTTCCTAGGAAGATGCTGCTGCGGCTGAGGTCGAAGCGGTTGCTGCCTGTGTTATCCTCAAGGATTTTGATGGATTCCTTTTTCACATTGAGGTCCTTTATCCATTTTGAGTCTATTTTCATGTGTGGCGTAAGGAAATGGTCCAATTTCATTTTTCTGCATGTGGCTGTCCAATTTTCCCAACACCATTTATTGAAGAGGCTGTCTTTTTACCATTGGACATTCTTTCCTGCTTTGTCGAAGATTAGTTGGCCATAGAGTTGAGGGTCTATTTCTGGGCTCTCTATTTTGTTCCATTGATCTATGTGTCTGTTTTTGTGCCAGTACCATACTGTCTTGATGATGACAGTTTTGTAATAGAGCTTGAAGTCCGGAATTGTGATGCCACCAACTTTGGCTTTCTTTTTCAATATTCCTTTGTCTATTCAAGGTCTTTTCTGGTTCCATATAAATTTTAGGGTTATTTGTTCAATTTCTTTGAAAAAAAAAATGGATGGTATTTTGATAGGAATTGCATTAAATATGTAGACTGCTTTAGGTAGCATAGACATTTTTACAGTATTTGTTCTTCTAATCCAGGAGCATGGAACATTTTTCCATTTCTTTGTGTCTTCCTCAATTTATTTCATGATACTTTATAGTTTTCTGAGTATAGATTCTTAGCCTCTTTGGTTAGGTTTATTTCTAGGTATCTTATAGTTTTGGGTGCAATTGTAAATGGGATTGACTCCTTAATTTCTCTTTCCTCTGTCTTGTTTTTGTTGTAGAGAAATGCAACTGTGCATTGATTTTATATCCTGACACTTTACTGAATTCCTGTACAAATTCTAGCAGTTCTGGAGTGGAGTCTTTTGGGTTTTCCACATATAGTATTATATCATCTGTGAAGAGTAATAGTTTGACTTCTTCTTTGCCAATTTGGATGCCTTTAATTTCCTTTTGTTGTCTGATTGCTGTGGCTAGGACCTCTAGTACTATGTTGAATAGCAGTGGTGATAATGGACATCCCTGCTGTGTTCCTGACCTTAGCGGAAAAGCTTTCAGTTTTTTTCCATTGAGAATGATATTTGTGGTGGGTTTTTCATAGATGGCTTTGATAATATTGAGGTATGTGCCCTCTATCCCTACACTTTGAAGAGTTTTGATCAGGAAGGGATGCTGTACTTTGTCAAATGCTTTTTCAGCATCTACTGAGAGTATCATATGGTTCTTGTTCTTTCTTTTATTAGTGTATTGTATCACATTGATTGATTTGGGGATGTTGAACCAACCTTGCAGCCCTGGAATAAATCCCACTTGGTCGTGGTGAATAATCCTTTTAATGTACTGTTGAATCCTATTGGCTAGTATTTTGGTGAGAATTTTCGCATCTGTGTTCATCAAGGATATTGGTCTGTAGCTCTCTCTTGATGGGATCCTTGTCTGGCTTTGGGATCAAGGTGATACTGGCCTCATGAGTTTGGAAGTTTTCCTTCCATTTCTATTTTTTGGAACAGTTTCAGGAGAATAGGAATTAGTTCTTCTTTAAATGTTTGGTAGAATTCCCCTGGGAAGCCGTCTGGCCCTGGGCTTTTATTTGTTTGGAGATTTTTGATGACTGTTTCAATCTCCTTACTGGTTATGGGTTTGTTCAGGTTTTCTATTTCTTCCTGGTTCAGTTGTGGTAGTTTATATGTTTCTAGAAATGCATCCATTTATTCCAGATTGTCAAATTTGTTGGCGTAGAGTTTCTCATAGTATGTTCTTATAATTGTTTGTATTTCTTTGGTGTTAGTTGTGATTTCTCCTCTTTCATTCATGATTTTATTTATTTGGGTCCTTTCTCTTTTCTTTTTGATAAGTCTGGCCAGTGTTTTATTAATCTTATTAATTCTTTCAAAGAACCAGCTCCTAGTTTCATTGATTTGTTCTTTGTTGTTGTTGTTGTTGTTGTTGTTTCTATTTCATTGATTTCTGCTCTGATCCTTATGATTTCTCTTCTCCTGCTGGGTTTAGGTTTTCTTTCTTTTTCTTTCTCCAGCTCCTTTAGGAGTAGGTTGTGTACTTGAGTCCTTTCTTGTTCTTGAGAAAGGCTTGTACCACTATATATTTTCCTCTCAGGATTGCCTTTGCTGTGTCCCACAGATTTTGAACCGTTGTGGGTTTTCATTTTCATTTTTTCCATGAATTTTTTTAATTCTTCTTTAATTTTTTGGTTGACCCATTCATTCTTTAGAAGGATGCTGTTTAGTCTCCATGTATTTGGGTTCTTTCCAAATTTCCTCTTGTGATTGAGTTCTAGCTTCAGAGCATTGTGGTCTGAAAATATGCAGGGAATGATCCCAGTTTTTTGATACCGGTTGAGATCTGATTTAGGACCCAGGATGTGATCTATTCTGGAGAATGTTCCATGTGCACCAGAGAAGAATGTGTATTCTGTTGCTTTGGGATGAAATATTCTGAATATGTCTGTGATGTCCATCTTGTCCAGTGTGTCATTTAAGGCCTTTATTTCCTTGTTGATCTTTTGCTTGGATGATCTGTCCATTTCAGTGAGGGGAGTGTTAAAGTCCCCTACTATTATTGTATTATAGTTGCTGTGTTTCTTTGATTTTATTAATTGATTTATATAGTTGGCTGCTCCCACTTTAGGGGTATAGATATTTAAAATTGTTAGATCTTCTTGTTGGACAGATCCTTTGAGTATGATATAGTGTCCTTCCTCATCTCTTAGTGTAGTCTTTGGCTTAAAATCTAAGTTATAAGATCTAAGGATTGCCACCCCAGCTTTCTTTGATATCCATTAGCATGGTAAATTGTTTTCCACTCCCTCACTTTAAATCTGGAGGTGTCCCTGGGTCTGAAATGGGTTTCTTGTAGGCAACATATAGATGGGTTTTGTTTTTTTATCCATTCTGATACCCTGTGTCTTTTGATTGGGGCATTTAGCCCATTAACATTCAGGGTAACTATTGAGAGATATGAATTTAGTGCCATTGTATTACCTGTAAGGTGACTGTTACTGTATATTGTCTCTGTTCCTTTCTGATTTATTACTTTTAGGCTCTTTCTTTGCTTAGAGGACCCCTTTTAATATTTCCTGTAGAGCTGGTTTGTGTTTGCATTTTTTTTTTTTTTTTTTTTTTTTTTTTTTTTTTT
>NC_081563.1:44346068-44436893 GCF_022355385.1 Mustela nigripes | reverse complement strand
TTTTTTTTTTTTTTTTTTTTTGTCCTGGAAGCTTTTTATGTCTCCTTCTATTTTCAATGATAGCCTAGCTGGATACAGTATTCTTGGCTACATGTTTTTCTCGTTTAGTGCTCTGAATATATATCATGTCAGCTCTTTCTGGCCTTCCAGGTCTCTGTGGATAAGTCTCTGCCAATCTAATATTTTTACCATTGTATGTTACAGACTTTTTTTTCCCGGGCTGCTTTCAGGATTTTCTGTCACTAAGACTTGTAAATTTTACTATTAGGTGATGGGGTGTGGACCTATTCTTGTTGATTTTGAGGGGCGTTCTCTGTGCCTCCTGGATTTTGATGCTTGTTCCCTTTGCCATATTAGGGAAATTCTCTCCAATAATTCCCTGCAATATACCTTCTGCTCCCCTCTCTCTTTCTTCTTCTTCTAGAATCCCAATTATTCTAATGTTGTTTCATCTTATGGTGTCACTTATCTCTCGAATTCTCCCCTCGTGGTCCAGTAGCTGTTTGACCCTCTTTTGCTCAGCTTCTTTATTCTCTGTCATTTGGTCTTCTATATCACTAATTCTTTCTTCTGCCTCATTTTTCCTAGCAGTTAGAGCCTCCATTTTTTATTGCACCTCATTAATAGCTTTTTTTGATTTCAACTTGGTTAGATTTTAGTTCTTTTATTTCTCCAGAAAGGGCTTTTATATCTCCTGAGAGGATTTCTCTAATATCTTCCATGCCTTTTTTGAGCCCGGCTAGAACCTCGATAATCGTCATTCTGAACTCTAGATCTGACACATTACCAATGTCGGTATTGATTAGGTCCCTAGCCTTTGGTACTGCCTCTTGTTCTTTTTTTTGTGGTGAATTTTCCCACCTTGTCATTTTGTCCAGATAAGAGTATATGAAGGAGCAAGTAAAATATCAAAAGGTTGGCAAAGACCCCAGGAAAATACTCTTTACAAATCAGAAGAGACCCTAATTCATGGGGGGGGGGAGAAAGGGGATAAGAAGAGGTTCAGAAAAAAAAAACCAATTAAAAAAAGCAAATGAATAAAGAAAAATATAATATATATAAAATATATATATATTTATATATGATAAACTAGTTAAAACAGCGTTAAAAAAGAAAAGGGTAAAAGTAAAAAAAAAATTAGCAGAAGAAGAAAAAAAATTGAAAAAAAAACCAAATTAAATTAACTGCAAGACTAATGAATCATGGGGAGAAAGCCATGAGTTCAGTGGTTTGCTTTCTCCTCCTCTGGAATTCTGCTGCTCTCCTTGGTATTGAACCTGCACTCCTTGGTAGGTTAACTTGGTCCTTGCTGGATTTCTTGTTGATCTTCTGGGGGAGGGGCCTGTTGTAATGATTCTCCAGTGTCTTTGCCCCAGGTGGAATTGCATCACCCTTACCGGCCCGGCTGAGTAATCTGCTCAATTTTGCTTTTGGGATCTTTTGTCCCCTGAAAGATTTTCATAGAGTTCCGGAGGACGGGAATGAAAATGGCGGCCTCCCGGTCTCAGGCCCAGAGGAGCTGAGAGCTTGGGGCCCCACTCCTCAGTGCACCCTCAGAGAATAGCACCCAATTACTCCCGTCTCCTTTGCCTCCAGCCGTGCTCCAAGCTCACCCAGGCTGCGACCGGTTCAAGGTAACCCCGAGCTGAGAGCTCACTCCTTGGCTCTATCTCTGTAGCCAGCTTCCCTGTTCTAATACCTGTAAGCTCTGCGACACTCAGACACCCCGATCCTTCTGTGACCCTGTGGGACCTGGGGCCACGCTGACCCCTGCGTGGGCTTCACCCCGGTTTAGCCTCTGGAGCAATGTACCTCATCAGAACAGACTTTTAAAAGTCCTGATTTTGTGCTCCGTTGCTCCACCGCTTGCCAGGAGCCAGCCCCTCCCCCCACGGTCTATCTTCCCGTTGCTTTGGATTCACTTCTCAGCTGGTCCTACCTTTCAGAAAGTGGTTGATTTTCTGTTTCTAGAATTGCTGTTCTTCTTCTCTTCAATCTCCCATTGGATTTGTAGGTGTTTGCAAAGTTTAGATAAGCTATCTAGCTGATCTCCTGCTACCTGATGTAGCCTCAGCAGGCTACTTCTCCACCATCTTGACTCCTCCAGTTTTTTTCTACTTCTTTCTAAATTCCTGATTCAGATCATTATTGTTTTCATTATCTCTGGTACATTCATGTTTGTAAGGAAGGCCATTTGTTTTCCTCTGAGATCACCATTTTAGTGTTCTTCTAATAATGAAACATGTGTAGTAAAAAGAGTGAAGAGTACCAAATTGTGATTCAGGACACAGAGGTCCCAAACCTAATTCTCTTTTTGTCTATCAGTCTCTGCCAGTATCATCTTGGACACATCACTTAGCTTTCTTCTTTCAGTGTCCATTTCTTCAACTAGAAAATAAGGAAATATTTGAAGTTCTCAAAACTTCTATTTTGCTGTTGCATTTAATGAATATGTTCCTATCACTAACTTGCCACTTCAGGAATTTGAACTGACTCTAGTCTCAAACTTCTTAAATAATGATATACTAGTTTGTCTAAGAACTGTAGTCTCCTACGTAATCACAAAAGACATGCTTCTAATCCTTCTTTGGCTGCAAGATGGGAGTCTGAGCCTCAAGCAAATCTCTCTATTGGTGTTCCTTACGTACTTATTTCGTCATAACCAATCAACTGTTGAAAGTTTGTATAAAGTTGATGAGGAACTGTTTTCCCAAATCCTTTGAAATTCTTGAAATAAATAAACACACCATTGTTAGTAATAAAAAAATAAGCAGCATGCACCTTTTTGTGAAAGCAAAAGTGACAGATGAGGCAAAAAGTAACAGATATACATCAGAATAAAACTTAAAAAGAGATATTATAAGGCCTGGAAGTTATGGGAAAATATGTAATAATGACAACAGAATTAAACATTGACAGATTCTGCCATCTAAAATTTCCTTAAGAAATATAAAGCAAAACCAAGGAAAAAATTGTTAAAAGAGAGTAAAAAAAATGTTAGAAAATGGGAGCATGATTGTCACAGAATCTTATCCATATTATATAATATTTACATGTAAAATCCCTGTCATAGTTAAAAATCTAGGCAGTAATTAAAAAAAAAATCATTGTCCTTTGTGGAAGAATTGATGTTACCATAGCAAAATGGAATATCTTATGTTTTGAATTTACCAGTGTGTGTGTGTTTAAGCATTGACATGGACACAATATATTTTTGTTTTTGCTATGAATGTAAAAAATGCCAGAAGGGAAAGTGGGAGGGAAACTCAACAAAATGCCCTTCATTTACATTTATTTTCTGAAGCCATTTTAAGTATCCCATTTTGTAAAATGTTATTATTTAACAGTGGCAGTCATTGCCCACTCTGTATATCCCTACATGTTCTAAGTAAATTGCTTCTGAGTAGTTTTTCTCCACATCTCACCGTATCTCTAACTATAGGAATGTAATTTTGTGACCTTAAAAAATGCATTGATTTTTAGATGCACATGTGGAGAGCAGAATAAGTAATAATGCTAAAAAATATAAAGAATAAATTTATTGTTTTATTTACCTCTCAAGAAAGAGAAAGAAAAGTTACATGCTACATTTTGTTTAAGGATTTATGATGCGGCATAGTTTCCTTTTCTTTTTTAATAAATATTTAAAATACATGTAATATTAAACAGTCCACCAAATTGAAAACCTTATGTGAAAATATGGGACAATGGTTTGGAAGCATAAAGACACCTGCTGTCACACAGTGTGTTCCTTTGTAAGTCAGACAAGCCAATGAGAGTGAGGGCTCAAAATTTTTCAGAAATTCTGACTGAACAGTTCCCAGTTATATACAAGAGACCACTGCTTTCAAAGTGTCAAAGTAAACTTAAAAATATAATTAGTACAGTAAGTGCTGGACATGGTATGAAAGACAAGGATGTTCATTTATTTTGGCTAGACTCTAATTTAAATGTAGAGTTTACACTATGACCTTTATAAAGTTTAGATAAGTTAATAATTTTTAGTTCATTTTTCTCCTCTAAAATGGGAATAATAATGGTTACTTGCTAGGGTTGTAACACAAACACAAATGAGGTGGTATGTATAATAGCACAGGCATATACAAGTATTTAAATATTAAATTCCTATTGCCCTTGTAGTGATCATCTTTTTTTAATGAACCACTGTTTAAAAATAAAGAAATTAAGGTAAGGAATAAAATATAAGCATGCACATCAAAATAGAGAAAAATATTCCTTAATAGTTAATGGAATTAAAGTGTACTATTAACATGGAAATTGAAGTGAATCCAGAAAACCTTCAAAATTCTTCTGATGTGGGCAGAATAAAATCAAATATAAAAACAAAGTCCTGGACAAACAATATAATTTGCTGTATATGTTGTTTCAGAGGCAAAGGCCCATTGAAAAATACATCTGATGTTATTAATGCCGCCAAGAAAATTGCTGAAGCAGGTTCTCGAATGGACAAATTAGCCCGCGCGGTGGCTGATCAGGTAATATCAGAGGAAGAGCAAACACATGCTGTATGGTATCATTAATTAGCACTTGGGTTCTGTAATGGGTTTTATGTACCCTATAAAATGCTTCTGAAGGATGAATTGTAATCACTAACATTTTACAAACAGGCCTCTAACTCTGCTGAGACTGAGCTGATGGCAAAGGTAGGTTCAGTTAAGAGGGTCTCCTTAAACCCATGACCAAAACTTCTTGAGAAAGAAGAGTACCTGCTACTTCAGAGACAAAACTCCCAAAGCAGGGGTTATGCTGACTGCCGTCATGCAGCAAGTCAAGGACACTACATAGGGAGGAAGAGAAAGAAGAACTTGAACTTTTGTTTTTTCGTATTGATCCTCTTCTATTGATGCTCTTTATAATTCATAGTAGTTAATGCACTAGCATAAATGGGATTAATCCACATAATCAAAAGCCTCCAGATCTCATTTTCATCCAGATTTAAAAGTATCACAGATAAATGAAATTCACAGAGTATCTTTTCAGACTGGAATCAGATACATGTGAGAGTAGTTCTCAATCTCACCTTGGATGTTTGAGTCGATCTCTATACTCTTCATGTTATGTGGCTTAAACTGGAACTCTAAAATCCGGTTCTAAATATGTCTAGTTGCAGTAGAGTCCCATTCCTAATAATGGTACTTTAGGAAGTAAACTTTTACAGGTAACTAATTCTCATCTTAATCTTTCCTTTTTTTTTTTTAATTGGTAAAATGCTTGTAATGTGTTCTCATCTTATTCTTACCACAAGCATGAATTTGCTTACTAGACTTCAATGCAGTGATGCTCTCTGGAGACCCTAAGAGACATAGGATTGTCCCTTCTCCATAGATGGCCCTACTCTCCTATGATTTTTGAGTTTCTTCTCCTCATTTTCTTCCTCCATTCCTTAATATTTGGCTGTTGCCATAAACACTTGCTCTCTTCAGGCTCCCAGATTCTAGAGTCCTTTGGGTCAATACCAAACTCACTCCTCTTCTAAACACTGAAAAGAAAAACACATGATTAAACTATCAAGTCTACATTTATAATAAGCCAACAGATAGTCTTATTTTAATTTTTTTACATCTATGATGGCTAATCCAAGGGAATGTATTTTGCTTGCTTTGAAATTTTTGAGAAACACTTAATAGTAAAGATAATTCACTAAATACCATCCTTTGACTATCCCCTAAAATTTGTGTGGGTTGAAGACCAACCCATTACTAAGTTACTAATTTCAGGACCCTATCAACTGCCAGGTCCCCTGCAGTTTGCAGCATACATTGAATTGCTTTATACAGAGCTGTATATGTATCCCAGAAAGTTCATGGAGACAGTGAATGTACTTGTAAATGTGCATGCATGTGTGTAAACAAACAAAAATACACCAGCCAGCAAGGAATGCCACATTTTTTTTTGCCTGCAAATGTAGAGGGAACTTGGGACGAGTGGGATGAGAAGAGATTGGTGGTGGTCCTGAAAAGAGTTTTGTGAGGAAGGATTTCTTCCCAGAAGAGAAAGTGGGTGGAGTTTGGATGGCTTTCCATAAACTCTGAATCTCAGTCACTGAAACTGTTTCTTAGTATGTTTAAGCTCCTTGAGTTCAATATTTTTTATTGTGGTTTTTGTTTTTGCCTTTGCATTTTTAGACCCTTATTTCCAACTATTATGCAACTTGAATCCTGGCCCAAAACAGTTTGGCTATCTGGAAAGCACTCCACACGTGCACACAAACAAATCCCAAGATTCTAGACATATTTTGAAATTAAATGACAAAGTATTTAAATGCTATTCTATGATAACTTTTAAAATAAACAGATGAGGGTTAAATATAACCCTCTCTTTGTAGCATTCTCACTGTCATCAGCTGTGAAGCAACTTGCAATTTTTGCTAATGTTTTGTCTGAATAGGACACTTCTTTCTCAAAATCTGCACCTATTTCCATGATACAAGAATTATTTTTCTTGGTCCATCATGCTTTTATGTGTGTTTTAAATAATAGAACAGAATGAGCATTAGCAAGGAATGGATTTGTTGCCTTTATTTTGCCTGAAAATATTTTTATGAAGATTTGAGATATGCAAGCAATATAAACTTTTTATGGACTGTTGCATTTTTAATTACTGTTCCATTGAGATAGAAGTTCCAGTTTAATTTGCTGCAAGGTATTTGTATCGAAAGCCTTGTCAGCCCTCTAGGGAGATACCATTTTAAAGTTAATTCCTTTCAGTATATGGGTCTCTGGAGTAGGATAAATATCACAGTATTAAGTACTTGTAGAAAGCTAAAAACAGTCTCTGTGGGATTCTTTTTTGATAAATGCAGTTAGTGAAAAAGGTACCATAATGGTATTATATATAAAAGAGACCCCTATGTCTTTCATTAAAGAAACGATTGTGTCACAACCACTGGCTTCACATTCTTAATGGAACAACTGCCTTTCTTGCTTTTCTTTCTTTCTTTCTTCTTTCTTTCTTTCTTTCTTTCTTTCTTTCTTTCTTTCTTTCTTTCTTTTCTCCTTCCTTCCTTCCTTCCTTCTTTCTCTTTTCTCTTTTCTTTCAGAATTGCCTTTCTTCGGCTTGAAGGAAACCTAGCTGGAGTCTGTTTTTTCATACTCTAATTCTAATTAAGTTACTTCGGTTTTGGCTCTAGGTTCTTATTTTTTACAGTGTTTCATCAAGGGATCTGGTGAGTATATGCTCTTTACAAGTGCCAGATTGAGCCAGAACAATGGGATGGCCTACAGAATCTTGAACTGAACTTTTGATAGCAATAGAAACATATTTCAGTGGCCAAATAGCCATTGGTATTGAAGACTCAGAAATTCTTTAGGGAGCCATGTAAATGTCTATGGAAGTGTTCAGCTAAGCTCAGTTGTATTTGATGGAGATCTACCCACTAGTTAATAAAGAGAATTCAAAATCCTGGTCCTAGTTGGCTTTGGAACAACCTCTGAAGAGTTCTGTTTTTACTTTTAGGAGTTTGTTTTAATTGGCTTCACACTCATTCTACTTGAATCAATTGCACTAACAGTGGTCATGATCCTTCTCAGAGTCTCTTATTTAAAGAAAGTTTATAATGTTGCTAAAATTTTGATAAACATAAAAGTACAAAAAGTGAAAGAGGCTTCCTTCAGTGAATGATACTTTTCTGAGAAATCCAAAGGAAACAAGCAATTTCCCCCCCAACTAATTGAATTGAAATTCTATGCTTTGCTGTGTCAGAGAGATTGCTATCTGGAGTGATTTCCTTCTAGCTTCTGTTGCTTTGGTTGTCCATATTAACATGATGAATGTTGGATAGGCTACTAGGAAAAAACCTGGAGAATATCTGGTTTTCTTAACAGTTCAGAAAACAACTGGTAAAATTACTCAAAAACATGTACAAAAGTTCCCAGAAGACTTTATGGAAGATCTTCAGTATTCTTTTTATATAATTATATCAAAGTAGAGCTGACCATTCTAAAATACTGGCTGTGGCCTTCCTAAAATGTGCTATAAAGAAGTGAAGTTAAATGGGTGTAATTAAGGTATATGACACTAAAACCTTTTCTTCTCACAGCTTTTATATAGTGAGTATTAGAAACTGGAGTACTTGCTAATTGAGATCACTTTTTTTTTAATGTTTTATAGTGTCCTGATTCAGCATGTAAGCAGGATTTATTAGCCTACCTTCAACGAATTGCCTTGTATTGCCATCAGCTTAATATCTGCAGCAAGGTGAAGGCAGAAGTACAGAATCTCGGAGGAGAGCTCATTGTGTCAGGGGTAAGCTGTGGCTCGGGCTTCACAATTAAAGCTCCCACTGTTGTACTTCCAAGGCAAGCATTCTTGGCAACAGTACTGCTTAAAAACACCAAACTACAGTGATTCATAGGGAGGGTTTTTTTTTTTTTTAAATAAATGTTATCACCATTATTCCAGACCTTACAATAACTCACAAAGAGCAATTTGATTTTCCAATTACCCCATGTTTATACTAGCCTTGTAAAATCTCCATTATTCACAAGAAAACTAATTTCATAGTCTGGAAACTCATTGCCAAGCTGTGACTATTATAATTATTTGGAGCTTTTGTACATTTACTCATTGTGAGTCTACTTCCCTTTGTTAGTCCTAGTAATTTTCACTCTCTGTTCAGGAGCCAGCCTCTCTATGTGTGGATTGTGTTCACATGTTAGAGATGATGAAAACAATAGGAATTCATTCATCAGGTTCCAATGCATACTAGGTTATCAGTAACCCTTGAAAGCCAGAAAATATCCAAATTTAATACAGGTTGATGTGCTGTTGCCAAAAACTAACATAGCTGTCGAACACTAACAGTTATGTATTCTTTGCTTAATCACTCCAATGTTTCCCTTCGTATCTGGTCCACTTTCATCAGATATAAAGAAATAAGTTTGATTAATAGAAACATTATGATTTCTTGGCAAGATTTCCAAATGTATGTGTTGAGGTTCTTCACCTTGGCTTCTCCTCCCTCAGTCCCTTTCTTTGAACATGAGGTGCCATCTGTTGTAAACTATTTGCGAATTCCAAAGTGTGGCTCTGCCACCTTTAGTTCTTTTCCCAGTAGACCGTGATGCCATTTTAAGTGTGGCATTACCAGGAACATAACATGATCAACATGGTGAATGAGAATCGGACTAGTCATGACGCTTAATTCTTTACTGAGACATTTTCAGAAATTTAGCAGTTTGACCATTTGATAAAAATATGTCAAAAAATCATTCTTGAACCCAAAGGTTTCAGGTTCTATATTGTTTGACTTGCAGAAAACAGCTGGGAAAAGAGCTGATCTGGCTTGCATGGAGATGCCATCTAGAAAGCCTGTTCCATGCAGTCTCCCCTAGATTCCAATAAATTGGCTATTTTGTGCCTCTTCCCAAAGCATAGTCACCTCTTTGCATTTCCAAAACGATCCTGCTTCAACATTCTTCAGCAACCAAGAGCAATCTGTCTTGCAATGTGTCCTTTCTGCTGAGTTGGTAATAACCAAGATTCTCTGCCAAGAAGTGATCAAAAC
Organism: Mustela nigripes; assembly: GCF_022355385.1. NCBI lineage: Eukaryota > Metazoa > Chordata > Mammalia > Carnivora > Mustelidae > Mustela > Mustela nigripes. Next base: position 44,427,367 of record NC_081563.1, on the reverse strand, counting down.
ATTGCATATCCCTTGCTTCCTTTCTTATCTTCAGACACAATGGTATAGTCTCCCATACCATTCGGCTTTCATGTCCATCTGTATATAGCACCTGTGGAACTGAGTGCTTTTTGTTTAGCTTGCCTTATGTGCTTTCATTTGTCACTTTCCAAATCTTATTATTTACATGGATGCGCAAAGCATCTTTGTGGATCTCAGACTCCACAACCTCATCTAAGCGATTATTTGACTGGCAGAGTTGCTCTCCATTATCCTCTCAGTACCCATTGTTCATCACTGCTTCCAGAGCTTCATTTCCATTGTCTTTTCCTCATTTAGATGTAGTCCAAACCATCACTGGCTTTTATCACTTGCACTGTTGGCATTTGTAGAGGTGTTTGAGACTGAGAACACCATCAAGAAGCCTGTTTCCTTCTTTGAGTCTTACCGGCAAAGTTCAAAAATCCTTGCATGGGGGAAGGCTTCTTTTAAAGGACTGTTATACAACTTTATAATAATTCTGAGTCTAATGCATTATAAAGGTTTGCTGTATATTGCTCAGTTATGGACCTGCTCTTGGCCTCCTCATTTTTTCAAAGCTTGATTGCTGTTTGGTGCCATACCTACATCTGTAGTCTGCTGTCTTCGCCACTTCTGCCTCCATCTTATTCTTCATCCTCCTTCACTAATGGCCAATGAAGAAAAAAAAAATCAATGTTTATTTGCAAAATAGCCACAAATGACTATCTTCAAAGTTCCGAAAGAGTCAAGAATGTAAGACCCCATACACACAAACTTTTCAATGATTTTGCCAAGAAAATGTGCCCATGCTTTGGGCCCCATTTATTTTATGGTCTGGCATGACAAAGTTGCTACATTTTTAAGGAAAAACTACTAGAATATAACATGCAATCAAAAAAAGAAAAAGAGAGAAATATTTGAATCTTCCTTCCTTTTTTCCTATGTGTTTATGTACATGGGATTCAGGGTTGTGGTTTCTTCTCTGAAACATATGAAAGCCCCCAAGAAGGTATATATGTTAGTAGTCAGATTTTCCCCTAAAATAAGAAATTTGGATAGGCTATTCCCATTTTTCCAAGAAAAATTATTTGAATTTCAATGCTGAGAACTGCGTTTTTAGACCCTTGTGCTATCAAGATGAACAAAATGCACATGTACACAGTTATGTACCATGTCAGCATGTATATGTTTTATGTGATTCTGTGTGTACAGACTGGGAAAGGCTTCTGTTTTATCTGTGTTTGGCTTGGGTGTTTGGGGGCAGGAAACTCAGTAGGTTATGGATGGGGGAACAATGGGTCCAAAAGCTCTTGATTCATGATGGCAAGCTAGAGAAATAATTCAGTCCTGAATATATGCCTACATGTGTCATTCACCCAACTGCTGTCTAAGAAGCACCATTAATTTTCTGGCTGGAGATACGTTTTTAAAGTTATTGGCTTACATCTTTCTCACCAGCCAAAAAAGTACGGTTCTTAATAAATCTCAGAGTAGAAGATGCATTTGTGAGCCAATTCAGTTTACTCCATTTGTATGGTTGATAAGGGGTAAATGGGGAAGAAAAAATTAAAACAAAACAAAACAAAAAACTAACAGTGCAAGAAATGCCAAGGAGAAAGTAGAGGAAACCAAAGTCCAAAAGATTAAACATCCATTCATTTATAAACTGGCTTTATTTGCTTTGTGTTTATTTAAACTCTTAAAACAGTTTTATATGCTTTCTGGAAAAAGAAATGTTCAAAGAAGAAAAGAAAAATGAAAGGAAGAAACATTGATCAAACATTGGAAGAAAACAAAGGAAAGAGAAACTTAGCCATAACATATTGTAAATTATTTTAGTGCAGGTAATATCCATTAAACATGGCAGTATTATATTCATCATGGCAGAAAAGTTGAGCCACTTTTTTTCAAGTATATCAACATATTTTGAATACAAATTCATTCCAGTGCTATGATGTGGATATTACCTGTATATTTGATTGCTGTGTTTTTACTTTTTATTTGCTAGGTTGCAGAATATTTAATGGATTCTTGCAAATTTTAAAATGAAGATGTACATACGGATCTGGAGAAATAAAAAACATTCCATAACCTTCGATTATCTTAGCTACCCTCACATTTATACTTCTGCATTTTTCTGAATGAGACTGAAAATACTAATACGGAGTTTTAAAATGTAGAATGCTAAACATCAAGCATTCTGATAAATCTGAAAAATTCCACCTAAAGTTTTTTTGAAGTTCAAATGCATCTTTAAAACAATGAAGCCAGAATGCAAGAGGAATTAGCCCTACTTTGGACAGGAATTCAGTGTTTAGGTTAGAGATGGAAGGACACAGATTATAAGTTATAGTTGACTCCACATGAAAATGCTAGAAATTTTAATAGATTTCATTACATATAAATGTCTTTTTCTCATACTTAACAAAATGTAGGAGCAGAGTTTGAAGGCAAGTAATGTTCTTTCCTACATCCTCAGCCTGGTGGAATGGACCCCGACATTATTCCTAAGGGATTAAGTAACTCACCCTAAATGTGCACTTTTTTTCTTTGCCATTTAAATCTCTCCTTTCCAAATTTGAATCCTTCTCAATTGGGTTATGAAGAGAATCTTGACAAGGTGAACAAATATAATTTGTGATACTGGTAGGATTTGAACTAGTAAAGGGAAAATTGGAGAGTAAATAGTCAGTTATAGTCTACATGAACTGTTTCACATCATTAAAAAAATTAGACTCAATTAAAATCAACATGAATATTCATGGTAATAAACGAAAGCCATTCATACAGTACTAGAAACTGATAATGGTTGACTCATTCTTACCTGACTATGGCATATGTGCACATGCACAAAAATACACACATGCAACAAATACACATGATTTGATATTTTCTACCTTACTCCCTGAATAAGCAGCAATCAGGAGCTGAACCAGTGGTTGATAACTGTGACATATCTGATCAAAGACAGTTTAGGGAAAAGAAAACATGGGAATTTTTTGTACAATGCTATATGTATTATATATTTTAAAAAATATATTTATATATATTATAGATTACATTTTTATACATTTGTATTCCATTTTTAAAACATTTTAAAAATATGATTTGAGATGAGAGTTGCATTTTATTTGAAAAATTCTGCGTTTCATCTATAAAAAACAGTGTATTTTGCAATAGACTGAATCAGTCATTGAAACAAGCATTGTACTTAGTGTAGCCTTGTACTTTTGTACAACTTGTACTCTTATTTGAGGAAAGAGTCTTTTTTTAAAAATATATATTCTGAGTCTGTCTATTGTCAATTCTTGATTATCTCTACTGATTGTAGTAGTAGTAATGGAAATAAATCTAAATCACTAGCTATTTCAGTTTGAGGTCTGAAATGCATTTCTATACTTCATTTTTTAAAAAAAGGTATATATTCAGGAAATTAACAGCAGTTCCAAATAATTTTCTCCAGATTTTCCAGAGGGGTGGCTGTTAATTATTTGGGCTTACCAGACTTTTCAGAACTATGAACAGTAGGAGAGTCCAGATCTAGAGAAAGACTAAAACAAACTTCTGATTATAAATCTGGAAGGAAGGGTGGTGGAAATACTCTGTACCAGTAAGAAAATTAAACAAGTATTTATCACTGGCAGAATGGCCATAGTTCTCTGCATATACTTTACTGGTAAGATGGGTTGCTGAAGAATTCAGTCTTTCTCCCAAAAGCCTAACCTTCCCAATTTGTTATGATAGTGAAACCATAACCATTTAAGTTCTGATTCCTGCATTGAGCCTTCCTTAGTTACATTTATATCAGTGTACATGGTCACTGATTTTTATACAACCCAAATTATGCAAACCTTCAGGGAAAAATAACCCTGAAGTGATTTTTCAGTGCAAATTCATTCTCCCAGTGTTATAAAAGTGACATTTAACAAACTTAAGGTGTTACATATGGAAAAAAATGGGAGTTGGGGATTTTTATAAGAAAACTAAAAATCTCCTTGAGTGCCAGGCATCATAGGAAGTTTTATATCTAGTGTACCACACCTGTCAGGTGTCTCTCTGAATTTAAATAGTCTCGTGCAAAGGAAGATTGTATATTACTCTGTTATAAAAAGTAGCTCTTTAGTTATATACTTGGTGATGGTGACCCTAAACTCCTCAATTCAATCTATTATTTAAAAATGAGCCTTTTACTGATGAAATTAAATCAGTTGGTCATCCAATTTGTTTTATTCATAGAAAAAATACTTTATATTTTAATGCTCTCATTTGAAAGTAAGAAGACAGACTCCTTTGTGGCAAAGCTGGAACATGAATCAAGGAAAGAACTCTTTTTATCTTAAGTGGAGACATAGGTTGACCTAACTTGGATCTTCTCAATAGATTGATTTGATTGCATCACCTGAGCTTATAAATGGAGACATTTCTATTTAGTTTGAGGGTGTTCATTACTGTGCATTAGAGTAGAAGTAGCTATTGGCTTAATGAGGAATGCCTCTACCTCAGAAATGTCAGTGCTATTATTTGTCCTTCAGTCAGTGAACTTTCATTCCTTTAGGTTTTAGAAGCTATTCAAGTTTTGAAAGCCTTGAATTAAAAAGAAGGCAAATAATTCACACCTTATTCTATTAGCAGTTAACATTCTAGATTTCAGTTAATATTCAGAACAGTATTTTACAGCCAATGTTGAGTAATATTTTATGACAACTTGGAAATTAGACACATGGGAGGTACCTGGATGAGGGACACTAATTGTGCATCTCTTTTGGTATCTGTGTAACACAGGCGAACCTAGTGAAGAAGTACTGGTTTATAACATTTTCCCATGAGACATATTCTGATTTTGAGATAAATGTCTGTTGGTTATAATTGATTTCATTCTAAGATGTTCTTTATTAACATATTTTAAATAATTAATGTCTATAGTAGTGTCTTAGGGGATGTCTCCTCATTTTTAACTAGCTTTGGATATGTGAGAATAAATCCAGATAACACCTTTTCCCTTAAATTGAACCAAGTAATTATGGGAAGCCACAGTATTGGATAGAATACCTTTATTTAGAAACAGTATCTGTAATTAGCTTATGCTTTCTGGTGTTCCTGTGTACACTTGGATTTGTCGGCTCTAGTCAAGAAATACATACTTTGAATTGTGATTTTTTTTTTCTTGTTCCTACTTGGATATACCTCAAGAATTCCTGGATTGAAGGCAGTTGGAAGAAAAAGAAGCTAAAATGTGAACAGTTGATATAAAAATATATAAATAAGAGAAGATGAATATTAAAGCCTGATACTAAATATTACCTGGGGAATTTCATTACTGATTTTGTGTAATTTTCCATTACCTCAGATGGCTCAAAATAAAAGAAATTAAGAGACTCCATAGCAAAACTGAGATAGGATTTTACATTTGGTGCTAGATTTAATAAAATTTTGACAATCCTATTTTTCTAGAAAAAGATTATCATATCCATATGATGTTCCTAATTTCTAATGACAAACCAGCAATCAGGGCTTCAAAGAGCTATACTTCCTGTTCACATAAAGGTATTTCCTGATTCATTGAACAGCACTTCTAGAGTGTTCCAACTACTTAAAAGGCATAGTGCTAAATATTGTTTGGATGAAGGTATTCAAAGTCCTTTATCTCTAATAGCAAATAATTTCCATGAAGAGAAGAAATTTTTCTGTTTTTTTGTGCCTCTGTTAGATTGTGTAGTCCATTGGGTTTTCTTTTTTCTATTAAGTTTCTCATCTTTCTGTTTAGCATTCTCAGCAAGAATAGCAGAGTGTCTGTTGATAGCTATCTCTGTGTATTCACTGTTGTTCTTGGTTTACTATATTCTAGAAATAAAAGTGTGTTTAATTTACTATCTTCTTATTCTGTTCCTGCAGATTATTTTGTCAAATGCTTTCTCCAGCTAATTTAAATGATTTATAAAATATGGTTTTTTATCACAGCCCTTAGGAGAGAAATATGTGCCATGTTATGGTCCATGTATCTTACAAATAGGAAAGACTTCTGGATGGGCAGTGTGTAGTTTTCTTAGTTCAAATTTCTTTTACTGCTTCAGAACATATTGTCTTACTCTGTCTTGAACAGTCATTTTCTTTGTGGGCAATAAATATATTTCAAATATTTCATCCTAACCCAATTTTCTTGAAAGCAAGCTTACTTAATTTAGACTTTAATCTTTTCTTTCATCATCAATACTATATCTTATGTTACTGCTTTTCTCTGAATACTTTCATCTGTGTAGATGCCTTGCTGATAATGAACTTGACTGGAACTCTGGCTAGATCTTCTGTCAAATCTGTACAATCAGTATCTTGATCCCTTTCATCCATTTCCTTCTGCAAATCTATTTCTCAACTTAGAGAAGTTCCTGGAGAAGTTTCAGTCAGAATCATCTTATAAGAACCCATACTCTTTTAAGTTCAAGATTTTGTATGTGAGACATTATCATAAAACAAACTCAAAATAGAATCACTTTATCTAGGAACTCCCAGTTCAAATCTGTTGCTATCAAAATTATTTGGATTCTGTCTTGCTGAGATAGTTCTCTTCAATAATGACATTTTGGTCAGATTGCATGCCAACTGCCTGTTCATTTCTTCCACAATTAATTACTTTATTAATATACCTCTAGATTATTCTTTTGGAATGTACAAATTATTCCACCTAACTTTTATCTTCTGTACTGTCAAATAGAAACAATTTTTCAACAAACAACATTTTGAAACCAATCCTACATCTCTAATCAGAATAAAGTTCTAACCATGACTTCAATAATGGTCTCTTGACCAAAATCTTACAATCACTTCACTTCATACTTTGTCTTGAAAGGCTAACTCATCCATTTATGTGATATCATAGAAAGTATGCATCAGCTCCATAATTCTAATGACACTTAGTTTTCATAAAAATGTCAAGAGGCTAGATCCTAAAGAAGAGAAATTATCTGGTCCTGGCATTGCATTCTGTGTCAAACAGATTTTTTTTTCAACTAATATAACTAAAGACATTATTGAAACCAATCATACTAAATTCACCTAAAAAGTCAGCACAGCTCACCACTCTGCATCCTTTTGATGCAGCCTAGTTTTGCATTGGGTTCCTGAAGTCATGCTCCATTTCCAAATAAGCAGTAGATAATAAGAAATACCTATATAGTATAAATCAGTTTTATTTAAATATTTTTAAAATGTTTAACTCCATTTTTATTCTGATATCTTAACATTGGCAGATGTGTACCTTCTTTGTTGGGTAGTAAAAATTTTTAAGGTGTTTATTGGAAGAATGAGCAATTGCCATCAGTAATCTTAAAGTAATGACCTTTACATTTTGTATGAAAGGTGAGATGACACAAATTAGTTTCTAATATGTAGGAATAGTTTTTGAAACTTAGAAATAATGGTAAATGAATGGCATATTTCCTATAATGAGAAAGTCAGGAAATGCCTAATTTCTAAAACAAATGGGATCAACTATAAAGTATAAAAAAGCAAAGATAAGCCAACTGGTCAATGATCCAATAAGTAAAAATAGGAAGAAAATAAGGCTTCATAGGACTATTAATTGTGAAAAGTCACAGAAAAAAGCTGTTGAATACAGAATCTGAATTTAGATTTAGAATTACTGAAAATAGAAATAGAATAATAGAGTGGGAAACATGCAGAGTATCCTTAATAAGTACAGAAAACATGAAGTATAAGAAAAATTCCATTTTTTCTTCATAAATTTGATATTTTTTACTTCTCGATTGTCTTTAATTCTCTAAAGACATTCTTTAAATGTCTCTAACATTTAACTTAAAGTAAAAGATGGGAGAAATAATGCCAAATCCATTATAAGTTTGACTTCAGTAGCATCTGTCAGAATGCTCCCTAACCTGCCTATTTTGCTTAATTTTTATATTGTGATTATTTAATACATTTACATAGTTAGCTAAGAATGGCAGGACTAAAAATAGAATTATATTTGCTTCAAACAAAAATAAATTTAAAGAATATTGTTTATCTGCAGATAGAAACAAACTTTCTTTGGGCTTTACCCATTTATGATGCCATGAATTGTAAGCTCTTACTTTTACTAAAATATTTTCTGTGGAAAGAGTAGGTTTCACTTTTCATATATCCCAGCAGGCAGATAAAAATTTGGCTTCCATGTGGATGGTTTCAGGACCTACCTGCTCTTTAATATAACTCCTTTTTGTTTGGTCATACTACTCCCTGACAACTTTTGAGTAGTTCATAGTTTTTAACTTCTAAACCTCCATTTAAAAAAAAAGACCTTAGTGTTCTTTGTATTATTCTCCCATCTTGCCTGAGATCAGTTTCCCCCTCCCCAAAAATGGATTCAGAGGTTAAATAAAGCTATAGGACTATAGCTTTCCTGCATGTGACACAATGTTTGATCTGTTAGCATCACTGGGTCACCCAAATTTGACCTCTGACAGTGGCAGTATAGGGACCCTATGGTATGGAAATCTTCCCACTTACTTTTACTCCAGTTTTGAATGTGGGCTCTTATAACCCCATTTAGATATATGTTATATTCAGTCCGTACAAAAAACCTAGTCAAGATTGACAGTAATACTTAATGCTGAAGATAACATTTTAAGAAGTAGAAATAGGCATTGGTTATTGGCTTATCTTTTGAAATGTGCCTGTCACACAGCCCCTCCTTGGGTACAAAAAGGAAGAGTAAAAAGAGTGGCAGTTGTAGCAACAATGAATGCATTAGTTCTTCAGTGATTCCAATAAAAGAGGTAAGTATCCTTTTAGTACCATGTACTGGCTGGAGATGCAGAGGCCAAGGGCTTGATGAAGGTCACACAGCAGGGCAATGGAACTTCCAAGAAAAACATCTGAGATTCCCCACATACTGTTCCAGGCTTTAAGAGCTGCAGCCCTTGCTTTCTCTCTTGGTGATCTTCAATGCTTTAAATGGGAGTTTCATCCCCTTTAAATGCCACTATGATTGTCCCTGGCAATGCCTGACAAGGCAGGGTGCTTCTTCATTCTCCTTCTCCCAGATGGTCCATTTTCGGTTCAAGAGAGCCACTGAGGAATTCATATGGCCGGGCTGCTTAATATCATGGATGCCCACCCATATCTCTTTTAGCACCTAATTCCTTCATATGCCTCTTTCTCCCAATGACCCACTCCCTCTTCCACTTCCCTAATCCCTTCCCATTAGGGTACGTTTTTTTTTTTTTCTCTTGCTCTCTCTCTCACTCACTCTTTTCTGTATCTCTCGGAAATCAGACAGGAGTTCAGAGCACTTTCACTACCTTTTATGAGGTAGATTGTGATGTCATAGATGGGGGCAGGGCTAGTCAACTTTCTACCCACCTCCCAACCTGTGCTGAGGGAGCTCCGATCGGGAGTGGAAGCAGTGATTCCTCCATGGTGAGTAACTTTGCTTTCTAATGTAATCTTTCTCATTGTAAACATTAATTTTGAAAGCAGGTGGATGGGGATTGAAAGAAGTAAAGATGTGACCACATAAGTCTTCTTTTAATTTGTATAATTTTTTATTTATAAACATATATTTTTATCCCCAGGGGTACCACATAAGTCTTCTTTTACTGTTAACCAACTTTGGGTAAAGGATCTACTTATTTATTCTTTGTATGATTTGAGAATTCCAGAGCAGATATATTCTTCAAGCATGATCGGAACTTGAGATATAGAAATGGTATTTCATTCCTTTATTTCTTAGTCTTTCTTCCCATTGGGACTGAAAGTCATTGCATATGTGGAATGAATCCATTCTATAGTCCTTTGGTGAGCTTCTTTAAGGAGGGCTAGTGAGGAGATGTTCTTCTTCATTTGAAAGATAACAGGGTCACACAATATCCTTTATTGATATTAGCCCAGAGAATCAGTCTGCTCTTTTAAAACAGTGGGGGTAAAATTGTGAAGAAACTGATACATAAAGAATTAATAAGCTTGGTTTTGATGTAAACAAATGAAAATATTCAAATGAAGAAAAAAATATTTAAAACAAAAGAGTCACCCCTCTTGCAAGATTAAGGGTGCAGCCATTTCAAGGCGTCACAACCAAATTTGCTAACTTTTTTGTTGATATTGTATGTCATAACACTGATGCTGTTTTGTAAGATTTCTTTGTAGGTAAGAGCTGTGAAATGTTACTGTTCTTTGTTTCATTTGGGTTTCTATAATACTGATTAATTCTTTTGTATGCCTTAGTATTTGGAAGGAAAAAAAATCAACTGGAATGAGCATTTTTCCTCTACTTGTTCTCTCCAGGGTACCTATTAAAACTGTCAAGATGTCAGCTTTTATATAAAAGGGCAAAGGAAGTTCATGAAGGTGGTTAAATCTTTAAAGGATGTTGAAGTATCAGGGTGGGTGTTTTTAAAAGGGTTTGACCATCAGAATGTGAGGCCCTGTTAGTTTTCATGGGGTAGGATAAAAGCTCCTTGGTGTGGATTATAGATGTTAGAAAATATGTTAATAGGATATCATTCATTTTCTTCAAAGTGTGCATCCCTAGTTAACTATGTGTGGATACTGGTGTTGGAAAATCAGAAGCAGTTTAAAAGGAAGAGTCCTTTCTCATCATTAGCTTTTTTGTTACATGTAGAAATCTCTGTCCCCCCTGCCCCGCCAAGTTATGCATTCTTAGAATTCAAAATCACGAGAGCTAATCCTGTTCTTTTCATTACCTGGGGTGGAGTGGCATGGCAAGTTCTGAAGTGATTTTCCCACCTACAGTTTCTAACTTAAAGAAGTGACTGTAATGGTAGAGATTTCAGGTACAATAATGAAAAATAGATCCATAACTGGCCAATAGGAAAACTTAGGTGGTAATCACATATAGTCAACTTTATATTGCAATGTGGGTAACAATGCCAAAGTCTTATATATTGGATGATCTCTCTGAAGTCTTTGGCCTATCTTCTTTATAAATGCTAACACCCTCAAACCCAGGCAGAAGGAGACCTTCAGTGCCAGAAAAATCTAATGTCTAACTATAGCTCAAGTTTTTAATGTCTTTTATCAACCCCTCATACAGCTGCCAGGTAAGAAATGCTCATATTTTACAAACCCTTCGAAAACAATCATCTTTAACTTCATGAGTTAAGAACGGTTGTGTTGTGCACTTGTGCAAATTCAGAGAGTCTATCATGGAATGCATTGTGCATGCACTTGTTTATCTTCATGTGCATGTTTCATTTATAGTGGTGTTCATTATTTTTTAATTCATTTGTATGTATTAAAATTCTAATTTAAAAATTCTATATACTGTCCTGTAAATAAAACAATGAAGTGTAACAAAAGTTGAATTAATTTGAGGTTTCAACACTGGTAATAGTAGTTCCATTTCTGTCACTCACTAATTAGGTAACTGAAAGAAAATTACTTTGATCTCTTGGGCCTCAGTGTTCTCATTGTAAACTGGTGATTGATGATCTATAAGATATATCCTAAAGTAACTTGCTCTAAAATTTTATGATTTTATAATATATTTTTTAAGAAATTGCTTATGGCAAAAATACTTAATAGCTAATGAGACTTTGTTTTTGTATGAGACATAGCATTCTATAGACAAGGAAGAAAATTTCAGTCCAAAGTAGGTTTTAGGATGTACCCTGTATTTGATGTAGTTTATTATTTGGTTAACAAGTGGGCTCTGTTCTTTTAAATGGACAATATCAAATGTCTGATAGTTAGCTATGTGTTGGTTTGGAAGATTGATTTTTTTTTTACTCCATAGTTTTTTTGTTCTGATATTTTGAGATAAAAACAATCCTTAACTATTAGGTCATGGATGGATTTAGATATCACTGGGAAATTAAAAACTTCTTATGCAGTACTGTAGGAATCCTTTTGTAGTGTTGGTAAGAGTTGATGAGTAGGGAATTGGTGGGTGTTTAAAATGTGTGTTATGGAGGATAGAACACATGTGGGGCCTGGCTCCTGCTCTTTAGGAATATGCAACCTTTTGGGGTGTATAGACACATGCCAAATGTCAACTTAGAGGTGAAGACAGTACATTTCTAAGAACTAAGATATGTCCCTCTGGTGTTGGGTAGACTGGATTGCACTGGGAAGGTTTTTTGAGAATCAGAGCTTCAGTTCACTTGGAACACAGTGGTTTAGATTTGTGTTATTGCACACAAGGAGGGCAGGAAAGCATTTTAGGTCATCAAGACCATGGAATTATAAATCTTGCAGAGGAGTCCTGTGTTTAGATATGCCATGTATCAAAACCATGAATCAAAATATTTGCATATAATCCAGCCCCATTCCTTTCCTGAGCCCTTCCATATTTGCTGAATTTATAATATATAACAGTTTAGAAGAGTTGAGGAGGCTGCAAGTGAGTGAAGCACAAAGATTATTTATTAAGATATAATCAGGCAGCCATTTTCTCTTATGCAAAATGTCATATCATCACTCGTAGCCACAATAGCGGAAGAGAAGTAAATAAAAGGGAAGGAATTAGGGAGAGGAGACTCTAGCTCTGAGACATTCTGATTTTCTGACAAAAGTGGAAAGGGACTGTGTTACCATTGACACATTTAGAAATATTGATGGCCATGAAGACATGCCCATAAGAAAGACAATCTATGTAAGCAGGACAATTTTCCAAAGCAAATGGAACATTGTCTATGTACTGAGCAGAAACTATGACCGAGTTTGCTCTCAAACAGCGAGTGTTGAGAAGGCTTACACACTAAAACCACACATGATTATGTAAGTCTCCTTCCCCCAGTGCACTTGGAAAGAGAATACTCATTTGGGCATGATTTGCCCACATTGACAACAAAGCACACTTATGTTAGAAAGTTTCTCTGGTGCTGTAGATTCATAAAAGATTTGCAGTGTATACTTTGCTTCACTCAGAGAGCACTATTTGTTGTATTTCTTGCCACCCAAATTCCTTCTAAGTTATTACTTAGGCTTCTCTAATAGACTGGAATTCCATGAGTAGAATTATGTTTTCCCCTATCCCAGCTTCTAAAGATTTAGTTTACATTATCCAGTAAAATGTTTCTTAATTTCCTATCATGACATAAAAATTAATTTGTAGAATATACCGTGTCAGGAAATCACTTTCAAAAGCAAAATTTGTATATATGGGGATGAGGAAATAGCATGCTCAGTCTGTGTTCTCTTAGAAATAATTTTTTCCAAAAAAGTTCAAGTAGAACTTAGAAAAAATCTTGTCAAACAGTATAAATTATTAAAGGAGGTTAGAGATATTAGATTTATGTTTGTCTCAAAAGAATAGTGACAAATGCTGGCAACTGTTCCCCCTACCCCCTTAAATATCTCTAGAGGTGATTCTACTATTGGGTTATAATTCAACATCTGTTTATTGGGTTAATAATATTAATAATATTAACTCAATAAACAGTATTGAGTTTAATATTGGGTTCACTGTCTGTGAATGGACGAATTAGCATGGAAAACAGACCCATAATCAGTAACTATAATGTTAACAATAGGTTTCAATAATCACTGTAACAAATATATATATATATATATATACACACACACACACACACACATATGTGTGTGTGTGTGTGTGTGTGTATAGTGATGCGGGCAATCCTGAAGAGAAGGGGGAAGAGGAAACTTCATAAAAGGGGTAATATTTTTCTTAACCTTGATGGATAAGTAGATGAGAGTTTTCTAGGTAGAAGAGGAGAGAAACAATGCCCATAGTTGTGAGGTGTGGATGTATTTTGTGCTGACTGGACCTGAAAATATCAGAGATGGGTGGAAAGATGGAGAAAAGTAGAAAGTGGAGTTAGACACGTAAAAAGTGGGGTCTGGAGAGCAAAGAAATTTTTCTGACCCATTCTGATTTTAATGAACGTTTCCCAAAATGATCAAACGATCATCTGTATGCCAAAAACATCAAGTGGTGGGAGGAGACTGCTAAATGCAGAGCCATGGCTAAGATGCAGACCTGTGAAGTCAGGATTGCAGGGAGTGCATTCTTAGAATCTGTAATTACCCCTTCCTACCCACAGGTTTTAGAATCTATGAGGCAAAAAACTGACTCATTGTTTCTGTGTTCTTGGAAAAAGTTCCAAAAAAAAAAAAAAAAAGAATTAAAATATTAAGAATAAAAGACTTAGGAAAAATAGGATTTAAAGGTAATTTAAGAATGTTCTTTAGAAAATTGACTTGAATTTTGACTAAGCATAAAAACCTTTATAAGAATGATAATTATTAAGTGTAAAGAATTGCCAAGTGGTACTCTTACATCTCCTTGAAGGAAAGTCATGAGACTAAAAACGTTTAAGGGATCATCTTGAGTCCATCATTTTTATGCTCCAATATAAGAAGGTAATGAGGTTCAGGGCTAAGTTGTTTTACAACAGCCCAGAGCAGTATTTATTTTTGGTGGTATTTTTGGTAGAACTATTCGACTATTTTTATATTTTAATTAGGGGAATTTCTTGAAAGAGAAATGTATAAATTAGCATTTCCATCATGACTGGAGACATCAAACATTCATGCCAATATAGAACCTAATCTATATGGTCTATGTAGAAAAATATGAATTATCTAACTGTATCTAAATCAACAACCAATTGGAAGTGATTTTTTTTCCTCTGTTTTTTTCATCGTGGTCATGATTATTATCTTCTCCCCATCAGTCTATGTAAATTTACACATGTGTTCAAAGATGCAAGAAGAGAAAGGCACTAGAGAGGTACTTTACATGTGACTAAGACATGAGAATCTTACATCAGAACCCTGATCTGGAAGAAGGTGGCCCTCAGATCATTTTCAGTAAGAAAATTCCATTCTGGATTCAACCCCATGTTTTACACACAGTTATCCTGTTTCAGATTGCCAGAATCACTAGTATTTGTTTTTTGAGAACTTTCTTTAGAAGTCAAGAAGTGATAGTGAACCTTGCTTTCTTCTCCGTACTCAACTCTGTGCAGATAATTGCAGTAATTATCTGTACTGTGGCAGAGATGGTGATCTTGTCATATACTAGAAGCAGTTGACTGGTAGAATGCCAGTGCCTGCCATTAATTGAGCAAATTGATTTTGGCATGGTGATCTAAAGATATTTTTTTTTACTAAGGATGTATAGCTCTGTTACTGGCTGTATCACACAATCCCAAGCAAACATAATCTTGAGTGGTTCTTAGAAGATGTGCCAGGCAAAATTACTTACCCCAATAAGGCTTTGCATTTTACATGAATAAAAGTCAAGCAGAGAACAGTTAACAGCACTACGGTTTTGATGTCCAATATCTGAAAAATAACTTAGAGTACACTGTATTCTCTTAAGGTAGATGTTAATAAGCAATGTATTGCTGTTAGATATGAATTTGAAAACTGACTCTTTTACAATTTGGGTGATATTCGGTAATGTTCCTAATCTCTGAGCTTTTGTTTTTGCTTTATAAATTAGAATAGTAATACATTTAGAGGGACAATAGGACAATTGCATGCAGTAAATAACATGATTATACTAGCTAAGGTACAGTGGGGGCTCAGTATGTTCCAGGCACTGTGCTAAGTATTTTAAATGCACTGTGCGATGTTGTTAACAGTTATCCCTTGGAGGAAACTGTCATCCCCATTAAAAATATTAGGAAAATGAAATTCAAGGAATTGAAGTAGCTTCCTGGAGGTCACAAAATTAGGGACTGACAGACTGTAGGGCTTTCCAAGAAGCCTCCCTTGACTGTTCTCTCACAGCATGATGTGTTTTTTCTGTCATTCTGAGTAGGATACTGCAGTGTAAAAACTTACCCAATTATATGTCTCCCAACTACTCTGTGAATTCCATAAAGGTCGGGAATATGTCTGAATGTTGAATTTTTCCCTGTTTCCTTGCATAACAAGTACATGATGTGTGCTTTATACATCAGCTTCCTAATTTTTTCCCTAGTTTTCTTAATTCCTTTGTAACTTACTTTGTTAAATTTCCCATGTTTTTTTAAGATTATGGTTTAGAAATATAAAAACATTCTTCCAAAATAGCTGAATTAATCAACTTAATGATTTATTTTAAAAAAGGAGTTGGAAAGTAAGGGCCACAGTGGCAGAGTTCATTTGTTTTCCCACATGAAGGTTCTGGTACATAAAAATGTTAATTATATCTAGATGTGAAATATTGCATTTTAATTAACTATCTTAAATTATTAATGGCAATAACAGTATTAACAATTTGTATCGTCTTTCACATATTTTAATTAGATATAGATTCAGCTCCATATGATAAAACCTCTAAATGGAGAGTTATTTTTCTATCATATAGACTATGTAGTTCAGGGCCAATATAGTGAATTCAGAATTATCAGGGACCCAGACTCCTTCTGATTTGTGGTCTGTTCTACTTAGTGTTGAGGATCCTCAACACTCAAGTTCATCTTTGGTCCAAGGTGACTGCTCATGCTCTTTCCATTTTCCATAAGGAAGAAGAAAAGAAGTGTGAGGGCAAAATGGTGAGCTGTCTAGCTGTGTTAGCACTCTTTAAGGGGATTTCCCAGGACTGTCTGTCCCCCTACTCCAACAGTTTCTGTTTACATCATACAAGGAACCTGAAAATATGGGAGAGTTAGGCAGGGAGTAGTAGTTCTTGTCCAGGTATACCGTCTGATGGAACACAAATAGAATTCTGACTTACACTAGTTGCTTTGTGATCTTGGGCAAGTTGCTTGACTTCACTGAGCCCCATTTTCCTTAGCTGCAAAATGAGAATGATATTAGTATCTACCTAAGTGTGTTGTTAGGATTAAATGTGTTGATGTCACACACTTAGCTCAGTCTACAGAATGGAGAAGTACTAAATAAATGAGTAGCTAATTTTATTGTTCCTTATCTTGTCTCTCCCAAAAGATGGTATCTTTTTTTTTTTTTATAAATTAGGTGCCACTTGTTTTATTCCATCATCTTTACTCCAATTAAACCACTGGGTGTATAGTAGAGAATAACCAACCAAGGTCTATACCTTCATAGAGATTCCATTAGTTTGTCATTGAGAGTCTTGGAGGAATCACTCACAGAGAGGTCATAATTGACAATAGAAAAGGGAATGATCTCAATAGAGAAATGAAGTAGTATTCTCACATTATAATCTATGGAAAAATCACATGGGAAACAAATAAAAATTTGCTGAGAATTCTGGGCTCTGCCTTTACAGTTCTGATATCACATCTGAGATCAGGAATATGTAATTCTATTCCTAAATATTTCTGATGCAGAGGACTCATGGATCACACTTTGAAAAATACTGGTCTAGGAAATTGAGGGAAGAGAGCCTTATGAGCTGTGATGAAACCCTTCCAGTACTTGAAGTCAGTTTGGACCCTTTCCTAGAAAATCCTTTTTGGCTTGCTGCATTAGGCTATTTTAGTCTAGCCTCGCCTGGATAATTACCAGTTGTGGGGAGCTGGTTGCAGTTGCCCATTACAGGATATTTAGCAATGTCTCTGGCATCTCCTCTATAGATGCTTGTAGCAACTTTCTTTCTCCAGTAGTGATAGTCCATTGTCTCCAGACCTTGCCAAATGCCAAATGTATCCTGGGGTACAGGGACAAAGTTGCCCCTGGATGAGAACTATAGATCTGGTTGATCTTGACCTTTCACCTAGAGTGTACATACTATTTGAAATGGAGTTTTTTGTTTCTTCCTTCTGGAAGGATGGAAGATGATCCACAAAATGGTCCAGCCTCATCTGCCAAATGCCCATTCCCAGCATGGCAATAGGGTATGGATACGCACTTTCCTAGAGGCTAGACTCCTGAGTACCCATCACATTCCTTTTCTGGCCATAACTTTCATACACCCTTTAAAGGTCTCCATCCACCTCTCTCATTGTTTACCCCAAATCTGCCTTAGAGATGCAGGCATTTCTACTATCAAAGGCAATTAGGGACTTAGGTGAGAATGTTGCTCAAAAGAAAGTTTTAGACAAGGTAAAAATGTCTTCAGTTTCTTGCTTTTTATAAACAAGAGTCTTGAGGTTAAAATAATTCAGTTTTTATAGTACCTTTTTTTAACAAATATTTTTCACATATCATTATATATTTAGCCATTCTTTGCATATTTTTAAATCTTTATATGATAACAAGCACATTTTTTAAAAAATATGAAAAAAAAAAGTAGAGCAATGGTTTACATTTTTTCCTTAACAAAATAATATTAAGATGTGTATCAGGTCCACGGTCTCCTTGAAAGTCAAATGACTTATGCAGGTGTTTCTGAGGTAATATTTATAATGAGTAAGCCTGGCAATGCTGAAATTAGTGGGTGAGCCCAATCAAGTTGTAGATAGAAACCGATTATGTTTCATAGCTTAGCATTAATTTCTTTAAAAGAGGTTTGGAGAGCTCTAACAGGTGGTGACTCTAGATATAACAGAGATCACTCTTTCTTTCAAAGACGTAGCTGTAGTGCATTTGAAGAATTTTCCTTGGCATTTTTTAGCATATTAGGTAAAGAAATAATGAGGTAGCCTTTACATCTTATAATAAATATGGAGGTGATTTAACTTTGTCAAAGGCTAGATTCACAGGAACTCTAAGATACAGATTGTGCCTTGAGGAAGCTTTCATCTCAATATTAAGTATGATTTTTAGTAGGGGCAAGATACTGTATCAGCTCTCTCTAACTCTTTAATGTTTATCTTTATTCACTGGTTAAAAGTTGTCATTTTCATGAAAGTTTGTGAAGTCCTTCTTTTTCAAAGAAGTTTTCCAATTTCATAGATTTGATGCTCTCTTTCAAAGGAACTGCTAGTATTTTTCTATAATTTTTGGCAATACTGTTATGCATTTCCTATCTTTTGAGGATTCTTTGCCCTTTAATCTGTGGTTTTGAAAGTTTCTTGCATAGTTCAACCTCTTTTGCAAGGAAACATATAATATGTTGTCCATCCATAGAGGTTCTTTGTTAACTAAATAAATCATATTTCCACTTTTAGATTGAAGGGAACCCTCTGGTGCTTTTGCTGCATTTTTTCCTAAAGTACAGTCACTCCAGGAGAAACCGATGATATTCCTAACCAGGCCAAGCCCTGGCAGGCGTATGTGGCTTCTCAGGGGAACTACCTTAAATGGCCTTTATTCTTATTTTATTCAAAAGGAGTTGGAGCTACAGTATATTCCTAAATACACTGGAGACAGAAGTCATGCAGTTGTATTTCTGGTAATTATCCTATTAGCTAGGTATGTAAGCCCCAGTTCCCTCATCTATTGGATAATGAGAATAAAGTAATATAGTGTGTAAGGATTAAGTGGTATAACATAAAGGAAAGATCTAATTGGTTGGAATGTATGTATTGAATCTGGAAAATATCCAGAGTATATTAGCCCATGGCCAATTTAAGAGGCTGCCTGAACTAAGAATCCATCTATCAACTGTCTAAACACTGGGATACGTATACCAAATGCCAATATGGCTTAGGTAGTGCTAGCTGCTGTGTGGAGGACATAACCAGTAAAGGGCCAGGAAGTACTTGTTTATATACATCCAGAAGTCTAGCTCTGAGATAAGACTTTCATACATATACAAAGCTTTTGAAGATGAAGTAGCAAATAAGTAACCAATTATGTGATACTAGCAAGAAGTGAGCTGAAATCATTAAGGATAGCTGCATGAAGGAGTCAGCTGTTTCTATTGCAAGAATGGTTTACTTTTTTTTTTTTTTAAATCTATATCTCTTTTTGGATTGCATTCCACAGCCAGTTTTGGGATCCCAAACAGAAGGTTCCTGTGTTCTATTTCTTTTCCCCATAAATGGGAAAAGTGGGATTGTAACTAGACTGCCCCAGACATGCTTTATCCCTAGCAATGTCCACTGTCAGGTGGAAGAAGAAAGCTTCCCTCCTTTTGGATATACCTTGTTCTTCTCTCACTTAGGCTTATGGTCCTCTCATACTACCTGGGAATTTATTCAAATAACTGTATCTGTGCAGAGTTTCTTAGGCTTAAGTTACCCAGGTGGGCCAATAAATTACGATAAATACACTAAAAGGATTCCAAAAAGGTATCACCTTATTAATACTACTTTATAGTGACATTTTTAAAATTTAAAAAAGTGTCTCAAGTTTACTTTCTCACTTGGGCCTCAATGACTGGTGAAAGTGTATTGGTATTATTAACCCCACTTTTTGGCTGAAGAAATAGGAACTCAGAGAGGTTACTATAGTGTCCCAAACTTTCACAGTCAGTGGTTGGCACAGGCAAGGTTGGAGCCAGGTCTTGTGCTTTTTGCAATGTAAGATGTTTGCTTCTCCTAGTAGTTGAACTAGTTCTTGAGCAGGAGACACAGAAAATAGTATATGTCAGATGGTGTAGATGATGGTAGCAACTAATACATATTAGGTTCTATTAGGTTCTTAAAATTTATATCAGTCAGCCTGACATCATATTATGGTACCCATTATATGGTGGAGTATAAAGCTAAGGTGTAGAAATTTTGAATAAAGTTTTTTCATATCATGTGAATAAATAGCAAGTGGAGAGCTATAGGTTGTATTTAATCAAGTTTTCTTTGAACATGTAAATGACTTTAGTAGCTGGTGAGAAAATAAGTGGATGATGTCCCTGCTTCTTGCCTAGTTTATATCTCATGTGTATGATGATTGCAAGATTAGAAGTTAGTGTGACTTTTTCCTTTGTGGCTTAAGGAAATTTACATCCTTACTGCTTGGTCACATGACTCATACTTGAAAGGAATTAGAACACATCATAACTCTTGCTTAGCCCTATGATGGCACCAATAGCCAGGAATAGAGTTCAGAGCAGGAAAACACTATGGTATATTTACCTGGTCAAAGAAGGCTGGATATTACATGTCACAGGGACTGAAGCCCATTTCTATCAGATAGGAATTTTGTGAACCCAAGTTCACAAAAAATTTTTCTGTATTTGTTCCCTCATATGTAAAGGATTGTGGTTCTACCATATATATATATAGTAGATATGTATATGTATCTATGGATATATGTATATATCTATATCTATATATATACATATACATACATATATAATATATGTATAATATGTATAATATGTATAGTAGATTGTATTAAGATGCCAGCACTGTAATACGTACCACACACAGTTATGCCTCACAGATGCTGGTACGATGAATGAGGGAGATGATTCTAATGAAAACTTAGTAATTTATATATAGAAAGCAGTAGAAGTAAACACAAAGAATTAGATTGTGGATGTTTTCTGAGCAAAGGATGAACCTGATTGTACAGTGAACCTGAAGCACAGTAAAAGGAAGAGGTCATAAGATTTGTGTATAGCAGTTTAGCTAATGTTTATTTTGTCTGTTTTATCTCCCTAAATTCTACTGTCCTGCCAATATCATTATTTGGCTATTCTTCCATGGAGGAATGAATAGGTGGAAGGCATGGAGAATTAGGTACTATACTAGACATCGTGCCCTACTTTGTCTTTGGACAAGCTTTGTCATCTCTTCTTTCCTCATCTGTAAAGTTGCAATTATTCAATAATATTTAGCAAGTTTTATGGAATACCCATAAATGGAATGTAGCATGGGGTGGGGTATAGTAAACCCAGAAGAAAATGTTTGTTAGATGGTGATGACTGTATGAAAACATAATAAAAACAGGGAAAGACTAGAAATGAAATAGGGCAGAATTGGAATAGGGCAGAAATGGAGTTGCAATTTGGAAAGGAAAGTTTTCAGTAAGATGTTGGTATTTCATCAAAGATCTGTGGGAAGAGCATTTTAGACAGACGCAGTAATAAGCATAAAGTCCCAGAAGTGTGGGCATGACTGATCTAGGGAAGGGAACAGCATTAAGGAGTGGAGTGAACAAAGGAAAAATCAGAACAATTGGGGATCAGAGTGTATGACATTGAAGACCACTTTAATAGCTGTGGGTTCTACCCATATTGAAATGGGGGACTGCAGGACAATGTTGAAAAGAAAAGTGACATTATTTGAGTTCATTTAGTAGGATCATTCTGGCTTCTGTTTAAGAACATATCAAAGCAGCACATGTTGTGATGAGCACTGTGTTATATGCAACTAATGAATCGTTGAACACTACATCAAAAACTAATGATGTAATATATGTTGGCTAGCTGAACATAATAATAATAAAAAGAATAGAGCAAAGAAGTAAAAGGGAATGAGAAAAAAAAAAGGAAGTAATTTAGGGGAAAGTACTGCAACAATCCAGCAAGAGATTCTGATGACTGGGCCTTGTGGTAACAGTAGAGAAGGTGAGGTCAAATAATGGACAGATTTTAAAAATGCTGTTGCTAAGATATGATGGCAGATTAGAGACTAGATCTAAGAGAACAAGATATGTAACATAAGATTCTGGGTTTTTAACCTAAACAGGTGGAAAAATTGTGTTGCCAATGACTATAGAAGGAGCAGGTTTTACAGAGTAGTGGAGGTAATTGTGGAGCCCTTGCTATCTTGGAATGTTGGGAAGAGTCAGTAAGAAAACTTCAGATCAGCTTAGATCATTCTCTAAATGTCAGGAGTCATCTTTGTGAAAGTAAAAACTCTTGAAGGAACCTGAAGTGGTGTACTGAGGTGAAAGTTAAAGACTTAATGGTTACAATTGATGGAGTTGTGCTCTGAAGTAAAGATAGGAATCTTCTACCTCAATCTGTGACAGTGTATACTGTGAGTGCTTGGAAATAATTTGAATATGTGATAACATTCTAGTGGGTTTACATCTCACAATGGGAAAATAAGTTACCAGGAAGAAAGAAAAAGATTTAGAGGGTATTTATGTCTACTCAAAAAATGTTTCAGAGTAGGCAGAAAAATGTATTCAATTATAAAAAGCCAGGGAATAACTGGCCAAATTTAAAACTAGTTTAATTAAAATCACTGGTTTTACTATGCATTATACTGAAGACCTCTTATGAGCTCTTGAATAATGATATCCATTTCTTCTTGCTGTAATTCTCATTTCTCTAATGAAAGAAGAGTTAATTTTATGTTAGTACAGTGAATTATTTTACCCAGTTACATATGTGTCTAACAGTTTGCTGCATCATATTTAAGATAGCATTCTTTATGAGTCATGTGAGAAGAGATTATGATAATGAGAGAGAAGTGATATTAAAATACTACTCTTAAAACACAGCCTTTTATGGGAGGAGAGTGGTTTAGATGACCCATAGTGGGTATGATAAGAGGGTTTAATCTGTTTAAAATTGACTTATTTTAATTGATGTATAGTTGACACCTTGTTAGTTTCAGGTGTGCAACATAGTAATTGGACAATTCTGTTAAACTATGCTTACTCCAAGGATAGCCAATATTTGCCACCATACAAATTAGTATTAAAATATTACCAGTAATATTAATTAATTAATTAATTAATTAATTAATTAATATTATGGACTATATTCCCTATGCTGTACCTTTCATTCCAATGACTTACTCCATAACTAGAAGCCTGTACCTCCCACCCTACTTCTTCCATTTCACCCATTCCTCCTCCCAATTCTGCCCCTCTGGCAAATACCAGATGTTTCTCTCTATTTATGGGGTCTGTTCCTACTTTTTTTGTGTGTTCATTTATTTATTTATTTTTTTTTTTTAAAGATTTTATTTATTTGACAGAAATCACAAGTAGATGTAGAGGCAGGCAGAGAGAGAGAGAGGGAAGCAGGCTCCCTGCTGAGCAGAGAGCCCGATGCGGGACTCGATCCCAGGGCCCTGAGATCATGACCTGAGATGAAGGCAGCAGCTTAACCCACTGAGCCACCCAGGCGCCCTGTGTGTTCATTTATAATTTCACTTCATGTAATGCTCTCTAGGTCCCTGGATGTTGTTGCAAATGGCAAAATCTCATCTACTGTTGTGACTGAGTAATACTCCATCATATGTATATACATCTTCTTAATCCTTTAATCTACCTATGGACACTTTGGTTGCTTCTATATCTTTGGTCTGTTGTAAATAATGCTGTGATAAACATATGGATGCAAATCTCTTTTTGAATTAGTATTTTTGGGTTTTTTTTTGGGCGGGAGATGCCCATAGTAGAAATACCAAATCAAATTTTTTGAGGAACCTCCATGCTGTTTTCCATATTAGCTGTAATGATTTACATTTCCACCAACAGTGCATGAAGTTTCCCTTCTCTCCAGCATCTTTGCCGAAACTTATTATTTCTTGTCTCTTTGATTTGAGCTGTTTTGACATGTGCAAGCTAATGTCTCATTGTAGTTTTGATTTGCATTTCCCTAATAATAAGTAACATTGAACATCTTTTCATGTCTGTTGGCCATCTGTATGTGTTCTATGGGAAAATGTCTGTTTAGGTCCTCTGCCCATTTTTTAACTCAATGTGGTTTTTGTTTTGTTTTGTTTTGGTGTGGAGTTGTATAAGTTCTTTAATCTATCTAATAAGGGATAGTATTGAAAATCTATATTTGCAAATAAATTCTCTGAGTAAGTCACCTTTTTTTGATGGTTTCTTTTCCTATGCAAACGTTTTCTATTTTGGTGTAGTCGCAATAGTTTGCTGTTGCTTTTGTTTCTTTTGCCCAAGGGACCTATCTAGAAAAATGTTGCTAAGGCGGTATCAGAGATTACCACCTATGTTTCTAGGATTTTTACGGTTTCATCTCTCACATTTAGTCCCTTAATCTATTTTGTGTCTATTTTTGTGTACGGTATAAGAAAGTCCAGTTAACATTCATTTTGTATGTTTCTGTCCAGTTTTCCCAGTACCATGTATTGAAGTACTCTTTTCCCCAATACATTTCCTAATATATTCTTGTCTCCTTTGTCATTAATTGACCAAGTGTGGATTTCTAGACTCTCTGTTCTATTACATTTGATCTGTGTGTCTATTTTTACTCCAGTACCATACTGATTTGATTACTAAAGCTTTGGTAGTGTACCTTGAAGTCTGGGATTGTGACACCTCCAGCTTTGTTCTTAAGATTGCTTTGGCTGTTCAGGGTCTTTTGTGGTTCAATACAAATTTTAGGATGCTTTATTCTAGTTCTGTGAAAAATGCTATTGATATTTTGGTAAGTATTACATTGAATCTGTAGATTGCTTTGGGTAGTATGAACATTTTGGATAGTAAGGACATTTTAACAATATTAATTCTTCTGTTGCATGAGCATGATAGAGCTTTTCATTTGTATCATCTTCAATTTCTTTCACCCCTGTTTTATAGTTTTCAGTATACGCATCTTTTACTCCCTTGGTTAAGTTTATTTCTAGTTATTATATGCTTTTTGGTTCAGTTATAAATGCAATCATTTTCTTAATTCTCTTTCTGCTATGTTATTAGTGTATAGAAATGCAACAGATTTCTATATGGCTTTCGTATCCTGTGACTTTACTGAAATCATTTATTCTGATAGTTTTTGATGACCTCTTTAGTGTTTTCTACATATAATACCACAGCATCTGTAAATAGTGACAGTTTTACTTTTTCCTTGCCAATTTGGATGCCTTTTATTTTATTTTTTTTTCATATTTGATTGTTGTGGCTAGGACTTCCAGTATTATGTTGAATAAAAGTGGCAAGAGTGGACATCCTTGTTGTGTTTCTGATTGCAGATGAAAAGCTCTCATTTTTCACCATTGAGTATGATGTTAGCTGTCAGTTTGTGATAGATGGCATTTATTATGTTATGTATTTATTATGTATGTTCCCACCAAACCCACTTTTTGAGAGCTTCTTATCATGAGTGCCTATTGACTTTTGTCAAGTGCTTTTTCTGCATTTTATTGAGATAACCATTTCTTTTTTATTCTTTATTGTGTTTATTTGGTATATCAGGCTGATTGATCTGTGCATAGTAAGCCATCCTTGCTTCTCCAGCATAAATCCACTTTGATTGTGGTAAATGATCTTTTTAATGCACTGTTAAATGCTGTTTATTAACATTTTATTAAGATTTTACATCTACAGTCATCATTTTTGTTGTGTCTTTGTCTGGTTTTGGTATCAGAGAAATGGCTGACCTTGTAGAATGAGTTCAGAAGCTTTCTTTCCTCTTCTGGTTTTGAAATATATATATTAATACTTCTTTAAATTTTTGTGGAATTCATCTGTAAATCCATCTATTCCTGGACTTTTGTTTATTGGGAATTTTTGATTGCCAATCCAATTTCATTACTGTTCATATGATCTCTTTCCTCCCAGCTCAGTTTTAGAAGACTATATACTTTATTATTATTATGATATGATTACTATACTTTTTTAATATTATATTGAGAGCAGCAGAGGGAAAGGAAGAAACAGGATCTCACTGAGCAGGGAGCCCTATGTGGGGCTCAATCCCAGGACCCAAGCAGAAGGTCCTCAAATGGTTAACCAACTAAGCCATCCAGGCACCCCTCTTTCCTTCCTTCTACTAACTTTGGGGTTTATTCTTACTTTTTTTTAGTTCTTGTAATTGTAAGATTAGATTATTTACATGAGATTGCTCTTGTTCCTCAAGGCAGTCCTGCACTGCTGTAGATTTCCTCTTAGAACTGCTTTTGCTGTCTCATTGACATCAGACTATTTTCATTTTTCTCCATCTATTTTTCCTTTCATATTTAATACATTTGTCAACATGTTGGTTGTTAGTACCATACTGTTTAGCCTCCAGGTGTTTGGGTTTTTTTTTTTCTTTTCTTTTCCTTTCTTTTCTTTTTTTCTTTTTTTTTTTGTAATTGATTTCTAGTTTCAAACCTTTGTGGTTGGAAAAGATGCAGGAAAGGATTTCAGTCTTCTTGAATTTACTGACACTTATTTTGGGAAATAATATGTTATCTATCCTGGAGAATTTTCCATGTGCACTTGAGAACAAGGTGTATTGTTTTTGGATGGAGGGTTCTGTATATATCTGGTGTATTAAACTGGTGTGATGTGTCATTCAAAGACACTGTTTTCTTATTGATTTTCTTCCTGGATGATCTATCCACTGATTTAAGTAGAGTGTTTAAATCCCCCACATTTATTATTATTTATGTCTGTTAATATCAACCTTATGTGTTTATATGTTCCAATGTTGGGTACATGGATGTTTGTAATTGTTATATTCTCTTGTTTCACTGAAATTTTATCATTATGAAATGCCCTTTTTGTCTCTAATTTTAGTCTATTTTGTATGATATACATTGCTTTATTGGGTTTTTGTTGTTGTTCCATTTGCATGGAATACCTTTTTCCATCTCTTCATTTCCATTTTGTGTGTGTCTTTAGGTCTGTAGTCAGTATCTCTAGGCAGCATCTAGGTGGGTATTTTTTATTTTTCTGATGTATTCCATCACATTATGTCTTTTATTGGAGAATTTAGATCATTTACATTGAAATAATTATTGAGAGTCATGTACTGTTTGTCATTTTGCTCATTGTTTTTTGGCTGTTTTCTCTTTCTTTGTAATTGATGACTTTCTCTAGTGTTATGTTTGACTTTATTATAGGTTTTTAATTACCCTGAGCTTCATATATAACATCCTAAATATATAGCAACCCTATTGATGGTCACTAAAGTTCAGACACTTTCAGAAAAAACTTTGTTTTTACTCTACCATGCACATTTTACATGTTTTTCTGAGCCCTCTTAACTAATTTAAGATCCTGATTTTACTACTTTTGTCTTTTAGAGTGTTTGCCTACTGCCTTTAGTGTATATTTTCTTTTACTCATGAAATATTTTTCTTTCATAAGTTTTCTTCTAGTTATGCCTTTTTTTTTTTTAAATGGGTTTCATCTTATTATCATCAGTTGCTAGAGATTGATTGGGTTATGGTTTGAGAATTCTGAGATCATGTCTAAGACAAAGGTCTATAAGTGACTGGTCATGTCTACTACATGGCAGCAAGTGTGATACACAACAACCATCCTTGCTTTATTGGTTTTGGAAGAGACTTGGAGCACTGACAAGTAGGGCCAATCTTGAGGTATCCCATTGTGTTGTTTTGTACCTGTACTACTTCTTGTTATTTCCTGGCCTTTCTAGGCCACAGCTCAGACACTGTCCTTCTCTTAGATTAGATTTTGTCTTTTAATCATCCCAGACCTTTTTTTTTTTTTTTACCATAAGAAGCTCTATTCTCAAAACCTGCCCTTTGCTAATTTATTTGCTTGATAAATGTGAGCACACTCCAACCAAAGGTAGGAGGTTTGTTTGCTCCTGTTCTTGGAAGCTTGTTGGATGGGGATTTAAAGTACCCCTAGAGAAAGTGTAGATCCAACAGTCAGAGTTTTGCTGGATTTAGATGATAGGCCAATCTTAAGTAGAGATGGCAGATGCTAGGTCCAGTATGCTAGGACTAAAGATTAAAAGTAGCCCATTCTGTAGGAAAAGAGATCTCAAATTTCAAACTGTAGAAAACAAGTCTAGGGAACCCAGTTATTTGTATTTTTTTTTGATGGAGATGAAGCACCAGGCTTCGGAGGTTGATCTTCACTAGGCCAGAAGTGGCTCCATTTTTAATTTTTTTTTTGTATTCAGTATAATTGTTATTAGTTTCAGGTGTGCAATATAATGAATTAATTCTACATATTACTCAATACACCCCATGATAAGTACCCCTCAATCCCCTTCATCTATTTCACTCATTTTTGCACTCAGTGCCCTTCTGGCATCACCAGTTTGTTCTCTAGGAGTCTTTTTGTTTTGTTTCTCTTTGATCGCTTGTTTTGTTTCTTCCACTTATGAGTGAAATTATGTGGTATTTGTCTAATTTCACTTAGCATTAGAATCTCTTGAATTAATAGTAAGATTGCTGGATCATATGGTAGTTCTATTTTTCCATAGTGGATGAGGATTACTTTTTCTCCACATTTTCACCTGTAATTATTTCTTGTGTTTTTGATTTTAGTGAAGGGGTTCCATTTTTTAAGTGAATGAATTTAAAAAGTTACACTTTCACCATAGCATAATTTGTGTTTTAGTAAGAAATAATATAGTAACCAAAATGAAGAGCCTGAATTTTTGGAATTTTAAGCCCTATAAGTGGTCAGGTAAAAAATTTTATACTATTTATTTTGCTGCCTCTCAGGGTAGAGGTTTAAATCTCATTTTCATAGATTAAGTAATCTATCTCTTGCTATGGTCATTTTTATTTTATACTGTTTTCTCCAGCCCCAGTTAAGCCCCAAATCTTCATAGATACTATGGGTACCATATATCTGCATAAAACCCCCATGCTTTCTTGTAGTTAATCATGATCTCAAATTTCCTCTTTCCAAAGAATTAAGTAGTGTAAGAAAAGATACTAATTTTTTGATGCTTTTCTATTGCCCCTGTGAATTTCTCTGTGCCTTTATTCCTATCATATTAAAACTGTGATCTACAGGCATTGGGGTACCTGGGTAGCTCAGTCAGGCATTCAGCTCTTGATCTCAGGGTTGTGAGTTCATACCCCATGTTGAGCTCCATGATGGGCATGGAGCCTACTTAGACCAAAAAAAACTATAATATACAGGCATTGAAAGCAAGCCAAAGTGGTGGCAACTTCATTAACAAGAGGGTTGGAGAAAGTCCAAATGCAGGATAGTGGGGGTGGGGTAATACTTTGAAAGGAGAAAGAGGAAGAGGTAGAATCCATCCAAGAAATACAAGTTTTAAAAGACCATTTTGGACTCAAATGGTGATTTAAGGAAACATGGATCACAGTAATAATAAAAGCTTTAAATTTGTTAAGGGCCTATCATTTGCCAGGCATTCAGCTTTGAGGGCACTATCTCATTTAATACTTAATACTTAAAAGTAAAAATGAAGTGAGCACTTTCAAGATTATGAGGTAGAGCTAGGTTAAGTAGCTCTCTCAAAATCACATAGCCATTGATTAATCCAAGCAGGGTTGGAATTGTAGAGTACATGCTTTCATTCACTATAAGAGAGGAAAAAAAATAGGAAGAGGGGGCAAGAGGGAGAGCAGGAGGTAGTGCATCATATGTAAGAATGCATTGGAAAAGGGATCCTAAGGAGAGGCAACAAACCCTCCTAGGAAAGGAGCCTTTTCAGAACTCAGGTAACAAAAGAGGCTTCAACCAGCTCTTTCCACCCCTGATAAGAGGGTCATGAGCTCGATAAGAATTTCCTTTCTCTACTATATGAATAATGCCATGTAACATGATTCCTAGTAGTTGAATGTGAAAAGAAGTAAAAGAAAATAAT
The DNA here is from genome assembly GCF_022355385.1 of Mustela nigripes. Taxonomy (NCBI): domain Eukaryota; kingdom Metazoa; phylum Chordata; class Mammalia; order Carnivora; family Mustelidae; genus Mustela; species Mustela nigripes. The sequence goes on along the minus strand of NC_081563.1, from coordinate 44,397,249 downwards.
AATCTAGAACCTTCAGAATATACTCACTTGCCAGGCACAGTCCTCCAATATCCAAACTTTTGGTCCTTGTTCTTGTCTACTCCTTTCTTAATGGTTGCACTTTACATGGTGGAGCCTAGGCGATATTTTATGAGGCATTAAAAAGCTTTCATCATGTATCAGCAGATCCAACACCCATACAAAGTTAAGCACTTTTGATAGAATGGAGTCCTTTGGTGGCTCACCCATCTTATGAAGATAATGTTCTTATCTTCATAAGATAAGAATTTGTCTTATGAAGATTTGTCTCCCACTAATAATAATACTGGAATATTGATCAAAGGTAGTGATTTTCTGCTAGCTGGCTCTCCTCTAGGGAAAGTCAAAGGAGCTTTAGCCCTTTGAAGAGTTACTATATGGTATGAACCTTGGATGGTGAGGACATGCTCATTATTACAGATGACAAGATCAACAATCAATGCATGGTATATTGATATGATGTAAAGATTGGCTTTGTACCCAGGAATAACTCCCAGTCATGATGGGTGCCTAAAAATCCATTGGTACCACTGTTGCCTCTAGTTCTGTTGTTATGGGAGAACAACAGAGAAAGCCCCTGGATCAGGAAATCTTGAAGGATTATAAAAGGAAGGGTATGAGAAAGAAGAAATATAGAAAAAGGAGTTAGGGAGTTCTAGACAAACAGACATGTCTGTTCCTAACTTTCCAAGGGCCAGCACCTCTTGATATTCCCACTTCTCCTTAGGATTCCAAGGTTAGCAATAATGCCTTGTTTTGGGTTGAGCAAAAACTGTTCTGCCTTTAATAGTGAGAAAAAATGGCTCTAAGCCATATTTAGGAAATTTGTTGACTGTAATTAAGCCTTCATGGGAGTCCCCAAGGTTTACTTACCTATAATTGAAAAAATGCAAATGAAGACAGTTAATCAGTGGACTGGCTGACTATGAAGCGCTACTACCTACCTAAATGAATTAAAAACAAAGACAAAAATTTGTCCATTGAAAAAGTTACCAGAGTGCCAATTGGTAAATTTCTCAGCAAAACTGTGGAGATTTTTTTTTTTTTTAAGATGGCAGTGCTTTTCTGCTAAGGCCTTTGTCAACTTCATCTTGGAGACATTATATACAGATTTCCTAACAACTGGCCTTCAGCATTGGAAGAGCACCAGCTGCTTCCCTGGCATCACTCAAGGCAGCCCTGCAGAAAAGAATAACAGACCTCTTATCCTCCCCTATACTGTGATTCATCCACTACTTAAAGTTATAAAACATTTGCTTTTCAAGATACCAAAGTGAAATGGGAATACCCCTGGGATTAAGCCAACTTTTCAGGAGCTATCCTATAGTACGTCAGCTGTCATTTATGGAGGATTGTTACATGTTCTAATGTTACCAGATTTAATGCCGTTTTCCTTTTCGTAACAACAACTGCAGCATACCTGTGATGGTCATTTCATTTCAGACATCCTACTTGTTAATATAGTCAGCTAATTTTTATCACCTGACTTAATTCCCCATATACTTCGAACTTTAATAGTTATGTCTTCTGTTTAATGATTTCTTAATTAAACAACCCCAATTATGGTATTAGCTATAGGAACAAGAGTAAATACAGCGTCATACTTGTTAGCAATCTGACTGGTAGAAACAAAAACGTCAGGTATTAAGTCAATTTAAATACAGAGGTAGAGATATAGTAGATGACACATCTTTCAAAATGTGACCTCTTGGAGAAAGGAGTTAAAGACGTTTCTGTTTCCCTGTCCTTCAACAGCTTTGGAGGGAGCAAAGTGCTTTGATTGATTAATGCCAGCCATGGCCACCATAAAGATGAGTGGAGGATTTCTACCCTATTATCCAGAAGGAATACGTTTTTGCTAACTCACTACATTGTTATTTGATGAAGAATGAATGGACTAGGACACTGAAATGAGGGCTTACCACAAAGGAATTCTCTTATTTGCAAATGTATAAACATCCATAAAGTAGGGAAAGATTCAGTTAGGCTGAACCTTTTCACCATGTCTTTGTTTGCTTGAGTTATTTATTACCCTGGACTTGCTAGAGCTTTTAAAAAGTGCTATTGATATAGACTATGGAAGAAGTAGGCAGGTATTGCAAGGTATTTCAAATGTATCACAATTTCTAAGGAGATCAAATATCTTTTCAAAGCCTCATGGATTTTTAAAACATGAAATGTTCTTCTTCGTGGATAATAGGCTCCAGTGCTCTGGGTTTCTAACCTCCCATTCATTAACAGCAAAGCTGACTTGTACCAAGGGTTTCTTTCTTTCTTTCTTTCTTTCTTTTTTTTTTTTTTCTCTCTCTCTCCTGCAAGCAATTTGTGACTTCTTTTGGGGAGATAACTGTTTAAATATAAATAGATGACCAGCTTCAGTGGAAAGATTGCAGCTTTCTCAAGGTGTTTACTTTCAACTTATTGTCAGTTCTCCCATTACAACTTCCTCCCTGCAAAACACTAACTCAGACCCTAATATGTATAGAATAGCCCCATTAGAATACTTGTTAGACAAGAAATAATAAGTTATTCCCACTAAAAGATCTTGCAAGAGGCTGAATTGCAGAGCCCTTTTAGACCACTATCAGCTCTAACTTGAGAAAATTAAAATAAAATAACCTAGATCAAAGGGGACAGGTCCCAACCCCCAGGCTTTTCTAAGTTTTTTGAAGTAACTAAGTAAAACTCTGGTTTTTATACAGCAAAATTACATTGAAATGAATTTTTTTTTAATCTATTTAGTTTAGCTAGTAGTCCCATGCCATTTACATTATTTTTAATCCAAGGACAGATAGCTTTGTACTGGGGATTTCTGTGAACTACCATTTATGGTTTATTATTTTTTAGTAAAAATCAGCTTTTTTGAAAATAGATTTGTTTCCAAGTTATATTTCTCTCTATCTTAAAGTGTATTAATGTAGAACACACAATGTAACCCAAATTTTCTTCTGTAATTACATATCTTAAGACATTTACTGTGTCCCAGATACTTAACCCAGTGTGTTTCCCTCCACCTCTTTAATATTACTTTGCATTATTGACAATGCCGTGTGTGTGTGTGCGCGCACACGCGTGTGTGAATTTAAAGGTAGCTGTTAAGTCTAAGCTGCTAAGTCCATTTGTTTTATTGCCAGGCGGTCCCAGAAAGTTCACCATTATTTTCAAGGGTGAAGGATTGCTAATTACATAATAGAAAATAGCCTTGGTTGTCAAAGAAATAGTTAAGATACTTCTTGGTGGTGTTATGACTTAGATTATTGAAATACTGATTTTGATCCTCAAAGTATAATGCTGAGAAAAATTTTAGTAGATCTATTGAACCTTTTGACCAGAGAAAATATGCATTTAGCATTTTATTCTCTTTGTGAAAGCACTAAATAATGAATATGAAGGGAAGGAGAAATCAGAAATTAACATAGATACCTATAATCTGCAGAACACTGTTCATGAAATAACTGGGAAAACCAATATAAGCAAAACATGTGGTTTCTTAAAACTGGCCCCCAGTTTCATTTCCATCATTTCAGTTGCCCCTTTGATAACTTTACTGACATGTAACACAGATACCTTAAGTTCAGAATGTCCAGAGTTAAACTCAATATTTTAGCAACTCCATTTTCCCCTAATTGCCATCATCTGGGTTAAGAGCATCAATTTATACCCAGCTATACTAGCTAGGAATTCCAAATTTGTCCTTTTTATCATTCAACCATTTAGTCAGCAATAACACCTACTTCATTCATTAAAGTGAGTTTGGACTATTACTCCCTCCATGATGCTTTTTCTTCCTACCCTATTCCTACCTGACTCAAGGCGGGTCCTATATTGCTTGTTTTGTTAGTACCTTACATCCTACTAAACAAATTACCAGCTTAAGACCTTATAGTTTGTGTCTATGTATGTGTACCCAACACAAAGTAGTAAGTAGTATCTGAAGAAATACCTGGATGAATCATTGTAGGTAGAAGACCAAAAGAGTCTATGAGATTTGAGCATTTCCAGAAATATGGGTATACTTTCATTTGAGAATTTGATTGAATCGTGCAGTTATATTTGTGTCAAAGTCTGTTTCTATTGAAACTGAACACCTCTTGCAAGGTAATCCCCATGTTCATGAGATAGTGTAAAACTTATGACATGGCGTTTCAGAATTCAGATGATCCTGTAAATTTTAAGAGTCATTTTAGGCACTTTTGATGACAATCTTCGTCTTTGACATAATGAATTAGCACAATTACCAATTAATGGGAGAATCACAATTCAGCAGTGTCAACTCTAATATTTCTCTCCATTCAAAACACAAAATGAGGATGGTGTAGGGAAAGAGAAATCTGTCAGGATTTGAGTGAGGTTAAGAAGAAAAGACTAGTACAGCGGCAGTAAAAGAGCCAGAAAAACCCTCTAGAAATGACTATGAAACAGCTCTCCCACCCTTATTTGCTTTTCATGGATTGTAACAGAACAAGATGTGAGGAAACATCTGCTACCTTTTTAAAATAGTACTTTGATATTTAAAAAAAAAAATAGTGACAGAATTAGGAGAAGCCTGATTTCTGTGGTTAGGGACAGCAGACACCTATGAAATGAAATAGGGAGAATTAATTAGTCTAGCATAGCTTGATAGATAATGGGCTGCGGCTTCATCTGCCATGCATGGCTCTGGGAAGTGGCATCAAGTAAGGGTTAGTCTGTGGACACTGGAGTTAGGCTGCCTGGGTTTAATTCTTGGCTTCATCATATACCTGCGATGTGGTATTTAGCAAGCTGCATAGCCCTTCTTTGTCCCAAGTGGACAGAATAGCATTACCTGTCTCAGGCATGGTTGTGAGATTGAATGAAAGAAAGGAAACTGGGGAGTTAATGCAGAGACTGACACATGGTAGCATTTGCTAAATGTAGGCTCCTTTTTTTTTTTTTTAATTAACTAAAAATTGGGGCACTTAGACTAGATAGAGGGACTGAATAGAATGTCCAGAAGGAATTAAAAGGCCCTTAAGCAGCAAAAAATACAAGTTTCTTTCTACTCCCAGTTTAGTCAGTGCATATACAGGCTAGCTGGAGGAAGGGCAGAAATACAGTCAACTTTCTGGCTGTTAGAAAGCTAAGCCCTGATAAAAGCTTAGAGCACTAATGTAGCTGAGCCCCAACTAAGGGCACAACCAGTCATTATAGCTGTGTAGTGAATGTGCTTCAGAGAAGCTGAACAAGTACAAGAGAAATCTGCAGGGATCAGATTCTAGTAACTGCTCCCATAAGGGTGAATTCAAGCCAAAAAGGACTGGGCAGGAACACACCTGAGGCCAGGACTTCTACTTACAAAGAATTCAGGCTCCAAAGACAACACTAAGAGTCAGAGATGAGATGGTGGCTCTCATCAAACTCAGTCGTGATACATATACAATGGTACCAAGTTTAAGGACAGGCGTCTACCCAAACAGAGTTAAACATTGAGATAGGTTCATTCTGAATGATACTGAAAAACAAGACCCCAGAGATTAAAGAGTGGTTCAGATGGTAGTCTTTGGAGAAAAACAGTACAAGTCCTGATCCCTACTTTTGCCCATTACTTCAGATGCGAGTTCTGTTACCTAAGTTTAAGGATTTTTGGAGCCTACACCATGCAATTTAATTAAAAGGACAAGGCAATTCCTAAGCACCTCCTAAATACTCAATTATTATTGGTTATTAGGACTTCATTTGTACATATACATTTACATATCTTGTCTGAAATTGCCATAAATAGGTTTTCCTAAACCTTGTATGAAAAGATCTTATTGCCATGTACCTTAGTCTTTTTAGTGTATTTTTTCTTTTTTGAGATTTTTATTTGTTTATTTGACAGAGAGAGCACAAGCAGGGAGAGCAGGAGAAGCAGGCTTCACAATGAGCAGGGAGCCAATGTGGGGCTTCTAGGATTCTGACCTGACCCGAACGCAGACGCTTAACCAACTGAACCACCCAGACAACACAGTGTATTTTCTTTAGGAGTGAATCTTTAACTAAACATGCCAGGCCTCTGTGCTATTTCAGACAAACATAAAGGAGATCCATTTTTAAATAAAAGAAATTCTGATTGTGGCAGCAATGATCTAAATCATTAAAATGGATCTAGAGGAATGGCAAAAGTTATTCTTTGGGAATTCAAGTTTTCAGAAAAAGTCAAATTTCTTTTAATTTTAAATTGGGCATATTGTCTAGCAGTATACTAGTTCAGGTTTAGTTGGCCAGGTTCCTTACCTGCTAGCTTTATACCTTGCCACAAATTCATATCTGCCTTACCAGGTACCTTGAATGAAATCATTGGCTTTATATTTCAGAGCTGTCTCACTTTCAACCAATGTATTAGGTTTATTCACAGGATTCCTGCATCAGGCTGGGAGAGCAAAGGGGTTCTGAAGAAGAGACAGGCTATCATATTTTTGCTGCAGAATTAGACACCATCTATCTGAAAATGGAATCTGTGGTAAAAGTTTCCAAATTACTTGTAATTCTTCTCCTTGGATCCACTTAATTCTCCCAAGATTTGCTTTCAGAGAATCATTTAATAATGCAATAAATGCATCTTGTCTTATTCTACTTCTACTAATTCTATTTCCCATAAGCAAATCCACAGAACTGTCCCTGATATCCTTCTCCCCTCCTTACCTATGAATTAACTCACTTTGTGAAGGACTATTTCTCATTTTGAAACCTGACAGACTTACAGGGAACTGCCGATGGGCCAGGGGCTATGATATCTAGCTTCTAAAGAAAACATGACTGACCCCATCGTCTCAACATTTTCTTTCTCTGTAATTATTATACCTGGGGGTATAATAGAAAAGATGTAAAAGTGAAATTTAGCCAGATAACTGGCCCTGAGGCTGCCAGACTCATCTATGATCAAAGTTCTGAAATCATTAAATGAAATAAACCTTGAGACAGTCTTTGGGTTTCATTAATCCAGTGGTTCTCAATCTCTAGCATGCATCAGCATCCCCTGGATTACAAATTTTTGATTCAGAAAGTTTGAGAGTAGCCTTAAGAAATTGCATTTCTAACAGGTTCCCAGGTGATACTGATACTGCTAGTTCATAGACTATGAGAATCACTATACTAATCCATGCTTGGCTTTTCTTCTATTAACATGAATAATCTAGAAGTTGCTTTTCTGTAGCTGGATTTCAAAATTTATGCTCTACCAATTAAACATTATGGGTTAGGCAGTTATTTTGATATATGTGCACCTTGTACAGTGTAAAAAAGTGGTAAAGTAGTTACTCTTTACATCTGGTTGATTTAATTCACAAAAGAGTTAATTATCTATTTGCTGAATCATGGCTCTAATCCACAAATCTGTTTGCTTATATGTTATGGAGTCAATGTAATACTTCCCTTCAATCTGTTTTTTAAATAGTGAGGCCTCAATGCTATGGTATTGCAAGGAATTCATACATAGAAAGTATCGTCCATTGTTTTCCCCAATGATCTGACTTCATGAGCTTTTCTGGAAGTGGGAGAACTCAGAGCTCATTTGTCATAATTTTTAAAATTTAGCATCACATTTCTTTAGCTCTAATGAAGTATGTGTAACAGAGAACAGCCTGAAAATTATCACAGAGACCTTAGATGTAATTTCTGATGTGCCCCATCACAGCTTGGGACACCCTTTGGTCACAAAAAATGGCAAGTTAAAGTGAGGGCAAGCCACATCACATTGGGCAGCTACAGTGTTTGGGGTACCTTAGTTTAAAAACTTTGCTAGTCTCATTTCACCCAGAAGGTATATATCTAACTCCCATTCATGAATGCAGCTAGAGTCCATCAATCTCAACAATGAGAAATATTCTTGGATTCCTTGTTGAACTGCAATGTATAATCAGACTATGCTCAAGCACCCAAGAGGCTAGAGTAATATTTGCAGTGAGCTGTTAATTCTTTCCTTTAACTAGGGTCACTTGTGGAATCCTGGCTGAAAGGGAGTCTGGGAAATGCAGTTTTGAACTTTCCAAGCGTCTGTAGTCCAGGAAGTGGAGCAGGTTGAAACAGATATTGAATGGTTTCAGAAACAGTATACACCACACTGTCAAACTGGGTTAAAAGCGGGGGGGGGGGAGTGAACTAAAAACACCCCTGGCTTTAGAGTCTAAGGATGAGCTTGAGCTTCTAAACCTACTGTAAGTTGTTTACAGTAGGTTTAATACTTGTTACAGTATTTTAGCTATCCTACAAGTATCCTACAGTATCCTACCTGTATCAGTATCCTACCAGTAACAGTGGGGCAGTATGATACAGTCTTTAAGGATTTCATCCCTTAATCTGTATAAAGCACCAGTTTTCTCATCATAAAATGCAGTGACAATAATAGTTACCTCCTGGGGTGCTTGTGAGTTAAATGGAGAAATAAAAAGTTCTTAGAATAGTGTTTGCCACATAGTAAGAAATCAGTAGTTCATTAACATGTGGATATGGGGGTCTCACTGAATGCTCTCTGACCTACGAGAGCCTGACATAATTCTTATTTTTGTAAGAGGTATATCTAAGACCTGAGAATAGTTAAATAGATATTCAAGTCCAATGAACACCTCAGTAAAAGGCAGTATACCATAGGTGTGTTTCTCTGCTTAGCTGCCTGCATTCCTATCATACCAGGATGGAGAAACTGTCTATATTTCCAGGAGTAGAGCTGTAAAATTGAGATATAACTCTGTACTTTTTTATTGTACAGTGCCTGCCAAATGGCTTTTAAGCATTGAGTTATTCTCAGCCTTACCAAACAGTCTAATGTAACAACATGAGATGTTCCACTTTGGAAAACTTGTGTTACATTGGAACCCTTACATGCTAAAAAAGAGCTTGGTCTTTAAAAGTATTAGAGTTTTAGAAAGCTATGCCTTAGTGTATCTTCTTTTTTTATTTTTACCTTGGGATTAAGGATAGAAGAGAGTGACTGCTATGTAACTAGTTCACATTATCATGTAATAATTTTGCTCTTTTTCTGCACAACACTGTTTGAACTGTGAAGTTACACGACCATCTTGTGAATGCTGTGCCGTGACTAACCCAGGTGTATCTCTCTCCTCCTCCTGCTCTAGCTGGACAGTGCCACATCACTCATCCAGGCAGCTAAAAACCTGATGAATGCTGTTGTCCTCACGGTGAAAGCATCCTATGTGGCCTCAACCAAATACCAGAAGGTCTATGGAACAGCAGCTGTCAACTCACCGGTTGTGTCTTGGAAGATGAAGGCCCCAGAGAAGAAGCCCCTTGTGAAGAGAGAAAAGCCTGAAGAATTCCAGACACGAGTTAGACGAGGTTCCCAGAAGAAACACATTTCGCCTGTACAGGCTTTAAGTGAATTCAAAGCAATGGATTCATTCTAGGACGATAGGCTTTAATAAAAAAGCTTTTTTTTTTCCTTTTCCTTTTCTTTTTAATTCCATTTTTGTATGCATACCTGCCGACTCGTATGCCTCTGGCATGGGGAAATTAAGGGAGCAGTGTCTGTTTGCATGTGAGATGAGATGTGATCAATACTACTGATTCATCAGTAGCTGGGGAGGGAACAGGGAATTCCTGTCCTGAGGTGGTACAGAACTGTCCTTTGCAACATTCTCATAAAATTGGGCAAAGAGTTCGCATTGCAATGTTTATGGGAGTGGGAGGGATGGGGAAAATAAACTTAATTTTACAAAAGCAAACTCTAATGCATGCAAGAATCATTAGGTTGGCAGGTATCTTAATAAGTGAAAAATCTGGAAGTGTAATGGTAGAACATAAAGCTTGTATTGCTTCTGTTTCAGTGCAAAAAATGTACTAGCCAATACGCTGAAGTGTGTGGCCCACAAATTGAACAATTTAACTTTGAAGTCATATCCATGATATTAAGTGGATTTTTTACTAAGGAGAAAACTAACTCATCCAGTCAAATTGTTTCTTTTAATCTGTATTCTATTCTTTCTCTCGTAGTAGTGCCATTACTAGTGCTCATATTTTCAATTTTTCCCCCTTTACTGAAAATAAACACTTATTTGAGGCAATTATAATCCTTCTGGGGACACTGGAAGCACAACATATGGTGATCCATGTTTTACTTTAAAAACATTTGAACTATGATTTTGCTAGAAATAGGAGACCCCATGGTGGAATGATAGAAGAATGGAAACTGATGATGTGTGAAGGTTTAGAGGCAAATACATAGGTGTAGCTCGGAGTGCTGGTATCTAATATGCCATTGTATCCACTAACTCAAAATAAACACATATAATCTGGAAATCTGAAAAATGTTTCTTTTTTTTAAAAAAAAATGCATACTTAATAAAAGTTTTGAGCATCTTCTTGAAAATTGGTTAAAAATGCTTTTTGTTTTTAGAGATTGGGGATAAAATGGGTGGTATCGCCAGGTCATCTTTGGAGTCCAGAAATTGCTTTTGATTTATTTCATGTTTTTTCATTTGTTTTTATTCACTTTCAAACAATCTAAAATGATGAAGTCATGCGTTAGACTTATCTGGGCCATGTTCAACCCTGGGCTACACTTAAGAAAGATAATGTGTTCTCAAATTGAATAAAAAAAAATTCTAAGGAGGCTCATTAATTTCAAAATACTTTCTCTCCAAACTATGAAAAGTAGGTGCCTCTCCCATTACTTAGGAGGAGTGGGCTGATGTCTTTCAGCTATGGCTGGAGGAAAAAGTGTCCCCAAATGTTCATCTGAGTGCTCAAAACTCCTATCATTTGACTTGTCCCTACAGGTTAGCATGTAACAGTATGTCTCCAGAAGACTTCTGGTAAAATAAGGTGTGTTTCTTAGCACTATGATAATGTCTTGGGAGTCATAGACCCCAAGACTATATTAGTTTAGGTGAAAGGTCCCAAAGAGAAGAGATCTAGGAGTTGGAGAAAGAGAGCAGCTTAGTCAACATTATATTTAGATATGGTTTTATTCCTCATCTGGACTCAGAATGATCAAGGAGAAGACTCCCCATTAATGTTGTAGGTGAATTTTCAATACTACTACACAGCTATTTCAATTAGACTGTCCCCTCAATTTGCACACACATTGAGAGAGGCATTCACCGACCTTCATTCTTTCATATATTTATGGAATGACTTATTGGAGCCAGTTCCTAAGCTGAACATACCACCCAGTGAACTTACTGGCAGCCTTCTTTATTAACACTTGAGTATGGCATAATTCTCTGGGTTTGTGCATTATTCTATGATTTAATGGGCTGCAGGAATTAAGTAATATTCAGACCAGCCAAGGAACTTATAAATACCTTGAGAAATCATAAACACATTTAGCAAGGATCAGAGGAGCATATAGAGAACGCCTTTGACTTTGCTCTATAAATCTTAAATGTTTTAGTACATGCTTATGAACAACATTTTTGTGTGTGTTTTCTGGAAATCAATCCTTTTTATCACTATCCACTATTATTCTTGTGATCAAAGAAAATAACTACTCAAAAAGAAATTAAATACAGACACTCTGCTGAGAGCACTACAACAATGAAAAGGCCTATTGTTTGTTTCCTGTCCTTAAGAAACGTAAGTCTAGTTGATATAGACAGAAGAGAAGTAAATATGCTAGAAAGGCTCAGTGTGCCAAATGAATGTGATAAAGTGATAACTATTCTGTAAGACTAAAGTCAGAACACATTAAAGACTGAATTATTTGGGGGAGGATTAGTAGAAGAGGTTGGATTTGGAAATGAGTAAATAAACAGTAAATATATCCTAAACGAGTGAAAGATACAAAGTAATAAATTTGGTAAGGGAATGACTCGGGTGGTCATTCAAAGAAAAAGAATAGCATACTTCAAGGTCTGGCAACAAGTGCAGTTGCAGGGAACATGAGTGTCATGGTGGGGACTAGTGGGAAATCAATGTGGAGATGTGGTATGAGGCTAAACTGTAGAGGGTCATGAAGGAGTGTGACCATTATCCAATAGGTAGTATGGAGTTTTAAATGGGATGGTGATATAGAAAAAACAGTGCCTTCATAAGATATACCTGATAATACAAGGGAATATAAAGGCTGAAAGGACTGAGGTTGGTTAGATGGGAAAAATATGATAGAATTATAAGTAGGAACTGCAGTTACTTCTTGAATAACTAGATTTGAGGTAAGAGAATGATTATAAAATTTATGCAGGAAGATTAAAGAGTCAGAAAACTGAGAATTATCTACAAAGGATAAACATGGGTTAGATAAAAAGCTGAATATACAGTATACTTGAGAAAATGTAGTTGGTAATTCCAAGTAAATGGAGTTACTTGGGTTATTTTTTACAGAAGTAGCATTTGGGGATGCATGAAGATGTATGTTCCTAATGGGAGGAAATGAAATAAATCTCAATTTCCTTTGTCTCTCTGCTAAGATTGATGGTTCAAAAGACAAAATCTTTATATTCTCTAAGGATCTAAACTACCCAGGTAATCATAGATTATCTACAGATCTGTAGTTTCTTTTCATTAAATATTCAAGAATATGAAGTCAACTTTATTTTTAGAAGTCAACTTTTATAAACAATTGGGTTATCGTTTTAGCTCATGGAGAAATAGCATATATAGGTGTCATCATTATGGTCATCAATTTTTGACCATCAGTAATATGGCACTTTCCAGACACTTTAGGTATAAAGATCTACAAAATACTGTATATAGCTGAATCATCCAGCAAAATAAGCACTCAGAAATACTGTGACTTCATAAATTATAGTCCCTAAATTGCTGTCATTTGATTTTTATTGCTGTGTCATTACATATTAACCAAGTCAAAGGGGTTGGTACTTAACTCTTCACTTAAAGATTTTTAAAGGTAAGGAGAGGAAGTAGATTAACTACAGGAGGCTGTTAATAGTGATATTTAGAAAAACAGTGCTGAGGAATGCTATCAGCAACATGGTGGACTAGGATACTCCAGGCCCTTGTTCCCCCATGAAAATACAAAGTAAGTAACAATACAATGACTGCAGTATCTTTGTGGGAACCCTAGAAACCAGTTAGGATTTGCAGCAACCAAGCAAATGTCTAAACAAGGTGAAGTCACAATCAGTATGGAAAGAAATTTTGGGGTGTTATTGCTCACTCATGCCTTGCCTCTTCCTGGCACACCATGATCAAGGGGAAACTCTCCAGTTCTTGGTTCTTCCCATACAATGGAAGGGAAGGATTGGAATTTGTTTGAAGTGTTCTGGTCCATCTGGGTCTTCCTGAGGAACTAATTTCTGTTTTGCCTCACTCGCAGTTCAGGTGGAAATGGTGGCATAGTTTGGATATCAGGTTGAAGACCAGTGAAAGCAGTGGCAGTCACTACTGCATGTAAGAGCTGCAGGGAGACTCCAGACCTGTGGGCTCCTGGAGGTGAGAGAGTATGCACAGAGGAATACAATAGAACATCTAAGATCTTGAAAGCTATCATGTAGAGGGGAGGCTTGGGATGGGGTGTGGGGGATGAACACATACAATCCCAGGGAACAGGTATGCTTAGAAAGACTTGAGAAGACCACAAGCCTTCATGCCATGTTGATTTCCTTCACAGAGCCAGTAAATAAAGGCAGGAAAAGGCCCTAGTGTTTTGTTTTGTTTTGTTTTGCTTTTCCAAATTACCATCTACATATTGTCTATGAGTGACTCACTTTAGATCTAAGCAAACCGATAGGTTGAAAGTAAAAAGATGGGGAAAAAATCCATATAAAGAACAACCCAAAGACAGCAGGATGGCTATTCTAATATCAAACAAAATATGCATTACTTCAAGGCTGTTATTAGATACAAAGGGCACTACATGATAATTTAAATGTCAATGCACCAGAGAGATGTAATTACAAACATCTATGCACCAAACATCAAAATTCCCAAATATATAAGACAAGCATTGACTGGATTGAAGAAAAATCTTCAGAATAATAAGCAACCACATTCAAGAATGCATGGGACAGACAGGCAGATGATCTATAAGGAAATAGAAAACCTGAAGATCAACACTATAGACCACTTGGACCTAACAGACATTTGCAGAACATCCCACCCAACCAAAGAATACATGTTATTCTGAAGTACACATGAAACATTCTCCAGGATAGACCATGTTTGGCAAATAAGTTTTAATCAACTTTAAAAGCCTGAAATTATACAAAGTAGCTTTTCTGATCACAATGGAATGAAACTAGAATAGGAGAAGGAATACAAAAAAATCCTCAAATGCATGGAAATTAAACAACCAATTTGTCAAAGAAAAAATACCCAAAGGAAATTCAGAAATATCTTGAGATAAAAAAATTAAACATACTAAAACTTATGGCATGAAGTAAAGACAGTGCTAAAGTATAAATTTATAGTTGTAAATAATTTCAGTAAAATAAAGTCTTACATCAACAACCTAAATTAACATCTCAAGGAACTGGGGGAAAAAAGCTAAATTCAAAGCTAATAGAAGAAAGGAAATAATAAAGATTAAGTCAGCTATAAGGAGAAAAATGAAAACCAAGAGTCCTTTAAGACAAAAAAATCAAATTGACAAACTTTTAGCTAGCTTAACAAAAAAATAAAAAAATTGAATCATAAATGAAAAGGGTCATCTCTATTGATTTTAAAGAAATAAAAAGAATTATAAGGAAGTACTATGAATAGCTCTTCAACAACAAAATGTATAACCTAAATGAAATGACCAAGATCATAGAAATATACAACCTAAAAATACTGAATCATGAAGAAAAGGAAAATATGAACAGACCCATAACTAGTAAGGAGATTGAATCAATAATCAAAACTCTCCCAACAAAGTAAAGCTCAGGGTCAGATGGCTTCACTGGTGAATTCTAACAAACATTCTAAGACATAAAACCAATCCTCTCCAAACTCTTACCAAAAATTTAAAAGGAGGGAACACTTTTATACTCCTTCTATGAGGCCAGATTGTTCTGATACCAAAGCCACACAAAGATACTACACAAAGAAAACTACAGACCAATATCCCTGATGAATGTTGATGCCAAAAGCATCAAATGAGGAAAAGGAATTCAACAACACATTAAAGGGGTTACATAACATAACCAAGTGGAATTTATTCTAGGTGTGCAAGGATGTTTTAACATACAAAGATAATGACTATGATACAGTACATTAACAGAATGAAGGGGCAAAAATCAATTATCTTAGTTGATGAAAAAACAGTTGACAAAATTTAATAATTTTTCATAATAAAAACAATAAAAGATCAGGAATAGAAGAAAATTACCTCAAAAGATTAAACAGCTGGTGTAAAAAACCCGTAGCTAACATCTTACCAATGATGAAAGACTGAAAGCTTCTTCTCTAAGATCAGGAAAAATGACAAGGATGTCCATTTTAATCCATTCTTTTAAACATATTATCTGAGGTCTTAGCCAGAGAAATTAGGCAAGAAAAATAAAAAGCATCCAAATTAGAAATGAAGTAAATATACCTGTGTTTGCAGGTGACATGTTCTTACATGTAGAAAAACCCTAAATACTACAAATCTTTTGCAACTATTAAACAACTTTAGCGAGTTGCATACTACAAAATCTACACACAAAATTTAGTTGCTTTTATAGATATTAGCAAAGAACAATTCAAAAAAGGAAATTTTTAAAAATTCCATTTACAATAAGATCAAAAAGAATAAAATATTCCTTAATAAATTTAAGTAAGGAGGGGTGCCTGTGTGGCTCAGTGGGTTAAGCCTCTGCCTTCGGCTCAGGTCATGATCCCAGGGTCCTGGTATGGAGCCCCATATCAGGCTCTCTGCTCAGCAGGGAGCCTGCTTCCTCCTCTTTCTCTGCCTACTTGTGATCTTTGTCTGTCAAATAAAGAAATAAAATATTTAAAATAAATAAATAAATAAATTTAACTAAGAAGACAAAAGACTTGTACAGAGAAAACTACACATCACTGAAAGTAATTGAAGAGTACATAAATTAAGTGGAAAGACACCCAGTGTTCATGGTCTTAGAGGACTTAATCTTGTTAAGGTGTTGATACTTCCCAAGATGATCTACAGACACAATGCAATTCCTATCAAAATCCCAACAGGCTTCTTTTTGCAGAAAGAGAAAAACTCTCCCTAAAACTTATATAGAATATCAAAGAACTCTTAAGTAGCCAAACATTCTTGAAAAGAACAAAGTTAGGGGCTTCACATTCCCTGATTATGAAAGTTATTACAAAGCTATAGCAAAAAATATAGTGTCATACTGGCATAAAGACAGACACATGAACCAAAGGAATAGAGAGCTCATATATAAACCCTCACACATACGGTCAAATGATTTCTGACAAGAGTGCGAAGACTATTAAGTGGGGGGAAAGATAGTTTTTTCCCAAAAAATGGTGCTGGAAAAAAAATGGATATTCCTATGAAAAGAATGAAGTGGGAGCTTTATCATATACAAAAACTCACACAAAATAGATTGATGATCTTAACATAAAACCTAAACTATAAAATCTTGCAAGAAAGCATAAGGGAAAATCTTAATGACATTAGCTTTTGCAATGACTTTGCAAATCTGACACCAAGAGCACAGGAAACAAAAGGAAACATAAATTGGACATCAAACTTCAAAAAAACAAAAAACAAAAAACCCTACCCAAAACTATGTGCATTGAAAGACACAAACTAAAAGGGCAACCCACATAATAGGAGAAAATATTTGCAAATTATGTATCTAATAAGTGGTTAATAATCTGATGAGCACTGGGTGTTATATTTAACTGATGAATCACTAAACACTACATTGAAAACTAATGATGTACTATATGTTGGCTAATTGAATTTAAATTAGAAAAATAACTAGATTATATAAAAATCTTTCAATTCAACACTAAAAATCAATCAATTAAAGAATGGGCAAAAAACATGAATAAATATTTATTCAAAAATGTGATACAATGGCCAATAAACAAGAAAAAAATTTTAAAAATGTGCATGTAGGGGGGATAAAAATTTAGTGCTTATAGAATGACTTCAAACTTAAGTAGCTATCAATTTAAATGGACTGCTATATAACATAAGATGTTATATATGAACCTGATGATATCACAAATTTTTAAAAAAGCTATAACTGGTACACAAAAAAATAAAGACAAAGGAATATAAGCATAACTCTAAAGAAAGCCATTAAATCACAAAGGAAGAAAGCAAGAGAAGCAAAAAGGATCAGAAAACTACAAAACCAAATATAAAACAAGTAACCAAATTGTAATAAATACATACCTATCAATAGTCACTTTAAATGTAACTAAACTAAATGGTCCAATCAAAAGACATAGGGTGACTGAATGGATAAAAAAGCAAGTACCATCTTTATAGTGCCTACAAGAGACTCACTTCAGATCTAAAAACACATGCCAACTGAAAGTGAAGGGATAGGAAAGCATTTACCATGCAATTGGAAGAGGGAAGAAAACTGGGGTAGCAATACTTATATTAGATAAATGGACTTTAAAACAAAGATTGTAACAAGAGATAAGAACATTACATAATGACAATCCAACAAAAGAATATAAAAATTGTAAATATCTATGCACCCAACATAGAAGCACTGTAATACATAAAGCAAGCATTGACAGACATAAAGGAGAAAATTAAGAGTAATACTATAATATTAAGGGACTTTAACATACCATTTAAATGAAGGGATAGATCATTCAGGCAGAAAATCAACAAGAAAACAATGTCTTTGAATGACACATTAGACCTGATGGACCTAACATATATTCAGAACATTCCACCCAGAAAGAGTAGAATAGAGTCTTCCCACTGCACATGGAGTATTTTCCAGAACAGATGGCATTTTAGGCCACAAAACAAGTCTCAATAAATTTATGAGGACTGAAACCTTATCAAGCATTTTTTTCCCAAATACAATAACATGAAACTAGAAATCAATTGCAAGGAAAAGGCCTGAAGTTTGGCTGGGAAGATGGCAGAGTAGGAGGACCCTGAACTCATCTGGTCCCATGGATACAACTAGGTACCACTCATGTCAGCATAAAAAACCCAGAAGACAATTTGAAGATTGGAAGAATTAATTCCACAACTAAAAGCAGAGAAGAAGCCACAATGAAAAAGGTAGGAAGGATGAAAACAGATTGGGAGCAAAATGGACCATGGATGGACATCTGTGGTAGGGAGGGAGACAGTGGTATGGAAAAGGGTGAAAAATAGACATCAGAGAGCTCAAGAATGGGGAGAACTCATTCTCATAACATTTGCCTTTGAAAAAGAGATGGGTTGATTTTTGTGAGTTCTTACAACTAGCAGGACTTAAAGCTCAGAATTTATTTAAAAAAGCTGTGGGCTCGGCTGTGGGAGAGCCCAGAGGGCTTTAGGAAGCAGAATCCCCACCCTTAAAAACAAAGTACACAAACAGCCCTTGCAGATACAGCTTAGAACCAGCATTTTGAAAAACAAGGAGATTAAGTGGGGAGGAAGAGTGATTTGCTCATCTCTGAGAATAGCCCTGGAGAGACAGGGGTCACTGAGAGACCCCTCCAGGAACAAAGGAGCTGGAAAATGCCTTTTCTTTCCAGCATTCACCAGTATGAACAATAGCCACCTGTGGGAGCCAGTGTAGCACCAAACTCTCCTTACCTAACTTGATCACACCAAGCCCTGCCACTACCCCTCTTCTGTATGGTTCAGTGGACCTGCCTTCCCAGTTACATTAGCCTTAGTATTTGTGATATGGACCCCTTGCCAGGGTCCAAACTCTGACGATGCCACATCTCCCAACCCCACATATTTTGTGGGACCTCAGTTCCAGCAGCAGCAGGGGCAGATCTCACTTCACAAGCAGACCACTGCATACCTTATTAAAGTGCATCCCACCTCTGTTGGGGACCAAGCACTGCCCACAATAGGCAAAGAGACCCTTTGCAGACAACTACTCTGAAGGAAAAAGAGGCCAAGATTCAATGGCACAGCATACACACAAGAGACATTCCATGAAGTACCAGGCATTGAGAAACAGAGGACACTGCCCTGGAGGGTGCTACAAGACCTTTTCTTTACAAGGTTATTATCATTAAGAGCAAAGAAGTAACTGACTTTCCTAACAAACAGAAGCAGACACAGAGTTAGATAAAATAAGGAAACAGAGAAACATTTCCCAAATGAAAGAACAGGACCAAACCACAAAGCAAGAGACTTAAGCAAAATGTCCATAAATAATAAGCATGATAGGGAATTTAAAGTAATGATACTGAAGAAATTCACTGGAAAAAGTGAAGGACATCAGTGAGACTCTTAAAACAGAGATAAAAAAAGAACCAATCAAAGATCAAGAACACAATAAATGACATTAGAAATACATTTGAAGGAATAAATAACAGGCTACATGAAACAGGAGATCAAAATAATGACTTGGATAACACTAATGGAAAGGGACCAAGCTGAGGAAGGGGGAAAGAAAATCATGCAGTTGAGAATAGTCTTGGGGAATTCAGTAACTCCATCAAGCATAACAGTATTTGCTTTATATGGATCTCAGAAAAAGGGGGAGAGAGTTAAGGAATTTTATCTGAAAAATAATAGCTGAAAACTTTTCTAATCTCTGGAAGGAAATATATTCAGATCCAGTAAGCACAGAAATCCCCCCCAAGAAATCCAACTGAAAGAGGCTCACACCAACACACATGATAATTAAAATGGCAAGAAAGAAGTGATAAAGAAAAAAATTTAAAAGCAGCAAGGCAAAATAAGACAGTCACATACAAGGGGAAAGCCCATAAGTCTATAAGCAGACTTTTCAGCAGAACCTTTGCAGGCCAGAAGAGAGTGGCATGATATTCAAAATGCTGGAAGGAGAAAAATCTGTAGAGAATACTTTATCCAGCAAAGCTATCATTCAGAAAAGAATGAGAAATAAAGAGCTTCTCAAACAAAAACTAAAGGAGCTCACAAACACTAAGCCAGCCCGATAAGAAATACTAAAGGGGAATGTTTGATTGGAAAGCAAAGACTGTAAGTGAGAGTATGAAAAGTCAAAACAAAACAAAACAAAACAAAAATCTGACAAAAGGAATAAAAATAAATTTCTATGAAAGTCAGTCAGTCAGAAAATGAGAGAACATAAAATATGACAATATATACCTCAAACAGGGAAGGGAGAGGGGTAAAGAATGGGTTCAAACTTAAGGAACTATCAACTTCATACAGAGCACTATATGCAGAAGATGTTGTATACAAACCTGATGGCAACCACAATAAAAAAAACAAGTAATATATATACAAATAATAAAGAGAAAGGAATCCAAGTATATCACTAAGGAAAGCCAATAAACTTGTGGCACCTGGGTGGCTCAGTCAGTTAAGCATCCAACTCTTGGTTTCAGTTTAGGTCATGATCTCAGAGTTGTGGGATCGAACCCTCTGTCAGGCCCTCTGTTCATCAGGGAGTTTGCTTCAGATGCTCTCTCCCTCTAACTCACCCTCTCTCTCTTTCTCAAATAAATAAATAAAATCTTAAAAAAAAAAAGCCAACAAAGCATAAAAAAAAAAACAGAAAAGGGATTAGAGAAAAACTATAGAAACCACAATAAAGTAACAAAATGACAATACATATCAATAATTTATTTTGAATGTAAATAGACTAAATGCTACAACAAAAGTCAGAGGATGATGGAGGAACTAAGAGAAAAAAAAAGTACCCATCTATATCCTGTTTCCAAGAGATTCATTTCAGATCAAAAGATACCTGCAGATGGAAAATGAGGGGACAGAGGAACATTTATCATGCAAATGGGCCAAAGGAAAGCTGGGAGGTCATATTTATATTAGACAAAATAGATTTCAATTTTAAAAGATTTATTTGAGAGGGAGTGAGAGTGTACATGAGTGGGGAGGAGGGTCAGAGAGATAGGGATAGAGAAAATCTTAAGCAGTCTCCATGCTCAGCATGGAGCCCAGTGTACAGCTGGATCTCAGGACAGTGAGACCATGACCTGAGCTGAAATCAAGAGATTGAGACTTGGGGCACCTGGGTGGCTCAGTGGGTTAAGCCTCTGCCTTTGGTTCAGGTCCCAGGGTCCTGGGATCGAGTCTTGCATCAGGCTCTCTGCTCAGCAAGGAGCCTGCTTCCCTCTCTCTCTCTGACTGTCTCTGCCTACTTGTGATCTCTGTCTGTGAAATAAATAAATAAAGTCTAAAAAAAAAAAAAGAGTCTGAGACTTAACTGACTGAGCCACCAAGGCACCCTTTGACAAAACAGACTAAAACAAAGACTATTAAGAGATAAAAAAAGGACACTACATAATAATAAAGTGGAAAATCCAACAGAAGGTTAAAACAATTGTACATATTAATGCACACAATATTTGAACACCCAAAGACATAAAACAGCTAACAACAAACAAATAGTTGATAGTAATATGATAATAGTAGGGGACTTTAACACCCCAATTATACTGATGGACAGATCTTCCAAACAGAAAATGAATAAAGAAAGCATGGGTTTGAAAGACACACTGGCCCAGATGGATTTAACAGACATATTCAGAACATTCCATCCTAAAACAGCAGAATACACATTCTTTTCAAGTGCACATGGAAAATTCTCCAGAATAGATCACATATTAGGACAAAAATCAAGTCCTAACAAATTTAAAAAACTGAAGACATACCAGGCATCTTTTCTAACCACAACACTATGAAAGTAGAAATCAACAAGAAAAAATCTGGAAAGAGCACACACATGGGTAGATAAACAACATGCTACTGCATAATTAATGGGTCAACCAAGAAATCAAAGAAGAAAAAAAAAATTACAGGGAAACGAATAAGAATGAAAAAGCAATGGTCCAAAATCTTTGGGCTTTAGAAAAGTGGTTCTAAAAGGGGAGTTTACAGCAATACAAGCATACTTCAAGAAGCAAGAAAAAAATTTCAAATAAATGACCTAACCCTGCACTTAAAGAAGTTAGAAAAAGAGCAAATAAACCCCCAAAGCATCAGAAGGAAGGAAATAATAAAGATTAGAGCTGAAATAAATGATTTAGAAACTAAAACAAAACAAAACAAAAGCCACATTAGAATGGAACAATGAAACCAGGGGCTATTCTTTGGAAAAAATGAGTAAAACTGATAAACCTCTGACCAGAGTATCTCACACACACACACACACACACACACACACACACACACACAAAGTAGAGGATCGAAATAAACAAAATCAGAAATAAAAGAGGAGAAATAACCAATACCACAGAAAACAAAACAATTGTACCAGAATATTATGAAAACCTATATACCAACAAACTGGAAAACTTAGAAGAAATGGATAAATTCCTAGAAACATATAAACTACCAAACTAAAGCTGGCAGAAATAGAAAATTTGAACATATCAATTACCTGGAATGAAATTGAATCAGTAATCAAAAACTCCAAAATCGAAGTTCAGGACCAGATGGCTTCATAGGCAAATTCTACCAAACACTAAAAGAGTTTATACCTATTCTTCTCAAACCATTCCAAAAAACAGAAAAGGAAGAAAATCTTTCCAAATCATTCTATGAGGCCAAATCACCCTAATACCAAAAACAAGATAAAGACACCAGTAAAAAAGAAAACTACAAGCCAGTATCCCTGATGAACACAGATAGATGCAAAAATCCTCAACAACTTACTACCAAACTGAATCCAACAATATATTTAAAAAATCATTCACTGCAGTCAAGTGGGATTTATTCCTGTGTTGCAAGCGTGGTTCAGTATTTGCAAATCAATCAACATGATACATCACATCAATAAAGAGAAAGAATAAGAAATACATGATCATTTCAACAGATGCAGAAAAAGCATTTGACAAAGTATAATATACATTCATGATTAAAATTGTCAACAAAATAGGTTTAGAAGGAACATTCCTCAACCTAATGAAGGTCGTATATGAAAAAGCCACAGATAACATCATCCTTATGGGGATAAAAGGTTTCTCCTAAGATCAGAACAAGACAAGGATGTCCACTCTCACCACTTTTGTGCAACATAATACTGGAAATCTTTGCCAGAGTAATAAGACAACAAAAGGAAATAAAAGGTATCCAAATCAGTAAGGAAGAAGTGAAAGGTTCACTATTTGCAGAGGACATAATACTAATAGAATACCTGAAAGACTTCACCAAACAACTGCTAGAACTCATCAACAAATTCAGTAAGAAGTCACAGGATACAGCAACAATATACAGTAATCTGTTGCATTCTTATGGGCACAGGACATGAAACAGATATTTTTCAAAATAAAGCATTTAGATGGCCAACAGACACAAGATACTCAATATCACTCATTATCAGGGAAATGCAAATCAAAAGTACAGTGGAATATAACCTCACACCTGTCAGAATGGCTAATGTAAAAAAGAAAAACAACAAGTGTTGGTGAGGATGTGGAGAAAGATATGATCATATGATCGTATCAATAGATGCAAAAAAAGCAACTGACAAAATTCAACATACATTCATGACTTTCAAGAAGGTAGGTTTGGAGGAAACATAACCTTAACATTATAAAGGCCACATATGAAAAAAACCCAAAGTTAATATCATATACAAAGGTGAAAAAGTGAGAACTTTCCTTCTAAGAACAGGAATAAAACAAGGTTTTCACTTTCTCTACTTCATTTCAACCTAGTGCTGGAAGTCCTAGCTATAGCAATCACACAAGAAGAAGAAATAAAAGGTATCCAAATTGGTAAAGAAGAAGTTAAACTATCACTATTTGTAGATGACACAGTTTTATACTTCACCAAAAAACTATGAGAACTGATAAATGTATTCAGTAAAACTGTAGGCTAAAAAATTAGTACACAGAAGTCAGTTGCATTTCTATACACTAATAATTAAGTAGCAGAAAAATAAATTAAGAAAACAATCTGATTGACAACTGAACCAAAAGGAATAAAATACTTAAGATTAAACTTAACCAAGTTGGTGAAAGACTTGTACTCTGTAAACTATAGAACTCTGAAGAGAGAAATTAAAGACAACATAAATAGAAAGATATTCTATGCTCATGGACTGGAAGAATATTGTTAAAATGCCCATAATACCCAAAGCAATCTATAGATTCAAATCCCCATCAAAGTACCAACAGCATTTCTTACAGAAATAGAACAAATCATACTAAAATTTGAATGGAACCACAAAAGACTTCAAATTGCCAAAGCAATCTTAAGAAAGAAATAACCTGTAGGTATCAAAATCCCAGATTTCAAGATATATGAAAATCTGTAGTAATTATCATATGGTTTCACTTACTTGTGGAGCATAAGGAATAATACTGAGGACATTGGGAGATGGAGAGGAGAAGTGAGTGGGGGTAAATTGGAGGTGGGTACAAACCATGAGAGACTGTGGACTCTGAGAAACAGAGGGTTTTGAAGGGGTAGGGGTTAGGTGAGCCTGGTGGTGGGTATTAAGGAGGGCATGTATTGCACGAAGCACAGGGTGTGGTGCATAAACAATGAATCTGGGAACACTGAAAAGAAAAATAAAATTACAAAAAAAAATTGAGAGCTCAAAACAGGGAAAGGTGACTGGATTCAGTATAAAGGTATACTTTAAATAAAATATTAAATGTAAAAAAAATAGTATGGCACTTGCAGAAAAATAAAGATAAATAAATACAGATCAGTAGAAAAGAATATAGGGCCCAGAAACTGACCACTTATATGGTCAATTAATGTATAACAAAGGAGGCAAGAACATACAGTGGGAAAAGTCTCTTTAACAAATGGTGCTAGTAAAACAATTTTTGCATGGAGCTCATGCAAAAGAATACAATTGGACCACTTTCTTAGACCATATACAAAAATAAACTAAAAATGGATTAAAGGTCTAAGTATGAAGTGTGAAACCATAAAACTCCTAGAAGAAAACATAAGCAGCAATCTCTTTGACATCAGATATGTCTTCCTGGAATGAGAGACACAAAAGCAAAAGTAAATTATTGGGACTATACCAAAATAAAAAGCTTTTGAATAGCAAAGGAAAGAATCAGTGAAAGATGAGGCAACCTACTGAATGGGAGAAGATATTTGCCAATGATATACCTAATAAGAAATTAGGGGCACCTGGGTGGCTCAGTGAGTTAAGCCTCTGCCTTCGGCTCAGGTCATGATCCCAGGGTCCTGGGATCTAACCCCACATCGGGCTCTCTGCTCGGCAGGGAGCCTGCTTTCCCCTTTCTCTCTGCCTCTCTGCCTACTTGTGATCTCTGTCTGTCATATAAATAAAATCTTAAAAGAGAAAAAAGAAATTAGTACCCAAGTTATATAAAGAACTTACAGCTCAACACCAAAAACCCCCGAATAATCAGATTAAAAATGGTCAGAGGGCCCAAATAGACATTTTTCCAAAGAGGAAATATAGATGGACAAAAGAAAGAGGGTTTAACAGGGCATTTGCCTCAGGGAAATGCCAATCAAAACCTCAATGAGGTATCATTGTATCAGGTATCATCTGTCAGCATGACTAGAATCAAAAAGACAAGAAATAACAAGTTTTAGTGAGGATATGAAGAAAAAGGAACTCTTGTGCACTGTTGTTGGAAATGGAAGTTGGGGCAGCCACTGAGGAAAACAGTAGGCAGGTTCCTCAAAAATTAAAAATAGAAATACCATATGATTCAGTAATCCTACTACTGCCATTTACCCTAAGAAAGCAAAAACTCAAATTTGAAAAAAATATGTGCACCCCTATGTTTATAGCAGCACTATTTATAAATAGACAAGATACAGAAGCAACCCAAATGTTTGTGGGTAGAGTGGATAAAGGTGATGTGGTATAGGAGATGCCTAGGTGGCTCATATGGTTAAGCGTCTGCCTTCGGCTCAAATCATGATCTCTAGGTCCTGGGATCAAGGCCCGGGGCTCCCAGCTCAGCAGGGATTCTGCTTCTCTCTCTCTCTCTCTCTGCCTCTCTCTGTCTCTGAACTGAATAAATAAAATTAAAAAAAAAAAAAAGATGATGTGGTGTATATATATATACACACATACACAATGGAGTATTATTTGGTCCTGAATAAGAATGAGATCTTGCCATTTGTGACAACATGGATGGAACTAAAGCATGTTACACTAAGTGAAATAAGTCAGAGAAAGACTAGTACTGCATAATTTCACTTATACTTGGAGTCTAAAAAACAAAATGAGCAAACAAGAAGTCTTAAAAAGAGAGAACTGGTGGTTGCTAGAGGAAAGATGGGTGAGAGGTGGGTAAAATAATTACAGGGATTAGAGGTACAAGCTTCTAGTTATAAAATAAATAAGTCACATGGTGACAGATGGTGACTACACTTATCATGGTGAACACTGTGCAATGTACAGAACTATTAAATCAATATATTATACACCTGAAACCAACATAAAAGTGTTCATTGTAATTCAAAAACCAAAATTAAAAAATTATTAATATGGTAATTTTTATGCTATATATATTTGACCACAGTTAAAAAAATATTTTAGTGTTTTTGGTGCTCCTATCAGTGCCAGATGTTTGAAGTCTTATGCTCTCTCTCACAAGAACTGTTTCTCATCTCTAGTTTGGATTCATACCTATCAAATCAGGGTAGTAAAATTCAGAAGACTATAAGCCTTAAATCTGTGTTTTAAAAATTGTTCATAATTTTTCAACTGAGGTAATAAAACCATTTATGCTGATACAGAAGAATATACTTCAAAGAAGTAGTGGTCTAAGTAAAACCTCAAAAATTTGTGGATGAACTAGGAAATAAATTCTAGGGTAATTAACTGTAACTCTTCTTTAGTGAATGAGAATATTACAGGAGAATATTCAAACCTGTAATAAGTTCATGTCCAGAAATGTATATGAAAAATTATATTCAGAGCCAGGAAACAAAAACAGACAGAAACCAGAACAGAAAGTAGTTTACCAAATCAAACCTAAATAAAAACCATCAACTAGGTATCCAGTTAATTATTTAGAAGATCTAGAGATGGTCTGATTTCTAGGTCAAATGAGGTTGAGAAGTACAACCTAAGTTTTAGATCAAAGACTATCTTAGTTTGGATTACCCTGAAAAGAGAACCCAAGACAAAAGATTTGGATACACATAATTTACTTGGGTAGTGGTCTCAAGAATTAGGAGTAAAAGCAGGAAGAGTAAAATAGGATCAAAGAAAAATAAAAATTAAGCATGAGGTGCTTCCTCATGCACACTGACGTGGGCAGGGGGAATATATTCTACTGAGACCTCCTTTACAGCATTCCTACTTGAACCAATTGATCTCCCATGGTATCAGGGAAGGCCTTGGGTGAAGAGAAAGGTATATGTGCCTAAAACAGGACTCTATCAACATAAAAGGAATATGAACTAATAAAGAATCCCAGCTTTGTGACTAAAGCACAAGTGGTCCAAGAAGATGTGAAGATAAGCACCAGAGCATTTACTATAGTCCAACATTTACACAACTTAGATAAACTTATGACTCTTAAATACATGTCTTTACTGGGGTGCCTGGGTGTCTCAGTCAGTTAAGAATCTGCCTTCAGCTCAGGTTGTGATCTTGGGGTCCTGGGATCGAGCCCCATATCAAGTTCCTGCTCAGCGGGGAGTCCATTTTCCCTTTCCTCCCCACTCATGCTCTCTTTTGCTGTCTCTGTCTCTCGCTCAAAAAAATCTTTAAAAATATAAAAAATAAATACATTTCATTACCAACTCTTCAAGAAGATAGCCGAAGTATTTATGAAAATTTAATGTAACAATAAGCTACAATCTCAGTTGCCATAACATTCTCAATTCCACACTGATACTTATCATTACTATCTTTCATTGCCGAGTGTATATCCCGTATCTTCATTCCTGAAGCTTCTAAGCCCTGACAGTTTTATTAAGCCATGGTTGCTACTGTTGTCCATTCATCTTATCTCCAGGAATGGATGCATCAACAGATACCAAAATGAATTTCTTGAGTTTATACAAATGAGTCTCTATGCCCAATATGCAGCAGCAATCCTAGCTTCTAATTATGATTGGGGTTAATTAACTGAGTCAGTTGAGAATTTCTTTCTTTGCCTTCTGTTCAACCTGCATAAAGAACCCAAAGTGATTACATGCGAGTTGTAGTTAGTGGCTAGTGAAAACACTTCTCTGCACCCTGGTAGAAACTTGCTCTTGTGGGAACTAGAACTTTTAATCCCACAGAGCCTAAGATTAGGGGGATGGGAAACACAAATTCAGAATTGAGCTATAGTATGGTCTCAGTATTTCTTTGTTGTTATTCACACTTTTAATTTAATTTAATTTATAAAACAAGCACAAATTTGTTTTGTCATCTATAATGAATCCCTCCATGAGTCCAGTGGTGTGAGTTTAGGAAGAGAGCTATACCAGAGCTATACCAGCTATACCAGAGTAAATGCTCTGGTGCTTATCTTCACATCTTCTTGGACCACTTGTGCTTTGGTCACAAAGCTGGGATTCTTTATTAGTTCATATTCCTTTTATGTTGATAGAGTCCTGTTTTGTGGCCTTGGAGGTCATGTTTTAGTGTGCCTTGCTTATACCCTCTAATTCTGCTATGCTTAATCCCAGTTGAATAATTTTCACTGTACCTTGGATTGTTGCTGCATCTACTGATCCTAAAAGTTAGCGGATCTGACCTATCCAGTCTGTGATGAGTAGTTCTGATAAATCTTTCATTTCCTACCAGAGCCCAGTAGCCTGCCAAGAACAACTTTTTAAATGGCAGTTTGTTCTTTGCTATAGTAGGAATGACCCTGCTTTACAATATTAGGGGTCTCTATTGAAATTCCCCAATTTGGTCTTGCCAAAGACTAAGCCAAACATCCATATTGGCCATAGATTCTCTACCACCATTATATTTGATTGTGGTAGAGAAATCTGTGCCACAGCCTTCACCTGTTTTAGAGTCCCCTTTTAGATCCTGTTTGAAATTGGGCAGTCTGCTGAGTCATCCCGTAAATTGATCTGCATATTATTACTAAATGGAATGCATGCTGCCTTAAAAATTCCAAGATGCCTACTGAGCACTGTGCAACCTTCTTAGTGTGAAGGGATACACTGAGAGAGGATGTTCGGGCATGCTTAAACTACTGAACTTCTCAACACTTCACCAATAAGGCCATCTTCTGAATATCTGTAGGATTTATCTCACAATTCTGACACTCATGTGTTTTATTAGAACATCTAATGTACTTCTCATTTCCTAGTTACCAGGTCACAATATGATTAATATGGTGCACCAGAACTATGTTCTATAGATGACAAAACAATTAAGGTCTCTGTATGTTATATTTCTCATATATTAAGAGATTAATTATAGCCACTATTCCCATATAAATGCAACTTGCCTTCTATCCTTTTCATGAAGATTGAAAATAATTTTATATCTAACTAATATAACACTGTATGTTAACTACCCTGGAGTTAAAATAAAATAAAATAATTTTATATCTAGATAAAAAGCCTCACATCAAGTGTCAGATTCTGGTAACCTTATTCAGTAAAGTTAGAACATCCAACTTGGGATTTTTCAGGGAACGTATTTATTAATTCAATAGGGATAGAATAAAGATAACTTTTTCTACATATTTTAAGTCTTGGAGGGTTGTGCTGAACTCTACAATTCCACTTGGGATGGGATGTTTCTTCCGTTTTACTCTCACAGATTGAGCTGCAAATTCAGGGATTTCACTTGATGTCTTTTACCTTAATGACCCCACAAGTCAGAGAATCAATGTGGTCATGGTTTCTGTCAGCTACTAAAAATATTCATCCTGATTATGCACCAAAGGACTAGGAAAGTAACCATTTGGTGCTCTACAGACCCATTAGACACACTGACTTAAACTTGAGCCAGGATTCTATGTCTTGGTCTGCCTTCATAGATCTCCATTCTAACTAGGATGAGAGTGGGGATGAGAGCATGATACTATTTGACTCCTGTTTATCAGTGTCAGTACAGTAAGTCTTGAGCATTTCTCTTCACTAGTGTATAATGTATCTGGGAAGAAGAACTGATTATGTCCAGGAACTGGATAAGAGCTCATGATTGTCCATGATGGTGCTGACCTTAATGTTCTGTTTGTTTGTTCTTAATCCTGTTGAATATAGAAGTCAAACAATACCTTTGTTTTCACCCCATATATCTTGTCTCTACTAACTTATTTTTAGGCACTGCCACAGATCTCTGTGGTTGGGATTCTCTATTTACCATTCCAGCTGCTCATTATTATAATTGCATTCATCTTGTGTTTGGTGGTTATGTGTTCCCACCTGACTTGTGCCATTGTGGAATCTCATCATCCCCATTGACTTTAGGGAGCCTAGTTACATAGAAACATTTCCCTCCATCAAATCTGACCTACAGAGGTAAGTCATCACTGAGTTGAAGGTATCCTGCTACCACACTTCTGTTTATTAATTTAGTAAATATAATGTCAATAGTGTTCAACTCCATTCTAACAACAATAAAAACAACAACAACAACAACAAATCAGTATTCCTCTTACAATTGTCTACCAGAAGGACAGCAGACTGGAATAATCCCCAGGGACATTAACTGTCCCACATTTCTGAGCTGAGCTTGTAAGTTAAGCTAGTGGGGTTTCAGAAGAATTGGGGAAGATCCTAAAGAGAAAGAAGATATATGCACGACACACACTTGAAATGGATTTGTCAGCAGGAACTGAGTCTTAACTTGCATAAAACCATCCATCATAGCATCATGGATTAACTCAGACAAAGGCTGAAGGAATATGCTATGGGGTTTAAAGATGTCTGCTCTGGAGGCTCTGTCATAGTAGACACACTGCTATTGAAAAGGGCAAAAAACCTACAAGGTCACAGAATCAATATATGGGTAAATGCTTGTCCTGAGAGAATGCAGTCAGAGATTAAAAAATGGTTTAATTGATACTCTTTTTTTCAAACAACTAAAATTTATGAGTGCATGAGTAGATGAAACCCAGGGAACTGAGCATCTGCACAAGAACATGAAGTGGTAGAGTCAAGTGTGGGTCTTGTTCAAGGACTAAATTTAAGATTTCAAGTATAAAAAAGAATATAAGGAGCTCAGGCTCATATGAGAGTTCAGAAATGTAGACACCCCTACACTACTACCACATACACAGCTTTGTCTGTCATGGAGACTGGGGTAAAAGGCAGTCCAAAGTTTGGGATCTGGTGGCATAGGGAAGGTAACATTGTCTAACTTCCTACACACTCAATTAAATACTTATTACATGTTGCTTAATGTTAATTATAATTCTTTGGTGGAGGTAGTTAAATAGCTGTCATTTATGCAAGCCATACATAATTTTTTTATTAAAAAAAAATCAGACCTTTACAAATAAAGCTCAATTTCCTGTTTCTTTTGCTCCTGATCTGATTCATATCTGCTCCTTTCATCCACAAAGGTACCCACTCATGAGTTTATAAGTTATATTTTTCTTTACATTTATACACAGTCATGAGCTCACAGGAAATATACAGTATTGTCAGGCATTTTTATAAGCATGCTTTTCAAATGCCTGTTTTAAGAGTCCTAGCAAGAAGGTGGGACATACCATGCCTTCTCTTTTGATTAGTGATCATCCCAGAAGGGCCAGGAGATGGGATTACATGGCCAAAGACAGTAATCCTGAGAAACTAATTATGTGGAGTACTTGTGAAAAGGAATACTAACCTGTGTGTTTATGTAATAGGGGAATATAAAGGTAACAAAATATATAAAAATATATTTTATAATAATATAAAAATATAATATAATATTAAAAAATGGGGAAATATAAGGTCCAACTAGGGACCTGGAGAACATTATGTTACATGAAATAAACCAGACACAGAATGACAAGTAGTGTATAATCTCACTTATATGTGGAATTTAAAAGAATCAAACTCAGAGAGGCAGAGAGTAGAATGGTCATTGCCAGAGGCTAGGGAGATTCAGAAGCATGGAGGTGACAGATAAATGGTTACAAAATTTCAGTATGCAAGGTAAATAAGTTCTGGAGATCTTTCATATGGCATACTGCTTTAGCTGCTAATACTAAATTATATACATAAAATTTCCTCAAAGAGTAGTCATATGTTAAGTGTTCTTAACACACACACACACACACACACACACACACTATAAATTATAACAACAGAGGGAAACTGGGTGGTGACAGATATGTTTATGGTCTTGATGGTGGTGATGCTTCACAGGTATATTCATACTTAGTCCAACATCACCAAGTTTTATACATTAAATATGTGCAACTTTTTGCATATTAATTATACCTCAACAAGAAGCTTTAAAAATATTTAAGACCATCCAGTGTCACAAATTGTCTATCATTGATGATACACTGAGAAGATGCAAAGCAAGGTCACCTTTATTCCACAGGTGAGCAGTAAGGAAGAAACAGCTACTAAAAATAAAATGTATCTGAATCTGGGATACCATCATGGTTCTGCGTTGAGTAGAGACGGGTTGACTGGTTAAGTGTTTACCATGTTGTGTGATGCAGAGGAGTAATGTGTATGGGGGAAGAACAAGCCAAGAGCCCCCTACAATGAATGTACATAGGAGTGGGTGGGAAAGAGATTATCCATCACCATATTAACATTTATTCTCAAGACATGGAAATAAGATTTAACAGGATGTTATTATCTTTTTAGCCTGAATCCATTATTCATATCAGACTAGAATATATCTTCCCTCAATTTATTAACAGTACTTAGAAACTTTTGTTCTTCCTGAAATATTTATTTAGAATCTCATGTGTTCCAGCAATAATTTTCAGGCATAGCTTCAACAAACAATTATATTCTTTAATTTCCTCAAAGAGAATGTAGGGATTTTAATACCTCATAGGAGATAAAAATATGTGAAGGCAGCTTACCTGATGTAAAGCAGAAGCTAGCAAATTTTTTTCTGTAAAGGCCAGATATTAAATATTTTCAGCTTTCTTGGCCTTATAAATTCTGTCTAAACTATTCAATTCGTATGGCTCAAAAGAAGCCATAGGCAACACATAAACAAATAGGCACAGATGTGTTACAGTAAAACTTTATTTACAAAAACAGTTGGCAGGCCAGATTTGGCATATAGGCCATAGTTTGCCAACCCTGCTTTCTTTCTTCCTCTCACAAACTCTTCTGATTCAACACTTCATAATTAGTGATTCTATTGTTATTATTTTTTTAATTTGGGAGTTTTCTCTCCTCTGATGTCCCATTATTAACACAAAGTAACTCCTGAAAGGAAAATAATGTATTCTATCAGTTCTAAACTTAGTACCATTAATTTATTAGGCACATATTTAACAAGTGCCCATTTGTACCAAGAACTATTCTAAGTACTGGCAAAATAGAGATTAAAAATTCACTGGTTCTCAAGAAGCTCCTAGTTGTCTGATGACAGACAGGTACACAGAAAATTTAATTACAATGTGCACATGAGAGAGAATTGCTCAGGATTCCATAGTGACAGTACTAGCAAAGCCCTATAGAAATCTGGTGCGGAAGAGTTAGTTGGATGACAGGGTGGGATGGAGGTTCATGTGTGCTATGGAGATCTGTATTTCAATTTTTTAAAAGGCTCCAGAACAGCTTTATATCTGGTACCTGCTCCTTTCTCTTGTAGGGTAGCAACTGCGGTGCATTTTTAAAGGACTCTTGCTCTTATTAGAATCCTCTGGATTCCTTCTTTGGCTCTGTCCAAGGAAATCACAATCTTGGAGATGAATTTCCCTTTGAACTTTCACTCTTCAAGTGATGGTGAGGGTCAGATTACCTGGAGCCCTATTTTCTCCTATGCCACATGATCTGAGATAAGTCGCTAAATCTCTTTGAGCTTTATTATTTGAAAATTTAAAAAGACAAAGAAAACTTTTGAAGTCTAAAGGGTTATACAAAGAAAGTATTTTCAGATTAGGAGACAGAGCCAGAGAGAAACAGAATTTTATGCAATGCATTCTACATATGAGGCACTTTTGCTTACAACGTCACACATAATCTCCACCACGATCCTAAGAGGGATTATTAGTAAATCCATTTTACAGAAGATGAAGCCAAGTCTCAGAGATTGAAAATTTAGCTAATAACTGCAGGCCAAGATTCAAATTTAGGACTGTGATATTCTGGATCCTTACCTTCTTTCTACATGCCTCTTATCTCCCTCAGTATCATAACATTCAGACATATATTATGTTTAGCATCTAAGTCATATATACAAGAACTAAATAATAAGGTTTAAGTAATAATGCAAAAAATGCTACAAAGATGTTAATATTTAACTGGGAAAAAACATTACAGAAAACAAAGGAGGGTGAGATACTAGTGGGCTATGTTGTTAGGAAAACATATGAAGAGAGGGTAGATTTAAACTGTATCACAAAAGAGTAGTTTGAGTGTATGCATGTGTGTACACACACACACACACACACACACACACACACACACACATATGTATATATATATATAGGGGGGGGTATCATTCTGTAACTCTGGTTTCACCAGGTCTTAAATATAAGGTATAAAGTGTTAGAATGTATTTTGTAGATTCCTGGGAATCCATGACTGGGATACAGACATTATTGTGACTGAAAACAAGGTCTATCATTTAGACAGAGGTGAGTTGCAATCCTCACTACAGTGTTCACTAGGAGTTCCACCTTTTTGAGCATTAGTTCTACCTCTATAAAACTGGAGTCTTCATCTGATTCAATTTATAATTCAAAATCAGTCTCCAAGGCCCAAAAACCTTCAAATGTCATATAGGTAAGTTAAAAAAGTTCACCCCTGCATCTTTTTTTTTTTTTTTAAGTTTGACATGTTTATTTTATTTTATTTTATTTTATTTTATTTTTTTCTTGGAACACTGCATCTATATTTATTTATTTATTTATTTATTTATTTATTTATTTATTTTTATTTATTAATTTTTTATTTTTTATAAACATATATTTTTATCCCCAGGGGTACAGGTTTACACACTTCACAGCACTCACCCAAGCACATACCCTCCCCAATGTCCATAATCCCACCCCCTTCTCCCAAACCCCCTCACCCCAGCAACCCTCAGTTTGTTTTGTGAGATTAAGAGTCACTTATGGTTTGTCTCCCTCCCAATACCATCTTGTTTCATTGATTCTTTTCGTACCCACTTAAGCCCCCATGTTGCATCACCACTTCCTCATATCAGGGAGATCATATGATAGTTGTCTTTCTCTGCTTGACTTATTTCGCTAAGCATGAAACGCTCTAGTTCCATCCATGTTGTCTCAAATGGCAAGATTTCATTTCTTTTGATGGCTGCATAGTATTCCATTGTGTATATAGACCACATCTTCTTGTTCCATTCATCTGTTGATGGACATCTAGGTTCTTTCCATAGTTTGGCTATTGTGGACATTGCTGCTATAAACATTCGGGTGCACGTGCCCCTTTGGATCACTACGTTTGTATCTTTAGGGTAAATACCCAATAGTGCAATTGCTGGGTCATAGGGCAGTTCTATTTTCAACATTTTGAGGAACCTCCATGTTGTTTTCCAGAGTGGCTGCACCAGCTTGCATTCCCACCAACAGTGTAGGAGGGTTCCCCTTTCTCCGCATCCTCGCCAGCATCTGTCATTTCCTGACTTGTTGATTTTAGCCATTCTGACTGGTGTGAGGTGATATCTCATTGTGGTTTTGATTTGTATTTCCCTGATGCCGAGTGATATGGAGCACTTTTTCATGTGTCTGTTGGCCATCTGGATGTCTTCTTTGCAGAAATGTCTGCTCATGTCCTCTGCCCATTTCTTGATTGGATTATTTGTTCTCTGGGTGTTGAGTTTGCTAAGTTCTTTATAGATTCTGGACACTAGTCCTTTATCTGATATGTTGTTTGCAAATATCTTCTCCCATTCTGTCAGTTGTCTTTTGATTTTGTTAACTGTTTCCTTTGCTGTGCAAAAGCTTTTGATCTTGATGAAGTCCCAATAGTTCATTTTTTTCCCTTGCTTCCCTTGCCTTTTGCATTCTTCCAAGGAAGATGTTGCTGCGGCAGAGGTCGAAGAGGTTGCTGCCTGTGTTCTCCTCAAGGATTTTGATGGATTCCTTTCGCACATTGAGGTCCTTCATCCATTTTGAGTCTATTTTTGTGTGTGGTGTAAGGAAATGGTCCAATTTCATTTTTCTGCATGTGGCTGTCCAATTTTCCCAGCACCATTTATTGAAGAGGCTGTCTTTTTTCCATTGGACATTCTTTCCTGCTTTGTCAAAGATTAGTTGACTGTAGAGTTGAGGGTCTATTTCTGGGCTCTCTATTCTGTTCCATTGATCTATGGGTCTGTTTTTGTGCCAGTACCATGCTGTCTTGATGATGACAGCTTTGTAATAGAGCTTGAAGTCCGGAATTGTGATGCCACCAACGTTGGCTTTCTTTTTCAATATCCCTTTGGCTATTCGAGGTCTTTTCTGGTTCCATATAAATTTTAGAATTATTTGTTCCATTTCTTTGAAAAAGATGGATGGTACTTTGATAGGAATTGCATTAAATGTGTAGATTGCTTTAGGTAGCATAGACATTTTCACAATATTTATTCTTCCAATCCAGGAGCATGGAACATTTTTCCATTTCTTTGTGTCTTCCTCAATTTCTTTCATGAGTACTTTATAGTTTTCTGAGTATAGATTCAGTGTCTCTTTGGTTAGGTTTATTCCTAGGTATCTTATGGTTTTGGATGCAATTGTAAATGGGATTGACTCCTTAATATCTCTTTCTTCTGTCTTGCTGTTGGTGTAGAGAAATGCAACTGATTTCTGTGCATTGATTTTATATCCTGACACTTTACTGAATTCCTGTATAAGTTCTAGCAGTTTTGGAGTGGAGTCTTTTGGGTTTTCCACATATAGTATCATATCATCTGCGAAGAGTGATAATTTGACTTCTTCTTTGCTGATTTGGATGCCTTTAATTTCCTTTTGTTGTCTGATTGCTGAGGCTAGGACCTCTAGTACGATGTTGAATAGCAGTGGTGATAATGGACATCCCTGCCGTGTTCCTGACCTTAGCGGAAAAACTTTTAATTTTTTTCCATTGAGAATGATATTTGTGGTGGGTTTTTCATAGATGGCTTTGATGATATTGAGGTATGTGCCCTCTATCCCTACACTTTGAAGAGTTTTGATCAGGAAGGGATGCTGTACTTTGTCAAATGCTTTTTCAGCATCTATTGAGAGTATCATATGGTTCTTGTTCTTTCTTTTATTGATGTGTTGTATCACATTGACTGATTTGCAGATGTTGAACCAACCTTGCAGCCCTGGAATAAATCCCACTTGGTCGTGGTGAATAATCCTTTTAATGTACTGTTGAATCCTATTGGCTAGTATTTTGTTGAGTATTTTCGCATCTGTGTTCATCAAGGATATTGGTCTATAGCTCTCTTTTTTGGTGGGATCCTTGTCTGGTTTTGGGATCAATGTGATGCTGGACTCATAAAATGAGTTTGGAAGTTTTCCTTCCATTTCTATTTTTTGGAAGAGTTTCAGGAGAATAGGAATTAGTTCTTCTTTAAATGTTTGGTAGAATTCCCCCGGGAAGCCGTCTGGCCCTGGGCTTTTGTTTGTTTGGAGATTTTTAATGACTGTTTCAATCTCCTTACTGGTTATGGGTCTGTTCAGGCTTTCTATTTCTTCCTCGTTCAGTTGTGGTAGTTTATATGTTTCTAGGAATGAATCCACTTCTTCCAGATTGTCAAATTTATTGCCGTAGAGTTGCTCATAGTATGTTCTTATAATAGTTTGTATTTCTTTGGTGTTAGTTGTGATCTCTCCTCTTTCATTCATGATTTTATTTATTTGGGTCCTTTCTCTTTTCTTTTTGATAAGTCGGGCCAGGGGTTTATCAATTTTATTAATTCTTTCAAAGAACCAGCTCCTAGTTTCGTTGATTTGTTGTATTGTTTTTTTGGTTTCTATTTCATTGATTTCTGCTCTCATCTTTATGATTTCTCTTCTCCTGCTGGGCTTAGGGTTTCTTTCTTGTTCTTTCTCTAGCTCCTTTAGGTGTAGGGTTAGGTTGTGTACCTGAGACCTTTCTTGTTTCTTGAGAAAGGCTTGTACCGCTATATATTTTCCTCTCAGGACTGCCTTTGTTGTGTCCCAGAGATTTTGAACCGTAGTATTTTCATTATCATTTGTTTCCATGATTTTTTTCAATTCTTCTTTAATTTCCCGGTTGACCCATTCATTCTTTAGAAGGATGCTGTTTAGTCTCCATGTATTTGGGTTCTTTCCAAACTTCCTTTTGTGGTTGAGTTCTAGCTTTA
Source organism: Mustela nigripes (assembly GCF_022355385.1). Classification (NCBI taxonomy): domain Eukaryota; kingdom Metazoa; phylum Chordata; class Mammalia; order Carnivora; family Mustelidae; genus Mustela; species Mustela nigripes. Next base: position 44,358,934 of record NC_081563.1, on the reverse strand, counting down.
GAGCATTGTGGTCTGAAAATATGCAGGGAATGATCCCAATCTTTTGATACCAGTTGAGTCCTGATTTAGGCCCGAGGATGTGATCTATTCTGAAGAATGTTCCATGTGCACTAGAGAAGAATGTGTATTCTGTTGCTTGGGGATGAAATATTCTGAATATATCTGTGATGTCCATCTGGTCCAGTGTGTCATTTAAGGCCTTTATTTCCTTGCTGATCTTTTGCTTGGATGACCTGTCCATTTCAGTGAGGGGAGTGTTAAAGTCCCCTACTATTATTGTATTATTGTTGATGTGTTTCTTTGATTTTGTTATTAATTGGTTTATATAGTTGGCTGCTCCCACATTGGGGGCATAGATATTTAAAATTGTTAAATCTTCTTGTTGGACAGACCCTTGGAGTATGATATAGTGTCCTTCCTCATCTCTTATTATAGTCTTTTTCCGCCTGGGGCAAAGACACTTGAGAATCACTACAACAGGCCCCTCCCCCAGAAGATCAACAAGAAATCCAGCCGAGACCAACTTCACCTACCAAGGAGTGCAGTTTCAATACCAAGGAGAGCAGCAGAATTCCAGAGGAGGAGAAAGCCAAGCACGGAACTCATGGCTTTTTCCCTGTGATTTTTTTTTAGTCTTGCAGTTAATTTAATTTTTTTCTTTTTCATTCTTTGTTGTTTTTTTTCTCGCCTTCGGGTAAAATTTTTTTTAACTGTTACCTTTTTCTTTTTTAACGATTTTTTACTAGTTTATCTAATATATATATTTTTTCTTTTTTACATTTTTCTTAGGTGTTTTCTTTTTTTTAATTCTTTTCTTTTTTTTTCTTTTTTCTTTTTTTTTTCTTTCTTCCTTTTTGAACCTCTTTTTATCCCCTTTCTCCCCCCTCACGATTTGGGATATCTTCTAATTTGGTTAAAGCATATTTTACAGGGGTTGTTGCCAACCTTTTAGTATTTTACTTGCCCCTTCATATACCCTTATCTGGACAAAATGACAAGACGGAAAAATTCAACACAAAAAAAAGAACAAGAGGCAGTACCGAAGGCTAGGGACCTAATCAATACAGACATTAGTAATATGTCAGATCTAGAGTTCAGAATGACAATTCTCAAGGTTCTAGCCGGGCTCGAAAAAGGCATGGAAGATATTAGAGAAACCCTCTCGAGACATATAAAAGCCCTTTCTGGAGAAATAAAAGAACTAAAATCTAACCAAGTTGAAATAAAAAAAGCTATTAATGAGGTGCATTCAAAAATGGAGGCTCTCACTGCTAGGATAAATGAGGCAGAAGAAAGAATTAGTGATATAGAAGACCAAATGACAGAGAATAAAGAAGCTGAGCAAAAGAGGGACAAACAGCTACTGGACCACGAGGGGAGAATTCGAGAGATAAGTGACACCATAAGACGAAACAACATTAGAATAATTGGGATTCCAGAAGAAGAAGAAAGTGAGAGGGGAGCAGAAGGTATACTGGAGAGAATTATTGGGGAGAATTTCCCCAATATGCCAAAGGGAACGAGCATCAAAATTCAGGAGGTTCAGAGAATGCCCCTCAAAATCAGTAAGAATAGGCCCACACCCCGTCACCTAATAGTAAAATTTACAAGTCTCAATGACAAAGAGAAAATCCTGAAAGCAGCCCGGGAAAAGAAGTCTGTAACATACAATGGTAAAAATATTAGATTGGCAGCTGACTTATCCACAGAGACCTGGCAGGCCAGAAAGAGCTGGCATGATATTTTCAGAGCATTAAATGAGAAAAACATGCAGCCAAGAATACTATATCCAGCTAGGCTATCATTGAAAATAGAAGGAGAGATTAAAAGCTTCCAGGACAAACAACAACTGAAAGAATTTGCAAGCACCAAACCAGCTCTACAGGAAATATTGAAAAGTGTCCTCTAAGCAAAGAGAGAGCCTACAAGTGGTAGATCAGAAAAGAACAGAGACCATATACAGTAACAGTCACCTTACAGGCAATACAATGGCACTAAATTCATATCTTTCAATAGTTACCCTGAATGTTAATGGGCTAAATGCCCCTGTCAAAAGACACAGGGTATCACAATGGATAAAAAACCAAAATCCATCTATATGTTGCCTCCAAGAAACTCATTTTAAGCCCGAAGACACCTCCAGATTTAAAGTGAGGGGGTGGAAAAGAATTTACCATGCTAATGGACATCAGAAGAAAGCAGGAGTGGCAATCCTTATATCAGATCAATTAGATTTTAAGCATCTTTTGTTTTTAATGGTGTTATTATTTTAATTTTCCCAGGGTTGCAATATTGCCTTTGATTTACTCTTTTGGAATGGACAAAGTTCCTAGAATTCCTGCTTGGTAGTTTTTTCTACTCCAGTATGTCCCATACCCACTTAATCAATTTCTGGATGTGTTTACTCCAACTATGCATTAAGCAACTGGAGGAAAAATCATAGGATGGGTCTGCAGAACCACTGGACCCATTGGGAATTAGTTTTAGGACAATATCTATTTTTGAGTAAGACCTTCATAAGCTTCCACTCTGAGCAGAAGAGTATATTATCATTTTAGATCTCCAGTATTGGTATCAACCAAGAGTCTGGGTCTAATAATTCTTAAAATATCTGGTAATTTCTCTTTGGTCAGTTCTCAGATGTCTTGCTTATGACACAAGTCCATTTTAAGAGAATTTTGAGGTTGCTTTACAGTATATAATTGTGGCCATGTCATAATTTATTCCTCAAGGGGCTCAGCTTCATCTTTACTGAGGGTTGTCAAGGCTAAAGTAACTTAGCTTTGGGAGCTAGATAAGAAGTGTGACACTCTTGTAGACTTTCAAGCCTTGTGTCTACTCACCACAGCCACTTTTTTTTTTAAATTTATAGATAAGGTAACTCTTTGGTAGGATGTTTGTTTTATTCCTAATTATACCATATTAAGTGAGTCAACACAAAATATCACTAAAAGCAATGATTATTTAGGTCCTGTTCTACCTTACAGTAATTGCCTTCATCTTATATCAAAACAGTTAAGCAAGGAGCCATGGTCTCTGCCATGAAAGACTCCATCATTCCAATCAAAATCACAAAGCCTATTTCAGCATCACCATCTCTTACCATCATCCCAACATAGAGAGAGTAGAAAGAAGCATGATTAAGCTTTATAAGGATGCTGGTGCATTTTTCTCATTAATACACTTTTCAATGTCCAACAAAATGAATACTCTTTTGGTGTATCAGGAGACATACTAGAGAAGGGGGAGAGAGGGGGTAGGTTGCTCCATGAAAAAATCAATTCCAATATTTCTGGCTCCTTAAACTTTGGGATTCCTTCCTTCTATGAGGGAAACTCTGGCATCTAAATTTCATAGTCTATATATCACCATTGATTTCATGCTTCTTTCAACCAGTCAAGAAAAGTGTTAGAACTACTTCCAGCTGCCCATCTAATATATTGAACCCAAAATCTCCAGTAAGCACATATGACCTTATCAATATTAAACCTCAAATCTAACATTATTTCTGTCCTCTTTGGCTACTGTTCTTAGAATCAATTTCCATACATGTAACATTCATTTTTCTTCATATAACTGACTAAACCCTTGTAATTATTTAAGCATATGAACCTTTTTTTTTTTTGGACCAGACTTTGTCTTTTTCATCTTGGAGCACAATGAATTCTGACTTTAATATTCAGTCTACATAAAATAAGAAGTAGTTTTGAAGGGACTCAGCATTTCCTTAAGAGACAATTGCCTCAGGTGAAGTAATTACAGGTCTTTAAAAGAGGTAGGATGGTATTCGCAGAAAGAAAAAGAGTGAACTCTTCTGGAAGGAGAGGTTCAAGGGGCTGTGAGAATTCAACATCTAAGGGCAACTAAATATCTCCACCCAAAATGTCAGGTCCCACATGATCATTCAATGCCCTGCACTAAAGATAAGAGTCTTGGCAAAGATGTCAATTCAACTTCAATTGCAGCATCAAATTTGGTTCTTATTTTCAACTACATCTGCTCAATGTCTATGAAAGAAAAATTATTATTTTGGAGACTTCAAAAATTATATTGTTCAGTATCTTGGGTTGAAAATGTATGGCCCTGAGCCTCCGCTTTCTGTAATGTCTCCAATGTGGTAAGAAAAAGACAGTCACATGGTTCTTACTGTAATCATTACTACTGTAACAGCCAAATGTATTAGCACTTAATCTCTCAATACATTTTTTAACTTATTATCTTAAATTCTGTCTAGTTTTATTGAGGTAAACTTGAAAAAACATTTATGTTTAAGATGTACATTATAGTTTGATATACATATACACTGTGAAATTATTATAACAATCAAATTAATTCACACATCTATCACCTCACATAGTTACTCTGTGTGTGTGTGTGCATGTTTGTATGTGTGTGTTTGGTCAGAACACTTATGGTCTACTCTCCTTTTTTCTTTCTTTCTTTTTTTTTTTTTTTTCGTCAGAGAGAGAGAGAGACTGAGCACAAGCAGGCAGAGTGGCAGGCAGACGCAGAGAGAGAAGCAGGCTCCCCGCTGAGCAAGGAGCCTGATGTAGGACTTGATCCAAGGACCCTGGGATCATGACCTGAACCATAGGCAGTGGAATAACCAGCTGAGCCACCCAAGCATCCCTACTCTTTTACTTTAAAAATGTACTTTATTTCAAGCCACCACTAATGATAACTCAAATATTTGTAATGCCACTACTTTCCATATATTATCAAAAACTCATTTACCAATATCAATGAGGTTACCTCTACACACAAATCAATGGGATGAGATAACGATCCCATTTTCCAATATTTCATAGGTAGTGATCTGGGATCATTCCTGTTTCAATTTGGATCCAATCAGGAAAACACATGCATATTCGTTATTACAAGGAAACTCATTTATTTTTTTTTCTTTTTAAAGATTTTTATTTATTTATTTATTTGACAGAGAGAGAGAGAGAGAGATCACAAGTAGGCAGAGAGGCAAACAGTGGAGGGGGAGCAGACTCCCTGCTGAGCAGAGAGCCCAATGTGGGGCTTGATCCTGGGATCATAACCTGAGCTGAAGGCAGAGGTTTAACCCACAGAGCCACCCAGGTGTCCCAAGAAACTCATTTATAAAAGCAACTGTTTACGACTATCTTGGAAGGACTGGAGATGCAAAATGATGAAATACTAGTAGAAAAAATTTCTCTGCATGTCACCTCAAGATCAAGAGATACAGTTAATGCCTGGTTTGTTGCTCATTAGTCTGCAGTTTTGGAGATTCTATTACTCTGTACCTGCAGGAGCTACTGAAATGCTGCTGACGAGTTCATATTTCTGGAATGTGTAGTCACTTTGTCCCTCCTGCTGTACTATAATAAGACAATAGGATTTAAGAACAGAGAATTTCTCTTTTCTTTTTCCCTTCTAAACTCCTAACAGTGTTTCCAATGGGAAGAACTTAACAAGAAGCTTGGAGTTAAAAGAGTGGGAAATGTAGTTTTCAATACCTCAATCCCAGTTATTCAGAGCAGAGCACTGAAGGATTGGTATGGGGCTAGGCAACAATCATTGAGTAATTAACAAGTTTAAACTTTAAGTGATTTATTAGAGTTTGTTGTTAAAGTTTATATTATAAGGTACAATCTACGGGTGTGATTTATACTGGACATACTGAATATCAGCTCTTAGTCCTAGGACTGCCCAGCCTATGGCCACTTCAGCTACAACAGTCCTGTTAGGGCACCTTTTGCATGGAGAGACTTGCAACACTCTAGTTTGAACCCATGTCAACTTTGGCTATCCTTCCAGGGTTCCCTCTGCATGGGGGGCCCTAGTAGTGTCCTAGCTCAGGCCAAGTTCAGGTCCAGCCATTCCACGAGGGCAACCCCAGCACAGAGTATCCCTGGAGACAGAGCTGATGTCAGACAGAGCTCCAGGAAGCCAACCAAAGTACTAGGCACATAAGGTCTACACAGAGGATGATCATAAACAAGACTATTCCTCCAAGCTTAGGTGAAGTAGTGGTTCAACCGAAATCACAGAAGCACACACAGATGTCAAGCAAAATGGGAGAAAAAGGAATATTCTCTAATATAAAGAATAAGACAACCCCAGAAAAAGAACTTAAAAAAAAAAAAAAGGGAGGTTATCAAGCATATTGTTTGAGAGTTTTAAAGTTGCTTTAAAAAGCAAAAATAAAATAAAAAAAAAAAGCAAAGATGCTTACTGGACTGGAGACAAGAGTAGAAGAACTCAGTAAGAATTTCAACAAAGAGACAGAAAATATAGAAAAGAACCAGAACTGAGTAATAAAATAAATGAAATGAAAAATACACTAGAGAAGATCAACAGATTAGTGGATGCAGAAGAATGCATCCACAATCTGCAAGACAGGATAATGGAAAGCACTCAAGCTGAAGAATAAAAAGGAAAAAAAAAAAAAGAATTTTAAAAAGTGAGGATATGGTAAAGGACCTCTTGGACAACATTAAGTGAATAAACTTTAACATTATAATGTTCCAAAAGGAGAAAGAGAAAGCGACAGAAAATGTATTTGAAGACATTATAGCTGAAAACTTCCTTAATTGGGGAGGGAAACAGACATTTAGATTCAAGAATCACTAAGAGTCCCAAACAAAATGCACCCAAGGATGTCTACACTATGACACATAATAACTAAAGTGTCAACGTTTAAAGCTAATGAGAGAATGTCTAAAGCAGCAAGAGAGAGGCAAAAATTTACATACAAAGGAAACCCCCTAAGGCTGATTTTTTAGCAGAAACTTTGCAGGCTAGAAGGGAGTGGCAAGAAGTATTCTAAGTGCCAGGAGAAAACAAAAACAAAAGCAAATACAAATAAACTACAAACAAGAATACTCTATCTGGCGGGAATATTATTCCTGAACAATGGATAAGAACTGAAGAATGGATAAATACTTTCCTAGACAAATAAAAGTTAAAGGACTACATTGTCACTAAACCAGACTCACAAGAAATGTTAAAGAGACTTCTTTAAGTGGAAAAGAAAAGAACATAAACAGAAATCATATACACAAAGATGTAAATTATGACAACATATACATAAAATGCAAGGAGTGGAGGAAAGGGAGGTTTTTTAGAATGTGTTTGGACTTAAGTGACCATCAACTTAATATAGACTGCTATATATTTAGGATGCTATTTATGAACCTCACAGTAACCACAAACAAAAAACCTGTAATAGATACACAAAAAAATAAAGAAAGTCAAGTATAACAGTAAAGAAAATCATCAATCACAAGGAAAAAGAGCAAGAAAAGAAGAAAGGAACAGAGAAGAACTATAAAAACATTAAAAATTAACAAAAATTGTGACATACGCACCTATCAAAAATCACCTTAAATGTAAATGAACAAAATGCTCTAATAAAATTCAGTGTGACTGAATTAAAAAAAAAATAATAAGACCCATGTATATGTTGCCTGCCAGAGACTTAATTCAAATCTAAACACACATACAGACTGAAAGTTAAGAGATGGAAAAAGGTGCTCCATGCAAATGGGAAAAAAAAAAAAAAAATTTAAAAGCCAGGGTAGCAATACTTGTATCAGCCAGGATAGACTTTTATTTTTCATATGTTAGTCACCATATAGTACATTATTAGTTTTTGATAGGCTTTAAAACAAAACTGCAACAGGAGACAAAGAGGGGCTTTCCATAATGATAAATAAGGGTCAATCCAATAAGAGGATATAATAGTTGTAAATACCTATGAACCCAACATAGGAGCATCCAAATAAACAATGCAAAATTTAACAGACATAAAGGGAGAAATTGAAACAATAATAATGTTGGAGAGGTTGTGGAGAAAGGGGAACCCTCCTACATTGTTGGTGGGAATGCAAATTGATACAGTCACTTTGGAAAGTTCCTCAAAAAGTTAAAAATAGAGCTACTCTAAGACCCACAATTGCACTACTGGACATTTACCCAAAGATACAGATGTAGTGAAAAGAAGGGCTCCATGCATCCCAGTGTTCATAGCAGCAATATCCATAATAGCCAAACTGTGGAAAGAGCCAAGATGCCCCTCAACAGAAAAAATGGATAAAGAAGATGCAGTCCATATATACAATGGAATATTATTCAGCTATCAGAAAGGATGAATACCCAACATTTGCATCAACGTGGATAGAACTGGAGGGGATTATGCTAAGTAAAATAAGTCAAACAGAGAAAGATAATTACCATATGGTTCTACTTATTTGTGGAACATAAGGAATAGCGTGGAGGACATTAGGAGAAGGAAGGGAAAAATGAAGGGGGAGAAACCTGAGGGGGAGACAAACCATGAGAGACTATGGACTCCAGGAAACAAACTGAGGGTTTTGGAGGGGAGGGGCAGGGGGATGGGTTAGCCCAGTAATGGGTATTAAGGAAGGCATATATTGCATGGATCACTGTGTGTTATACACAAACAATGGATCATGGAACACTACATCAAAAACTAATGATGTACAGTACGGTGACTAACATAACAATAAAAACATTTTAAAAATAAAAATAAAAATAAGATTAAAAAAATAAAATAATACAACAATAGTAGGGGACTTTAATACAACACTAAAATTGATAGATAGATCATCCAAGCATAAAATCAATAAGAAAACTGTATGTGTGTGTGTGTGTGTGTGTGTGTGTTTTAAGTAGACTCCTCACTAGAACCCAACACAGGGCTTGAACTCATGACCTTGAGATCAAGACCTGAGGGAGATCAAGAGTCTGACGTTTAACAAACTAAGCCACCCAGATGTCCCAGGAAACAGTGTATTTGAATGACACATTAGAACAGATGAATTTTGTGCTTCCTTTGGCAGCATATATACTAGAACAGATGAATTTAACAGATAAATACAGAACACTCTATCCCAAAACAACAGAATACACATTCTTTTCAAGTACACATGGAAGACTCTCCAAGATATATCACATTAAGCCACAAAACAAGTCTCAATGAATTTAAGGTGACTGAAATCAAATGAAGCATCTTTTCTCACCACAATGATAGAAAACTACAGAAAATAACAAGGAAAACAACAGAAATAACACAGACTTGTGGAGGATAAACATGACACTAAATAGCCAGTGGGTCACCAAAGAAATCAAAGGTGAAATAAAGGAATACATGAGACAAATGACAATGAAAACACAACAGTCCAAAATTTTTGGACAGCAAAATAGTTTTAAGAGGGACATTTATAGCAATACAGACCTACCTTAAGAAATAAGAAAAAGCTCAAATAAACAATCTAACCTGACAACCCAAGGAATTAGAAAAAGAACAAATAAAACCCAAGGTTAGTAAAAGGAAGAAAATAATAAAGATCAGAACAGAAAATGAAATAGGGACTAAAAAAAATTGGAAAGTTCAATGAAACCAAGAGCTACTTCTTTCAAAACATAAACAAAATTAATAAACCTTTAGCCAGACTTATCAAGAAAAAAATAGAAGATGAATAAATAAAATCAGAGCAGTAGGGGCACCTGAGTGACTCAGTCATTAAGCGTCTTCCTTTGGCTCAGGTCTGATCCTGGGGTCCTGGGATTGAGCCCTGTGTTGGGCTCTCCACTTGGTGGGAGGCCTACTTCTCCCTCTCCCACTCCCCCCACTTGTGTTCCCTCTCTTGCTGTCTCTCTCTGTAAAATAAATAAATTTAATCTTAAAAAAAAAAAATCAGAGCAGTAACAACCAAGACCACAGAGGGACTATTGGAGAATACTATGAAAAATTATATGCCAACAAATTGTATAACCTAGAAGAAATAGATAAACTAGAAGAAATGTAAAAAGTGGAAAATCTAAGACTGAATCAGGAAGAAATAGAAAATCTAAACAAATTACTAGTAACAAAATTAGATTGGTAATTAAAATGATTCCTAACAAGGGAAAGTCCAGGATCAGATGGATTTACAGATGAATTCTACCAAATATTTAAAGAAGAGTTCAAGCTAATTTTCTTCAAACAATTCTAAAAAATAGAAAAGGAAGGAAAGCTCCAAATGCATCTTACAAGTACAACATTAGCCTGATACCAAAACCAGAGAGAGGCATTAGAAAAAAAGAAAAGTACAAAAAATATATCAAATGAACATAGATATAAAATATTAACAAACTGCATTCACCAATACATTAAAACAATCACTTAACATGATCAAGATGGGTTTTTCCTCAGGATTCAACGATGGTTCAATATTTGCAAAATCAATCAATGTGATATGCCACATCAACAAAGCCAAGGATAAAAATCATATGGTCCTCTCAATAGATGCAATCAAAGCACTTGACAAAATTCAACATCCATTCATGTTAAAAGCTGTCAATACAGTTGGTTTCGAGGGAACATAATCAACATAATAAAGGCCTTATGTGAAAAACCACAGCTAACATCATACTTGATGAAAAACTAAGAGGCTTTCCTCTATAATCAGGAACATATCAAGGGTTTCCACCATCATCAGTTTTTATTCAACATAATACTGGAAGTCCTAGTCACAGAAATCAGACAGGATAAAGAAATATACATCCGAGTTAGTAAGGAAGAAGTTAAACTGTCACTATTTGCAGACGACATAATATCACATATGGAAAACCCTGAAGACTCTACCAAAAAACTATGAGAAATAATAAATTCAAAATATTTGCAGGACATAAAATAAATACACAGAAATCAATTGTATTCCTATACACTTATGTATACAATAATGAAGTAGTAGAAAGAGAAATTAAGAAAACAATTCTCAGTACAACTGTAATAAGAAGAATCAAATACTTAAAAATAAACTTAAGCCAAGAAGTAAAAGACCTGTACTCTGAAAACTATAAGACACTAATGAAAGAAACTGAAGATGACATAAACAAATGAAAATATATTTGAGGCTTTTGGACTGTAGAAACCAATATTGTTAAAAGGTCCATACTATCCAAAGCAGTCTACAAATTTAATCTCTACCAAAATACCAATAGTGTTTTCCACAGAACTCAAACAAATAATAATGAAATTTGAATGGAACTACAAAAGACCATAAATAGCCAAAGCAATTTTGAGAAAGAAGAACAAAGCTGGAGGCATCACAATCCCAGACTTCAAGGAATACTACAAAACTATAGCAATCAAAACAGTATGATATTTGCACAAAAACAGACACACAGCCCAGAAATAAACTCACACTTATATGGTTAATTAATCTATTGCAAAGTAGGCAAGGTACACAGTAGAGAGAAAGATAGTCTCTTCAATAAATGGCACTTGGTAAACTGGACAGCTACATGCAAAAGAATGAAACTGGACCACTTTCTTATACCATGCATGAAAGTAAACTCAAAATGTGTTCAAGACCTAAATGTGAGACATCAAACAATAAAATTCCTGGAAGAAAACATAGGCAGTAATATCTTTGACATTGCCTTGGAAAATTTTTCTAGTTATAACTTCTTAGGCAAGGGAAACAAAAGCAAAAATAAACTATTGGGACAACATAAAAATAGAAAGCATTGCCCAGCAAAGCAAACTGTCAACAAAGCAAAATGACAACAACCTACTGAATGGGAGAAAATATTTGCCAGTTATATATTTGACGAGGAGTTAATACCCAAAATATATAAAGAATTTAAACAGCTAAACAGTGGCAAAGGAAAAAAAACCACCAAATAATTCAATTAAAAATGGACAGAGATTGGCACCTGGGTAGCTCAGTGGGTTGGGCATCTGCCTTCAGCTCAGGTCATGATCCCAGGGTCTTGGGATCAAATCCCTCATAGGGATTAAAGTGGCTGTAACATGATGTGACTATTTCTCTTTAAAATAAAGAAGTCCAGGGGCGTCTGGGTGGCTCAGTGGGTTAAAGCCTCTGCCTTCGGCTCAGGTCATGATCTCAGGGTCCTGGGATCGAGTCCCACATCGGGCTCTCCTCTCAGCGGGGGGCATGCTTCTCTCTCTCTCTGTCTGCATATCTGCCTACTTGTTCTCTCTCTCTCTCTCTGTCAAATAAATAAATAAATATCATTTAAAAAACATGGGCAGAGAGGGGTTCCTGGCTGTCTCAGTCAGTTAAGCATCCGCCTTTGGCTCAGATCACAAAAGTCCTGGGATTGACTGCCATGTCAGGCTCCTAGATCAGTAAAGAGTTGGCTTCTCCACCTAACCTTCTCTCCTCTTGTGCTCTCTCACTCTCTCAAATAAATAAAATCTTTAAAAAATTTTTTAAAATGTGCAGAGTGCCCAAATAGACATTTCTCCAAAGAACACATATAGATGGCCAACAGGCACACGAAAAAATGCTCAACACAAATCATCATAGAAATGCAAATCAAAACCATGATGAGATACCATGTTATACCTATCAGGATGGTTACAATCAAAGAGACAAGAATAACAAGTGTTGGCAAGGATATGGAGAAAAAGGAAACCTCCATGCACTGTCGGTGGGAATGTAAATTAGTGTAGTCACTGGATAGCAGTGGAAAACAGCATGGAGGTTCCTAAAACATTAGAAAGAGAAATACCTATGATCTAGTAATTCCACTAATGGATATTTACCCAAAGGAAACAAAAAAATCTAATTTGAAAAGATATATGCACCTTTAATGTTTATTGCAGCATTATGTACAATGGCCAAGACATGGAAGCAATCAAAGTGTCCATGGATAGAAGAATGGATAAAAAAGGTTTGGTATACATGCACATGCACGCACACACGTGGATATAATTCAGGCATAATAAAGAATGAGACCCTGCCATTTACAACAACATGGAGAGACTTAGAGGGTATCATACCAAGTGAAATACGTCAGACAGGCGGGGAGGAGTCAAGATGGCGGAGAAGTAGCAAGCTGAGACTGCTTCAGCTAGC